>NW_026089623.1:138465-294461 GCF_024586455.1 Bactrocera neohumeralis
ATCTAGTAAGCAATGAGCAATGTGGAGTGCGCAGGCAGGGAATACTTACGTTATTATAACAAAAGTATTTTTGAGAGTTGGTAACACCAAGGTTGGCACCATCAAACATGTCAAACACATTAATTATATTTATATATATTTTGAAATTGAAATTTAAATACACGATGTTATGAGCAAAGTTGATATTATGTTGTCGATTCAAAAGTCTTTGTTTTAATGCGTTCTTCAATTGAGTGGAACTGAGAGTACAAATACGATCAAATGTTTGACAGCAAGGCAAGGTCAACTTTACATGCGGAAATGGAATATTTGCGTTTTACGATATCTTACTGTAATTTTTCCCTATTTGCTCACCGTTTAGACCTACCTGAACTACGACAAACATTTTAAAACAGTCAGCTCAATCGCCCCAGCCGTTTCTCGATGCTTGAATTGACTAACGAACAACAAGGATGGATGATGAGTCATGTGTAGGAGGATGAAGTCATGTGTAGAGTTCACGCAAGTGAGGAAAGTTCTCTGATCGCCATTCACTTGGGACTGGCCAGAAACGATTCTTTTACACATGGCTCAAGCAGCTCACTACTTCCGGTCTTTGACCAAGTATCCTCTGGGTAGCCTAAGAACATCCGTTCGAAGGCGAGCTAAAGTGAGAAGGCGAAACATCTCCTACAGAGGGTTGTGCGCTGGGTTTGGGACCCGCCACGTAAAAAACACCCCCAGTGAAGAGCTACAACCAGCCTCGGATGAGAGACCCCCCTTTTGATGACGACCATGGCAAACGAAATAAGGACTACGAATTGAGGGCATGCACCTGGAATGTCCGGTCCCTTAATTGGGAAGGTGCCGCTGCCCAGTTGGTTGATGTCCTCGTAAAGACAAAGGCTGACATCACCGCCGTCCAAGAAATGCGATGGACGGGACAAGGACAGAGACGAGTAGGTCCTTGTGACATTTACTACAGTGGCCATATAAAGGAGCGCAAGTTTGGTGTAGGATTCGTGGTGGGAGAGAGACTCCGTCGCCGAGTACTATCATTCACTGCGGTGAATGAACGTCTAGCCACAATCCGCATCAAAGCGAGGTTCTTCAACATATCGCTGATTTGCGCCCACGCCCCGATGGAAGAGAAGGACGATGTGACCAAAGATGCCTTCTATGAGCGCTTGAGCGCGCTTATGAGAGCTGCCCCCGCCACGATGTCAAAATCGTGCTCGGCGACTTTAACGCCAGGGTGGGCAAAGAAGGTATATTTGGCACTACGGTCGGTAAATTCAGCCTCCACGACGAAACATCCCCAAAGGGGTTGAGGCTGATTGACTTCGCCGGGGCCCGAAATATGGTTATCTGTAGTACTAGATTCCAGCACAAGAAGATTCATCAAGCTACCTGGCTGTCTCCGGATCGAAAAACTACCAACCAGATCGATCATGCTGGGTTTGGGACCCGCCACGTAAAAAGCCCACCCCAATGAAAAACCAACAGCAGCCTCGGATGAGAGACCCCCCTTTTGATGACGACCATGGCAAACGAAATAAGGACTACGAATTAAGGGCATGCACCTGGAATGTCCGGTCCCTTAATTGGGAAGGTGCCGCTGCCCAGCTGGTTGATGTCCTCGTAAAAACAAAGGCTGACATCACTGCCGTCCAAGAAATGCGATGGACGGGACAAGGACAGAGACGAGTAGGTCCTTGTGACATTTACTACAATGGCCATATAAAGGAGCGCAAGTTTGGTGTAGGATTCGTGGTGGGAGAGAGACTCCGTCGCCGAGTACTATCATTCACTGCGGTGAATGAACGTCTAGCCACAATCCGCATCAAAGCGAGGTTCTTCAACATATCGCTGATCTGCGCCCACGCCCTGACGGAAGAGAAGGACGATGTGACCAAAGATGCCTTCTATGAGTGCTTGGAGCGCGCTTATGAAGGCTGGCCCCCGCCACGATGTCAAAATCGTGCTTGGCGACTTTAACGCCAGGGTGGGCAAAGAAGGTATCTTTGGCACTACGGTCGGTAAATTCAGCCTCCACGACGAAACATCCCCAAATGGGTTGAGGCTGATTGACTTCGCCGGGGCCGAAATATGGTTATCTGTGGTACTAGATTCCAGCATAAGAAGATTCATCAAGCTACCCGGCTGTCTCCGGATCGAAAAACTACCAACCAGATCGATCATGTTGTGATAGACGGAAGACACGTCTCCAGTGTTTTAGATGTGCGCGCGCTCCGAGGTCCTAACATCGACTCGGACCACTATCTTGTTGCAGCTAAAATTCGCACCCGCCTCTGTGCAGCAAAAAACGCACGCCACCAAACACAAGGAAGGTTCGACGTCGAAGCTGCAATCACAACAGACAGCCGAACGATTTTCTACTCGGCTTGCACTCCTGCTCTCTGAGAGCACTCGTCAACAACTCGGCATCAGGGAACTGTGGGACGGCATTTCAAACTCCTTACGTACAGCTGCAACCGAAACCATTGGTTTTCGGAAAGTGCAAAAGAACAGCTGGTACGACGAGGAGTGCCGTGTCGCAGCGGAGAGAAAACAGGCTGCCTACCTCGCAACGTTACGATCGACCACTACACGTGCGGGATGGGATAAATACCGAGAGTTGAAGAGGGAAGCGAGACGCATTTGTAGACAGAAGAAGAAAGAGGCCGGAATGCGTGAGTACGAAGAGCTTGATAAGCTGGCCGACAGGGGTAATGCTCGAAAATTCTACGAAAAAATGCGGCGGCTTACAGAAGGTTTCAAGACCGGAGATACTCTTGTAGAACCCCCAAAGGTGATCTAGTCACCGATGCCCAGAGCATACTTAAATTATGGAGGGAACATTTCTTGAGCCTTCTGAATAGCAGTGAACATACAACGCCAAGAGAAGGCAAACCCGATTCCCAATCGATGACGATGGAGTAAATATACTCTACTATGAAGAGATTTGAAAAACAATTTCCCGTCTGAAGAACAACAAAGTGGCAGGGCCGATGGATTGCCGGCCGAGCTATTCAAACACGGCGGCGAAGAACTGATAAGGAGCATGCATCAGCTTCTTTGTAAAATATGGTCGGACGAAAGCATGCCCAACGATTGGAATTTAAGTGTGCTATGCCCAATCCATAAAAAAGGAGACCCCACAATCTGCGCCAACTACCGTGGGATTAGTCTCCTCAACATCGCATATAAGGTTCTATCGAGCGTATTGTGTGAAAGATTAAAGCCCACCGTCAACAAACTGATTGGACCTCAGTGTGGCTTCAGACCTGGAAAATCAACAACCGACCAGATATTCACCATGCGCCAAATCTTGGAAAAGATCCGTGAAAGAAGAATCGACACATTCCACCTCTTCGTCGATTTCAAAGCTGCTTTCGACAGCACGAAAAGGAGCTGCCTTTATGCCGCGATGTCTGAATTTGGTATCCCCGCAAAACTGATACGGCTGTGTAAGCTGACGTTGAGCAACAACAAAAGCTCCGTCAGAATCGGGAAGGACCTCTCCGAGCCGTTCGATACCAAACGAGGTTTCAGACAAGGCGATTCCCTATCGTGTGACTTTTTCAACCTGCTTCTGGAGAAAATAGTTCGAGCTGCAGAACTTAATAGAGAAGGTACCATCTTTTATAAGAGTGTACAGCTGCTGGCGTATGCCGATGATATTGATATCATCGGCCTTAATACCCGCGCCGTTAGTTCTGCCTTCTCCAGACTGGACAAGGAAGCAAAACAAATGGGTCTGGCAGTGAACGAGGGCAAAACGAAATATCTCCTGTTATCAAACAAACAGTCGTCGCACTCGCGACTTGGAACTCACGTCACTGTTGACAGTCATAACTTTGAAGTCGTAGATAATTTCGTCTATCTTGGAACCAGCGTAAACACCACCAACAACGTCAGCCTAGAAATCCAACGCAGGATAACTCTTGCCAACAGGTGCTACTTCGGACTGAGTAGGCAATTGAGAAGCAAAGTCCTCTCTCGACAAACAAAAACCAAACTCTATAAGTCACTCATAATTCCCGTCCTGCTATATGGTGCAGAGGCTTGGACGATGTCAACAACTGATGAGTCGACGTTGCGAGTTTTCGAGAGAAAAGTTCTGCGAAAGATTTATGGTCCTTTGCGCGTCGGCCACGGCAAATATCGCATTCGATGGAACGATGAGCTGTACGAGATATATTACGACATTGACATAGTTCAGCGAATTAAAAGACAGCGGCTACGCTGGCTAGGTCATGTTGTCCGAATGGGCGGAAACACTCCAGCTCTGAAAGTATTCGACGCTGTACCCGCCGGGGGAAGCAGAGGAAGAGGAAGACCTCCACTCCGTTGGAAGGACCAGGTGGAGAAGGACCTGGCTACGCTTGGAATATCCAATTGGCGCCACGTAGCGAAAAGAGGAAACGACTGGCGCGCTGTTGTTAACTCGGCTATAATCACGTAAGCGGTGTCTACGCCAGTTAAGAAGAAGAACGAACAACAATTCATTTTTATTTATATAGATAATCATATATTATATTAAATATTAAAATAAAAAATTCAAAAGAAAAAGAAAAAATGTTAAAAAAACTATCGACACAATTTAATAACTTACAGAATTTATATTCGAAGACGGGACGCTTCGATTTAGAGGTGGGGAGTTAACGGCACTTATGTCTATATGTTTTATATTTTAAATTATCAGATAATATTAATATTTCTTTCAGATATTATTATCGTTTTTATATAAAGAATCTTTCTTTCAGTGTCAATTCAATTTGAATTTAATATATTTTGTTTTTTTTTCAGATAATATTAATTTTTTCTTTCAGATATTATTATCATTTTATATAATTAATCTTTCATTTTGTTTTAGTTAGGTATTACGAATTCTATTTAATTATACTTTATTTTCAGATATTGACAATTTTTTTATTGAATATGTTTGTAATTCTGTAAAAATTGTTTATTAATAACGAAAAATAAAAGAATTTAAATGTAAAATGTTTGTTTAGAGTTCTAAAAATATTTTAAATTATAAATCAGAAAAATCAGCTGTCGATTAAGGATATTAGAGCAGGTCAGATATACTTTTTATAATCTCACGTATACGTGCGTGTGAGCAGAAAAGTGGTTACAATCTGCACAGCGCCCATGGCGGGCTCTTTTATCACTAGTTTTGATGGTTTAAAAACCTAGTTTTTCACTAGTGTTTTCACCACTTTTTGCCGACAGGGTTGATATTTTCTTAATCGATAGGAAATNCTTTCCCACACGTACTGANAAAANTTCCAAGTTTTCCGGCAGTGTAACCTATACCATCTCGAACAATCGTAGATGTCAAAGTGTCAATAATACAGCTAATGAACATTTTCTCGAGCACAAGAACTGTTGCTATAGTGAGGCATCATTTTATTCCGAAACAGACTCATCGTTCGACGTCGATATGGTACAAGCGCCGGCCAGGGATAAAGGGATGTTAAACTTATTCCAGTGTGAGAGCACTTCAAAATTAGCGTTTTTTATTACATTTTCCATTATGGCCAGATTGAACAAAATAATAATTTTTGGGCGTTAAAATTAAAACACTCAACATTTAGTACGAATAAAAATTACTAAATAGTGGTTAATAATTATATGGAGAAACTATTTAAATCTTTTTAAAGAATATTAGAACAACTGACTTTTGTCCTTTCAATACCCAATAAAAGGATTTAAGCCTGTTAGCTCTCAATCATCAAATGTTTTTAATCATTTTCCATTGAAAATAAAACTATGATGCTTCAAATTACAAAACGTTTCATCAAATACCTTTAAATTTCAAAAATTTATTTAATTTTCATTGTTTTATATTTTTTATAAGTGGTCTTGAACGATGCAACAAATCCCTCTGTTTACATATTTTTTGGTAAGATTTCAACCTGGCCATCGCTCTTTTCCAATTGCTAAACGTCAAAACCTCCTGAACTCGATCAACTGTCAAAGTTCAGGAGGTTTTGACGTTTAGCAATTGTTCTCTCACTTCCAGTGAGAGAGGAGTTAAACATCTCTTTATCTCTGCGCCGGCTCTCCATAGCACTTCGAAAGGACAGGTCGAACGCTTCCACAGCACTCTGTTAAAAACTTTCAGGTGCCTTAAGTCAGAAAAGAAAATAGATGATACGACCGACCTCATATTAATAGCCACGGTGGAATGCAACGGACCGATTCACTCAATATTGAACAGGAAACCCGTAGACATAAGTAATGCATACTGTACTACCCGAAATTAGGAATGAAATAAGGGAACGACTTGTCGAGTCTTTAAAGTAGACGAACGGAGTATTTGTAAAAACAAATAGATTAGAAAATAAGTTGAGCTCTTTATATGAGAAAGAAAAAGTAGAAGCAGATTTAGAAACCACGGTCCTTATAACAGGTAGAGTGGTCCAAAATGACAACTTACGATAACAAATTAAGCCCAAATAATATTTAAGTTTTATATATTTTTTATTTTTAAACATAGATGTTTAAGTTTGGTATTTGGAAGTATTTCCACTACCACTAATCGTTCGACGTACGTAGAAATAACCGAAGACAAGTATAATAAGTTTGGAAAAACTAGTATCAACCTATTGGGCACTGTTCTAAAGGTAATTGACGGAACGCCGTATTTCGACGATTTCTAAAACTTTAAATTTAATCAACAGGAACTGATAGATTCTGAAAATAAATAAATAAATAAAGGCAGTAAACACACTCAGAGATAGTTCAAAATCAATCCATTCATACAAACAACGTATATGAAACACTACTAGCCAGAAATGGAATCATAATTTCCGAATTAAAAACACTGATATTGTCTATAACCCTTGCAAAGATACAAAAAGTTAAACCAGGAATACGAGACTCTAAGCAGTGGCGTAGCTACAACTTCGGGCGCCCGGGGCCAAGGATGTTCTGCCGTCCCCCTTTATCTACCTACCGACAAGTTTCATGAGGTGGTTCGAACAAAAGTGAATTTTTACAAAATATCTTCGGATTGGAGTTTTTAAATATCATTTTTGAAAATTTGGAGAAATAAAAGTATTTGTTACATCCAAAGCAGTTACCTTACTGTGAGAGTGACACGTCGCTAGACAAAGCTAGAAAAGTGCATCTTTAAATTCTATCACTATTTTTAAGAAAGATGTAAGCCAAAAGATATAAGACAAATTCATAGACTGAAGAGTATTCGAGTAAAAATTAATATTTTTCATTGTTATTCAGATTATTTCATTGTGAGTGTACAACTCTTTATCTTTTATAATAAATTTTGTTGAAGTTTTTTTCAAATATCGTAGGTCATTGTATAGGAAATATCTTTAAGTTTAATAAACTTTTTGAATTTTTTTGTTTCAGCCGAAATCATGTCAGCAGTTGGGGCACTTTTTTTTTGGCACCTCCGAAAACAGCTCATAACTCCGTTATTTTTCAACATTTTTGTAACAAAATCTTAAAATATTGCTAAAAATATACCTTATTACGTTCAAAGAAGTTCAAAATATTCAATATCGTACTTTGTCTTAAAAACATTCACGAAAGTCGCCTAATTTTTCATGCGTTATACTAGTATAGCCCCTTAATGGAATTATCAAGTATTAAAGCACTACTAATTGATGAGTATTTACATTTTCTAATTAAGTATCCTATGCCAACAATAATATGTAAAAACAAGTAAGGAAGGGCTAAGTTCGTGTGTCACCGAACATTTTATACTCTCGCATGATAAAGTGATAATCGAGATTTCATTATACGTCATTTACATATTTTTCAAATACCGTATTTTTGTAAAGTTTTATTCCGCTGTCATCATTGGTTCCTAATGTACTATATATTATACAGAGAAGGCAACAGATGGAATTCAAAATAGCGTTATATTGGAAGAAGGCGTGGTTGTGAACCGATTTCACCTATATTTCGTACATGTCATCAGGGTGTTAAGAAAATATTATATACCGAATTTCATTGAAATCGGTCTAGTAGTTCCTGAGATATGGTTTTTGGTCCATAAGTGGGCGAGGCCACGCCCATTTTCAATTTTTAAAAAACGCCTGTGTGCAGCTTCCTTCTGCAATTTCTTCCGTAAAATTTAGTGCTTCTGACGTTTTTTGTTAGTCGGTTAACGCACTTTTAGTGATATTCAACATAACCTTTGTATGGGAGGTGGGCGTGGTTATTATCCGATTTATTCCATTTTTGAACTGTATGTGGAAATGCCTGAAGAAAACGACTCCGTAGAGTTTGGTTGACATAGCTATAGTAGTATATATAGTATAGAGATACGTACAAAAAACTTAGTAGGGGGCGGGGCCACTCCCACTTTTCCAAAAAAAATACGTCCAAATATGCCTCTCCCAAATGCGATCCCTTGTGCCAAATTTCACTTTAATATCTTTATTTATGGCTTAGTTATGACACTTTATAGGTTTTCGGTTTCCGCCATTTTGTGGGCGTGGCAGTGGGCCGATTTGGCCCATCTTCGAACTTAACCTTCTTATGGAGCCAAGGAATACGTGTACCAAGTTTCATCATGATATCTCAATTTTTACTCAAGTTACAGCTTGCACGGACGGACGGACAGACGGACGGAGGGACAGACAGACATCCGGATTTCGACTCTACTCGTCACCCTGATCACTTTGGTATATATAACCCTATATCTGACTCTTTTAGTTTTAGGACTTACAAACAACCGTTATGTGAACAAAACTATAATACTCTCCTTAGCAACATTGTTGCGAGAGTATAATAAAAAATCACAGTTGATGGGCGCTAGAAAAATTATCACCAAAACTTACTCTTCAACTCTTATTGCGTAAGACTTATGTAAAACTCACCGCATAAAATCACAGCCAGTGAAAAACGCTACTCCCTTCCTTCCTTTTCCTTCCTCATCGGCAAAATGTGTGCACAGTGAAAAACGTGGTAAAAACGCAGAAATCAGCCATCTTTGTTTGTTTACATTTGAACAATGTTGCCATTGCCCAATACGCATATATAGTTTTGAGCACAGCTTTGTTTTCAATTACAATTTTTTACAATATACAATATCAAAACTGAAAACAAACTATTAAAAATAGTTTACATATTTATAAAAAATAGCGTTCGACTCTGATTTTGAGTTATTTTATGAAAATTTCAAACATTTTGAAACATATTGAACAGATTGAATTATAAAAGTTGATAATTACTATAATATATCGATATTGGCAACCCTGCGTTGTGAGAGAGCAGTCAGCTGACACGTTTCCACGGCAAAAATCCAAATGTCGTGAATTCTCACGTCATACCACGTCAAAGAGAGAAGGGAGTAGCGTTTTTCACTGTGCAGTTACATTGCGCGCCCATAAGATAGGTCGTGGCAGCTGACACGAGCCACGATTCTACGTTTTTCACTGGCTAGCCTATAACTGTTATTCTGTGTGCAATAAAATTTATGAAATAACTCTCGTTTTGTAATCAAAAAATAAATTTCTACTTAAATGTAAAGTTTATTTTGTGAGGGAAAAATATACATTTTGTTTGTAAATATCAATAGATTTAAAAATAAAAAAAAAAAAATAATTTAGTTTCATAACAACACAGTGAGGATGAATTATACTAGTATGACATTAAATAAATGAAAAAGCGAGTGGTATATTTTCAATCTTCTGCGTTGTAAGCTATTGCCCAGCAGTTGAATCGCAAATATATTTTCATGATTCTCAAAAGGGAAGAGGTAAGGTCTACTAAATTCGCGATTGTTTCGTTGACAGTGAACAACTTTAGATCCCGGTGGAGGACATCCTTTCTCACATAGAGCCCACTCCGTGGTGTGCAGAACTTTATTTTGAAAAAATATGAATTACTTTTAAATTTGAATCGCCGCAATACCGTAGATTTGAATGCCACGTGTCCAAAGCGGCCTATATATTAGCAATTTATTATTCAGACTGAGGCAGGATTTTGGCCTAAGGAGGCAGTATAGCTGCGCCAACTTTAATCTAAGCTGAGTTAGTTTTATTTTTAAGTGATCCAGTGGCGTAGCTACAACATCCTAGCTACGCCACTGAAGTGATCATTTTAAGTGCGCCTTTTCGGTACTGATACCAATGTTCCATTTGGTGAGCTACGGTTCTAGGACAATTTGTTCCATATGCAGTTCTCTGGAAGCAGTATTAGGGTTGCCACTTGATGCTAGCAGTGCAGTATCATCAGCTTAGGTTGCGTGATTATGGAGTCAGAGTTGACCACTGGAAGGTCTGCTGTATAAAGAACTCACCGACTCAAGAAACAACCGGTTCAGCACCAAGGCATTGGCTATTTTTCCTTTAATTTGAATAATAGGCCTAGATGCAAGACTTTGTCAAATACTCGTACTTGGCGGACATCAGGGAAAACAGCAGAGCAATATTTATAATTTTCCATAGCATCAGTCATAAAGTGTTCTACCCTATTACATTGTATAACTGTGCCAAGCAATTTCACTCATTCGTTAGTTGACTGTCAACGCGGATAGACGTGCGTGCGCATCGTTGCGATATTTTCTTAGTGTGTTTTTCGGTGATTTTTCGTCGGTCGTTTGTTTACGCTGTTTTGCAGGCACCGTTATTGCCTGGCGCGTGTGTGGTTCCAGTGTAGCTCCATGTTGTTGGTACTCTTGCTGACTGAACTGCCTGCCAGTAGTTCTGTGGTGAGCATCTGGCGGTTAGTTGGTTCGGTGTCAGAAGAGTCTGGACAGGATTGCCCTAAGCGTGCAAGCGTCTGTCCAGCGTTGGAGATTGCGACTCCTGTAAGGACCAACGGTCGTAACAGCATTTCCGTTTAAGCCCACGGTGCGATTCGGTACAGCGCCACATCGGTCGACTCCGGACCGTTACGGGGACTTTGTCCGGCCGGCGGCCAATTGAGTGGCCTTAGTCCGACCACTGGTTGGGGTTGTGGGCTGTGCCACCGCGAGCACGCCATAATCGACCGCTTGGGTGGTCGCTGTTATTGAGTGGGCCCTTGCGTGGGTTGCACTTTTCAGCGCGTTCAGATGCACGCACCTGGAGAGCAGCTGCTCCAAAGTCTTTCTGTCCTTGAACGGAGTAGGCGTCGCGAAGGAGGGCGCTGCGAAAGCTGTCACTCGTGTCGCGAGTGGCAATAAAGAGGGAACGCGGGCTCTTCCAAGGGGAGATGTTGTTGTTGGGGGTGGGGCAGTCAGCCATGTGGCGGCTGCAAAACGAATTACTGGGGAGCTCAATGAGGTGGTCTTTGAGGCCAAGAGCTTTGATAGGGGGACCGCGAAGGAGCTGTTGGAGCTTGCCTCAAAGTACGAGGCGCTCCTGATGACGGTTATTACCGAAAATGCACATCTTCGCGGTCAGGTAGATGCCCTTAGGGGTAGTTGTGGGAGGCCCTCCTCTTCGGCGCCGAGCAGGTCAATGCCGGCTCCGTCGGCACCGATGCCTGCGCCACCAGCACCTGTGCTGGAGGCAATCGCACCGGTTACGCCGAAGCCTGTGGAAACCTGGTCGGTCGTGGTCAGGAGTAAGGGGCCCGTAACTTCCTCTAAGGAAGTTATTAATGAAGTAGTGAAGGAGGTGGGTCCCTCACTTGGAGTAAGGATCCACGAGGTTAGGCCAATCAAGGGTGGCGGGGCGGTTATTCGCACTCCCTCTGTCTTAGAGAGAGAGAGAGAGTGGCGAATAACAAAAAATTCGGGGAGGTGGGGTTGGACGTCTCTGTCAACCGGAAGTTGGGTCTTCGGGTGGTGGTCCAGGGGGTCCATACGGAGATCCCCCATGAAGAATTCATGGAGGAACTACTTCGGCTGAACCTCCAGGACTTCAGCCCGGCGTTCCAGAGGTCGGACGTGAGGATAGTCAGTCGCCCCTGGAAGGTGACCGCTGACGGTAGCACCAATGTCGTCCTGGAGGGTACGGACAAATTGATGTCCGCCCTCTTGGAGGCAGGTCGGTGCTACATAAAGTGGTTCTCCTTTAGGGTGCGACCGGATAGCCCCGTCGCAGGCTGCTTCCGATGTATGGGATTTGACCACAGGGTGCGTGAATGTAGGGCTTTAGCAGATGTCTGCCGGAGGTGCGGTCAAGAAGGCCACAAAGCTGCCAGTTGCGTCAATGCACCCCATTGTCGCAACTGCGAGTTTAAGGGTAGGTCAGCTGGGCATCTAATGATGTCAGCTGTCTGCCCTATATATTGTGGCATTGTTGAGCGCGCCCTCGCCAGACACTGATGGGTGGGATTTTCCAGCTCAACTGTCAGGGCTCTTATGCCGTAATGTGTGAGTTGGGGGGTTGCATGGTTGAGGGTGGTTGCAGTATTGCTCTACTCCAGGAGCCCTACGCCACCAATGGTGTGGTTCGGGGTCTTCCTGGGGGTTTTAAGGTCTTCACTGACCTTAGAGCTAACGCTGCAATAGTTGTGAATAATCCACGCTACGATTGCGTAGTTGTGGATTCTTCACAACTGGGTATATGTTTAGCAATAGAAGGGGAGTTCGGTAGGATGATTGTCGCTAGTATTTACTGTAAATATAGCGAGCCCCTAGAGCCCTACCTGGGCTACATGGATAAGCTACTACTACTTGCGAGTAGTAGCCCATTTATCCTAGGGTTGGATGCGAATGCCTCGTCCTCGATGTGGTTTAGTAAAGTATCCCGGCATTCGTTTGGATACCAAAGCCACAGTCGAGGCGAGGCATTAAGCGAATGGGTGGTGGCTAAAAGCCTCCACATTTTGAATGAGCCGAGCGAATGGTATACGTTTGATGGGCCTGGGGGCGTGAGCGACATCGACGTGACGCTTATGAATGAGGCAGCAAGTAGGGCTTTTAGTGTTAGGTGGGAGGTTAGGGGGGGTGGGGATTGAGTGATCATAATTTGATTCAAATTATGGTTACTTCTCGATCCCCTCCCCCGCCTTATGTGAGTCCATTGCGGCGATGGCGTACCACTGGTACTGACTGGAACCAATATGGACTCTCGGTTAGGGAAGCGGTATTTTAAATACCGCTTAGTGAATTTGTTGAGTTGGGAGTTGACGAGCAGATTGCTCGTCTCTATGAGGTTGTTTGGGGGGTTAATGATGGGGTTTTTCGTAGGTATGACTGTTCTAAGGTTAGTAAAATCAAATGGTCAAATGGAGGACTGTTAGGCGATTGAGGCGAAAGTTTCAACGCGCCCGACGGACCAATTCTGATAGGCTGTCCCAGCTTAGGTACGAATTTAGTTGTGCGGATAGGGAATATAAAGAGATGTTGGTGAAAATCAAAGAAGAGGAGTGGAGGAGCTTTGTTAGGGAAAATAGGAACGATCCCTGGGGTCAGGTCTATAGGATCTGCCGGGGTCGTAGGAGGGAGGATGTCACCTCTCTTCGCGTCGGTGACACCTTGTTATCGTCGTGGAGAGAGTGTGCGGGGGTTCTGTTAGGTGAGTTCTTTCCTAGGTCGGAGGTGCAGGTACCTCAAGCACAAGAGGTGCCTGTCCCTCCATTAGATGATGGGGAGTTGGGGTACGCCTTTGGCCTGGTTAGGTCTAAACGGTCCCCAGGTTTTGATGGTTTGAACGGAGAGATGTGTAAAAGCTTATGGAAGTTCATTCCGGAATACCTGGAGGCCATTTATGATAAGTGCGTCTGGGAGGGATACTTTCCACGCGAGTGGAAAAGTGCTAGGGTTGTTCCTCTCCTGAAGTCCCCTGATAAGGTCAGGAGCGATCCTCGATCTTATCGGGGCATCAGTCTCGTTCCAGTACTTGGAAAAGTGCTGGAAAGAGTCATGGTGGAACGGCTTCAGGAGCTAACGCGGGGTATGTGGTCGGATAGGCAGTTTGGGTTCAGGAAAGGACGCAGTATAGAGGTGCGTGGTTCTACGTACAGAATGTCGTTAGGGAGAATGTCAACAAGTATGTCCTTGGCATATTTGTTGACTTCAAGGGGGCGTTTGACTACCTAAGCTGGGATCGAGTGGTGCAACGGCTGGAGGAGCTTGGCTGTCCGGAAATTTCTCTTTGGCGGAGTTATTTTTCGGACAGAAAGGCCTCTCTTGTCGGCATGAATGGAAGTGTGGAGATTGGAGTGGTTCGTAGCTGCCCGCAGGGTTCCATCTGTGGTCCATACATTTGGAATCTTATGATGGACACTCTGCTTGGGCAGCTCGAGCCACTCTGTAAGTGTTGTGCATATGCGGACGACCTTCTTCTTATGGTTGAAGGTCGCTCGAGGTCTGAATTAGAGCGGGCGGGAGGAGATCTCTTAGAGATTGTTAATTCTTGGGGTTTAGGTGTGGGGGTGGACATATCGTCCACCGATTGTCCGTGTGAATGGGGTCAGCATCAGGTATGTGACGCAAGTCAAATATCTGGGACTGACCATGAGTGAAAGGATGTGTTTTACTCCACACTTGGCGAATGTGAAGGAGCGACTGCAGGCAACGGTTGGCAAAATACGACGGATTTTGAGGAGCGATTGGGGCCTCGGACGTCGTGCTGTCCGCACCATATATCGTGGCTTGTTTGTGGCCTGTGCCACTTATGGAGCCCCTGTATAATGGGGGACAGCCACGACTGTCTGGGGGTCTCAAAAACTCCTCTCAATCCAGCGTTGCATGATGCTTGCTTGTTTGCCTGTATGTCGCACTGTCTCAACGGATGCGATGCAGGTCTTGTTAGGTGCACCCCCTCTTGACCTGATTGTCATACAGCGTGCTGTTGCATTAAGGTTAAGAAGGGGCTTGAGTGTGTCATTGCTGCGGAATGACTGGATTTCTGACGATGATGTGGAGAGGGAGGGATATCTAGGGAGCAAGAGGCTCCTAGATGATAGGGTTAGGTGTAGATGGCAAGGACGTTGGGACAATAGTCCTAACGGCCGAGTGACGTACGAGTACATTCGGGACGTGGGGTTCGTTGTGGATAACCCAGACTTCAGATTTTGTCTGAGTCTGGGTTTCCTGCTTACGGGTCATTGGCCTCGGAATGCATTTTTGCATCAGAGGCACCTATCGGATACGTCGGGGTGTTTTTGTGGGGCAGTTTTAGAAAACTGGTCGCATTTAATTGCGGAGTGCCCAATGTACTCGGACATTAGGGATCTGGGTGGTATGGGGATTAGCTGGACTGATGGACGATTAGATGCTAGTGGTGTGATCTCCACTAGTCGGAATACCGAACAGTTAGGGTCGTTTGCGCGTGAATTATTTAAGCAGCGAAGGCGGTTAGCTGGAAATTAGGGTTAGTTTCTGTATGATTGGTGTGTAAGTGATGTGTGTATGGGGTCCAACCCCTGGTCACCAGTCCAGAGCCGTATGGAAGCTCAACTGGTAGTAGTTTCGGCTACGAGGTCTGACCGGAGACTTAATTCTGGTACCACGGGGAGCAGGAGCCCTTGGAGTTCGCTCCAACCTGCTCGTGCGGACTGGCCCCTCGGGGAGTATCGTGGTGGTTGTGGTTAAAACCCAAATCGCGGGAAGAACTGACTTTGTCTTTGAATGTGGAGTTGCATTGCAACCGGGTGCCGGACCCAAAGCACGGCAGAGGTTTTAGATGGGCCTCGAACCCTACCAAGGTGGTTAGTGTGTCCATTCCACACTGCCAATTGGTACTGAAAATGCTTTGCATTCTCAGGGCGCTGATCAACGCATTGATTTGATCCGCTGTGCTTTTGAGCGCCGTGGAGTAAGGCTGTCGTCAGCAGGTGCCCACGTAAAACACACCGGACGTTGTGCCAAGCAATTTTCTGAAGCCAAACTGATAATTCGGAATAAGCTGTTTGCCTTCCATAACCGGCAAAAGCCTTCGTAAAAATTTTCTTTCGAATACTTTCGAGATAATTACCCGTAGACTAATTGATCAATAAGAATTAACTAGATGTTCAGGTTTTCCGAGTTTAGTTGACAATCATGCTGATTACGTTTTCGGTTAACGCTTTAAGTGCAAACGCATTAATTCTGTCATAACCTGGTGACTTTTTGTTTGATCTCCTCGTGCACTTCTACAGCATCTATTTCAGCAGTTGGAAATTTCATTTCTCAAGCAACATCAAAAAAATCACCAAACTCGTTAGGAGTAAAGGTGTTTTGGAGGTGTGTGGCAAACACTTCAGCTTTCTTTGTATTGGCTCTGCATCAATAGCCATCGCTGTTAAAAGTTGGTGGGCATCTAGATATCGGCTTATTGTTTTGTCTAGTCGCATTCTAAAGATTATTTACTGTATCTCCTGGTTTGTTAGCAACCAGAAACGTCTCTACGGACTTGTTGCGCAATTTCCAGAGAACATGCTTCAGCTCCTTTGTGGCACAATTGGGAAGTTTTTTATCACGTGTACCGGCGTATTTAGCAGAACTGCGCTGTGATGAGAGGAGATCCGAACAACTGGTAGAGCGTATGTTCATTGAATTAAAACCTTTCGAAAAAGCAAAATCAAGAACGTCTGGAATTTTGTTAGGTCAGATTTCTTTGTTCCTTTGTGCCAAATGCAATTCAAAAGTGCTCTACCTTTGGTATTCGTGATCCAAAAACCCACCACATGTTTTTGGCATTACAGTTACCACCCCCAATGAATTCGCCGTTTGTCGCAGAAAACATTACCATTGCTATCTGAACCCAAGGATATTGAAAAGGTTGAAATTCCGTGGGAGAAATACCAGATTTTATAAAAACTTCAGCTTCCCCTTTGCCATTTCCCCTAGGGTGATTTGACTTTATAAGATCATACCTTGCAATTTTAAAATATGACCGATCAAAGTGAATTTCTGCTAACGGTAGAACATCGATGATGCTAGTTTTGATATAGCCTTGCTTTTACATAAACCGTTGGCATTCCATATGTCTTACTCGCATTTATTAATTGACTAGAGGACCCGTCCACGCTTCACTGTAGCTGATACATAGATAATAATATTATCTACATATATGATATCTATTAGTTGAATTTTTGTGAAGCAACTTGTGTTAGTTTACAAAAAAATGGATCATAAGGCATTTCATGTGTTAGTAAAGCATTGCTTTTTGGGGAACAATACTGTTGAATTTGGGCTCAGGGAAATCCACCGTTGAAAAGATTTTTTCTAAGCTGGAAAAAGGCGAATTGAGCACCGAGGACAATGATGTTCTAAAGATTCGAAAGCTATGTGCAAAATGGAAGCCTCGCAAGTTCATAATCCAATAAAAACAACGAATAACTGATTCTGAGAAGTGTTTGAGCGCTCTTTAATAGTAATTTTTGCGTCGGTGTGTTTCAATAGAAACATAGCTCTATCATTTCCCTCTGGAGTCCAATCGACTGTCATTATAGTGGACTGCACATGATGAACCGGTTCTCAGGTGTGGAAAGACGAAAAGTCCGTTGGAAAGGTTATGACATCAGTCTTTTGGGATGCACGTGGTATAATACATACTCAACGACTGATTACTGAGCAAGTTACAATAGCACTGCGTATTTGGTTGCAGTTCTTTTCTACTATTACAAATACTTAGCAATTGTATTATTTTTGAAGAAGAATCTGTTTAAAATTGTACGCATATATTCAAATGATTCCTACAAACATGAATTTTGATTAAATGCTTTTGATTTAAAATATAATTTTTGTATTTATGAGTTGTATTAAATTTTGACATAAAGAGATAAAAGGTATCCAAATCGGTTCAGCCGTTCTTGAGTTATAAATGGTGTAACTAACACAACTTTCTTTTATATATATACATAGATATAATGAGTTGAATATTGATTTGAGTAAATGGAACAGTCATCTGCAATACTATTAGCAGAATAAGCACTTCGACTTTTTTCAATATTGATTCATCATTAACGACTGACGAGGACATGAGAAGGGTTACATGACTGTACATCAGGGCCGTTCCGTTTATTCCTTGTAATTTAAAAAATCGTTGGGCTGTTTGCTTGTATACTTTGCACCCTCTGTAGAATGCGGTGGGCTCATCTCCACAGTGCTGCTGTTTGCTGTTTGATGATCTAAATTTTCTTAGTAGTTCGACACATAAAACTGCACGACAAAGTCTTTAGGAATTTTGTTTTTTGTTTACGTTGGGCTCAAGATCAATAAAAAATTATTACATTGATGTTTTTGTTAAATAATTTGTGTCATTAGTGAGGGTGACGATCTACATGTCCTTGCTTGGCAAGTTCACTCTTGATGCATTCCAGAGGAGTTGTATAATGAAAACTTTTAGCACTGATATATACATACGTACGTTTCTCTTTCATTTGATATGTTTTGAAATCTACTTTAGCATCAGTGAGAACTCTTACTACTTTTCTATAACCATCACTATCATTAAAGTGCGATCTATGCCTGACTTGTAGGAACACGTATCTTTACCTACAGCTTCCTAAATCTTGGTTAACATGCCTATAATATTACTTAAGTTATCCACAAAATTTGTGGCGGTGGTGGTGGAGAACTTTCAACCAGCAATACGTAGCCGCTTGAGAACTGGAATTTTCCGAAATAGTTTTTGCTTTTTGACGCATTTCCCCTTGTTTTTCTGATGAATCAGTGCCAGAATTTTCTATATCTGAGTACATTGGGACTCACTTTTTATCTGCTGCCTTCAGAGATATCCTTTTGCGTTTAGAGGGAGCTGTCAGCCATTTTGTTGGTAACTGCCAAGAGAACAGCTCAGGATCTGACACCAGACACTACAAACACTATAGCTCCAAATGAACTTTATTTGATTTTTTCGATTGGTTTTTGAAAATTTAATTAGAACAGATTTTTTTTACGAATTTATTTTTCCCGCTCTAACAAACAACTCTCAGTTATAAAGATTCAAAAAGAGATCTATATACATATGTCGGGGATTTGGTTCGTTACATATATGTATAAAAGAAAGTCGTGTTAGTTACACCATTTATAACTCAAGAACTGCTGAACCGTAGCTTAGAATCATGGGACAGACATAATATAATTTTTAACTCTTTATGTTAAAAGTCAATATAATTCATAAATACCAAAATTATATTTCAAATCATAAGCATGTGTTCAAAATGCAGGTAAGACTCATTTGAAAATTTTATTACCTCAAAAAAAGAAAGAAAAAAGTAAAAAAAAACTAACAACACAGAGCTAATACGGAAGAACACTAATTTTCGTATGCTTCTTCTTCTTAATTGGCGTAGACACCGCTTACGCGATTATAGCCGAGTTAACAACAGCGCGCCAGTCGTTTCTTCTTTTCGCTACGTGGCGCCAATTGGATATTCCAAGCGTAGCCAGGTCCTTCTCCACTTGGTCCTTCCAACGGAGTGGAGGTTTTCCTCTTCCTCTGCTTCCCCCGGCGGGTACAGCGTCGAATACTTTCAGAGCTGGAGTGTTTTCGTCCATCCGGACAACATGACCTAGCCAGCGTAGCCGCTGTCTTTTAATTCGCTGAACTATGTCAATGTCGTAATATATCTCGTACAGCTCATCGTTCCATCGAATGCGATATTTGCCGTGGCCGACGCGCAAAGGACCATAAATCTTTCGCAGAACTTTTCTCTCGAAAACTCGCAACGTCGACTCATCAGTTGTTGACATCGTCCAAGCCTCTGCACCATATAGCAGGACGGGAATTATGAGTGACTTATAGAGTTTGGTTTTTGTTTGTCGAGAGAGGACTTTGCTTCTCAATTGCCTACTCAGTCCGAAGTAGCACCTGTTGGCAAGAGTTATCCTGCGTTGGATTTCTAGGCTGACGTTGTTGGTGGTGTTTACGCTGGTTCCAAGATAGACGAAATTATCTACGACTTCAAAGTTATGACTGTCAACAGTGACGTGAGTTCCAGGTCGCGAGTGCGACGACTATTTGTTTGATGACAGGAGATATTTCGTATTATCGGCATACGCCAGCAGCTGTACACTCTTATAAAAGATGGTACCTTCTCTATTAAGTTCTGCAGCTCGAACTATTTTCTCCAGAAGCAGGTTGAAAAAGTCACACGATAGGGAATCGCCTTGTCTGAAACCTCGTTTGGTATCGAACGGCTCGGAGAGGTCCTTCCCGATTCTGACGGAGCTTTTGGTGTTGCTCAACGTCAGCTTTCACAGCCGTATCAGTTTTGCGGGGATACCAAATTCAGACATCGCGGCATAAAGGCAGCTCCTTTTCGTGCTGTCGAAAGCAGCTTTGAAATCAACGAAGAGGTGGTGTGTGCCGATTCTCCTTTCACGGGTCTTTTCCAAGATTTGGCGCATGATGAATATCTGGTCGGTTGTTGATTTTCCAGGTCTGAAGCCACACTGATAAGGTCCAATCTGTTTGTTGACGGGGGCTTTAATCTTTCACACAATACGCTCGATAGAACCTTATATGCGATGTTGAGGAGACTAATCCCACGGTAGTTGGCGCAGATTGTGGGGTCACCTTTCTTATGGATTGGGCATAGCACACTTAAATACCAATCGTTGGGCATGCTTTCGTCCGACCATATTTAACAAAGAAGCTGATGCATGCTCCTTATCAGTTCTTCGCCGCCGTGTTTGAATAGCTCGGCCGGCAATCCGTCGGCCCCTTCCGCTTTGTTGTTCTTCAGGCGGGCAATTGCTATTCGAACTTCTTCATGGTCGGGTAATGGAACGTCTGCTCCATCGTCATCGATTGGGGAATCGGGTTCTCCTTCTCCTGGTGTTGTGCGTTCACTGCCATTCAGCAGGCTGGAGAAGTGTTCCCTCCATAATTTAAGTATGCTCTGGGCATCGGTGACTAGATCACCTTTGGGGGTTCTACAAGAGTATCTCCGGTCTTGAAACCTTCTGTAAGCCGCCGCATTTTTTCGTAGAATTTTCGAGCATTACCCCTGTCGGCCAGCTTATCAAGCTCTTCGTACTCACGCATTTCGGCCTCTTTCTTCTTCTGTCTACAAATGCGTCTCGCTTCCCTCTTCAACTCTCGGTATCTATCCCATCCCGCACGTGTAGTGGTCGATCGTAACGTTGCGAGGTAGGCAGCGTGTTTTCTCTCCGCTGCGACACGGCACTCCTCGTCGTACCAGCTGTTCTTTTGCACTTTCCGAAAACCAATGGTTTCGGTTGCAGCTGTACGTAAGGAGTTTGAAATGCCGTCCCACAGTTCCCTTATACCGAGTTGTTGACGAGTGCTCTCAGAGAGCAGGAGTGCAAGCCGAGAAGAGAATCGTTCGGCTGTCTGTTGTGATTGCAGCTTCTCGACGTCGAACCTTCCTTGTGTTTGTTGGCGTGCGTTTTTTGCTGCACAGAGGCGGGTGCGAATCTTAGCTGCAACAAGATGGTCCGAGTCGATGTTAGGACCTCGGAGCGCGCGCACATCTAAAACACTGGAGACGTGTCTTCCGTCTATCACAACATGATCGATCTGGTTGGTAGTTTTTCGATCCGGAGACAGCCAGGTAGCTTGATGAATCTTCTTATGCTGGAATCTAGTACCACAGATAACCATATTTCGGGCCCCGGCGAAGTCAATCAGCCTCAACCCATTTGGGGATGTTTCGTCGTGGAGGCTGAATTTACCGACCGTAGTGCCAAAGATACCTTCTTTGCCCACCCTGTCGTTAAAGTCGCCAAGCACGATTTTGACATCGTGGCGGGGGCAGCCTTCATAAGCGCGCTCCAAGCACACTGTAGTAAATGTCACAAGGACCTACTCGTCTCTGTCCTTGTCCCGTCCATCGCATTTCTTGGACGGCGGTGATGTCGGCCTTTGTTTTTACGAGGACATCAACCAGCTGGGCAGCGGCACCTTCCCAATTAAGGGACCGGACATTCCAGGTGCATGCCCTTAATTCGTAGTCCTTATTTCGTTTGCCATGGTCGTCATCAAAAGGGGGGTCTCTCATCCGAGGCTGCTGTTGGTTTTTCATTGGGGTGGGCTTTTTACGTGGCGGGTCCCAAACCCAGCGCACAACCCTATGTAGGAGATGTTTCGCCTTCTCACTTTAGCTCGCCTTCGAACGGATGTTCTTAGGCTACCCAGAGGATACTTGGTCAAAGACCGGAAGTAGTGAGCTGCTTGAGCCATGTGTAAAAGAATCGCTCCTGGCCACTCCCAAGTGAATGGCGATCAGAGAACTTTCCTCACTTGCGTGAACTTCTACACATGACTCCATCCTCCGTATGCATGCATACTTAATAAATGTGTAATACTGATTATTGCTCCTGAACAAGACATTTTTTTTTAGGACGAACCCGTCAGTTTTTAATATCTCAACAAAAAATTACTTTACTAGATTATGGCGGAATTACTGTTTTATTTTATATTTAAACGGAAACGATGAAGAATGTACGTACATTTTCAAACTGATCCTTTCTCAAAAATAATAAAATTTTTAAATATTGGGAATGGTAGAATAGAACTGCAACCAACCACGCAGGACAATGGATCATAACTGGTTCATACAAGACTGGTTCATAATGTGCAGTCCACTACGCTGACTGTCGATTGGATTCCAGTGTGAAATGATGGAGCAATGTTTCTGTAATCACACACATATACAAAAATTTGGTTTTATTATGATTAATGAGCACTCAAACACTACCGAGGATCAGCAATTAGTTGTTTTTGTTGGATTATGAACTTGGGAGGCACCCACTTTGCACAGAGCTTTCGCCTCTTTAGGGCGTTCACTGCATTCATTGTCCTCGGTGCTTACATCGCCTCTTTCCAACTTAGCAAATCTCTTTACAAAGGTTGATTTCTCTGTTGCAGAGCCCAAATTCAACAGTAAAGCAATGCTTTACTAACACACGAAATACTTTTAATACATTTTTTTGTATACTAACACAAGTCACTTCATCCAAATACTATATCTCATTAACTAATAGCTCCTCCGTTGTTAAATTTGAACATAGTACATACATATGTACATATCTTTTAAATGTAGAGGCTGACTAGAAATAATATAGATGGTATTAGTAGTATCACACAGCAAAGCTTGGACGGGTCCTCTAGTAATTAATAAACAAATTGAAAAATAATTATTAAACGACTTTTTGTTTATTTCCTCATAACTGTTACGGCTCCTGAAATACAGCTGAAATCGGAGTATAAAGATATCTTAGCCAAATTAAGTGAATATAATATTATGGTAAAAAAATAGTAAGACTTTTTAAGTTAAATTACGTGAGAAATCTAATTTGTCGAAATATTTTTTTTCTATGTTGGTATATAAACGAATTGGTGCTTTAGAATCGGCGATTTACAGACAGAGACGTAAGTGGCATCGCTGGAATATCGGAAAGATCATTTGGGCATAAGATAAGTGAAAACACGTTTGGTTCAAAAATCACAAAATTTTTTCGAAAACCAGCGTCGCGTTGGCTTGTGCGAAACAATGCTTTCCGACTATCAGGATGTCATGAAAAATACTGCCAAAAATAAATACTATTTGAGTGTTATGCGTCGTTTGCCCGATGCTATTCGTAAAGAGGCCGACAATTCTTGGTTTTTGCAAAACGATAATGCACCGTCGCTTACTGCATCGATTCTTCGTGAACTTTTGCCAAATTTTCAATCAATATCGTACCGCATCCACCGTTTTTGTCTGATTTAGCTTCCATTTCTCGCTAATCAGCAAACTCAAACGACCGCTCCGGGGATACCGTTTTGAGTCAATTGAAGACATAAAACGTGAATCGTTACGCGCTTTAAAGGTTATACGGGAAATTGACTTTAACAATTGTTTCGAAGATTCGAGAAAACGTTAACACATTGACAGAAGTCTGTTCGGACTAAGGGTACTTACTTTGAGGGGGACGACATAGATTTTGATTAATAATTATGAACGAAGTCTTACTATTTTTGCTCATTGCAGTACTATTGTGTGTTGATGAAAATGTGTGAAATCGGATTCAAGTATACGAGAGTGCTCGAGATGGCAATCACGACAGCAGTGTTCATAAGTATCACGTTCTGCGTGAAACTTTGGCAACAATATGTAACAAAAATTTTGGATATCTAGTCAGAACTTCCAACAGCACTAATATCATTAGTATAGTTTTTCCTAGTTAGATTTTAACACAAATATAATATTTAAACAAAATACCAAATATGACTGTAAAACATTCACAATTTCGTCAAATACAATAATATGTTGAATTCTTATGCAACATTATTTAATAGTATAAAGTTTTGCTTATATTGGAACACATTTTTATCGCCGCAAATTGCCTGGGCAAAAAGTGTTCGGTTACACCCTTAATCCTTTATAATATAGGCTATGTTCGTAAATGCATCATGACGCGCATCATGACGATTGCATAACAAACAGAACGTTCAGAAATGCCAATATTGCAGCACTGCAATAATCAAGCGTTCAAAAAGACAACACTTCTATCAGTTGTCACTCATAATTTCTATCAAAAAATTGTTTACTGCATTTAACTACGATGTCTGACGAAAAGTGCAAAACTGTTTTATTTTAATTTTTGTATTGAAATTTAGTTAAATTATGTTAATAATAATTGTATAAATTATTATTTTTAAATTTTTAGTGAAAATCTCAGTAATGCGGAGACACAGTTATTGCTAAGAGTACGGTTGAATATGGAGGACGAGTTTAAATCGGGTAGAAGGAAAAAAAATTTATTGTGGAAGAATGTTGTGACCGAAGTTAAAAAAGTAAATGAAAACAATAAAAATTAAAATGAAGTTCATCAGAAAAAAAAATAAAAAAAATTATTCAAATAAAGGAAGGTGAGGTAAAGTAAATTTTTTATGATGAAAACAGAGTGGTAAAATAGTTTCTTCTATCGATTCCATTGATATCATCTGAACCAACACGGCGAATGGGGGCATCTTGAATTCCTTCGATTTCATTGTTGGTTTCCATATCGGCATGTGTTATTGTATCGTTAATATGTTCAAAATAACCTCTCTTATTTATGATAAAATTGTGTAAGATAGCGCAAGCGAGTATTACATTAGGTGTGGCTTTAATGCTCGAAGCTTCAATTTAATTTAAAATTTTAAACTGTTTCTTAAAATTCCCGAAAGTTTGTTCTATAAATACTTTGTCTTTTAAAAGACAAACATTTGTACCTACAAATTTTTCTTTTTGACTTCAATACCCTTCTTTTTCTTAAATTTAAAGAAAATCTATAATTTCTTTGCTCAAAAATTTCGTCTAGTGTTAGATTCAGCAAAATTTCCATTTTAGTATTATACGCGTTCAAAAATGCAAACAAATGTATCTGCAAATTGTCAAAAATTGTATAAGAAGTATCAAACGTCAAACTTGCAGTGTTTCTACTGTTGCTTATAGTGCCCATACACGAGCACACAAGTGCGTTCGATCGGTATGAATTCGTTTGCCCATACACTACACACAAATCCATTTTGCGTTCGTTCTTCACAGAGTTAACATATGCGACAGGCAAGCGGAACATTTCTTGGAATTTATTTCTAATGTAGCATTTTTATCTATTTTATTGTATTTCGTTAATAAGTTATTCCAACTTTTATTTTTCTTACACTAACTATGTATATGTATGAGCGTTTAGGCAAAAAGCGAAAACTTTGAAGCGTGATTTCTCGGTTTTTAATTTTTACGATTATTCTTAATTGACGGGCAGGATAGGAAAAAAACTAAAAGTCGTATGGAATTAGGGCAAAGTTTATTATCATTGACATAAAATTATCTTATATTTAAACTAAAAAAAATATTAAGAAAAGTCAAGTTTTAACATATTTTTAAACAGCATAAAGTAAAATTCTTTTGATCAGAAGCCACTATTTCTTCAATTTTTAATAAAATTTTAAATTCTACACATTTTTTTGGAATTTTCTTAGTTTAACTAGAAGATAAATTAATAAAAAATATGAATCTCTTTGAATTTTTTGTTTCCGATAGAAATTGCGACCTGCATCCTGCCAGCCGTCCGAAAAATTTACATGCGAGATGCATCGGGTAATTGCTTCCCAAAGGCAGAATATCAAAGATTTCGTATCCAAAAAATTTGTGAAAGATGTTCAAATATATAACTATAAAGCCTAGAAATTTCGCTTCAATCAATTATTTCTTTCCCTCCCAAAAAAAAATCCTCAAAAAAATCGATTTTTTGAAGCCTCGAAAGCAGGCTCTCCCTTTACCACTTGCCATTGTCCGCGATCTTCACTGTTCGGCGACACGAGAGAAATGAGATTTTGTGCGCCAACAACGCCATACACGATAAACATGTTCGCGCACCGATCGTAAAAAATCAAACATTTTCGCGAACATGGATCGGTACGCGAACAAGCCCATACACGATAAACCGCAAGCGCACACATACCGATCGAACGCACTTGTGTGCTCGTGTATGGGCGCTTTTATGCTGCAAGTCATAATGCATTTACGAACAGAGCCATAATGTTTTGCCAGTACCTGAAAGCAGGAATCAGGTATATTTATCTCTGGCAGGAATAATGGGATGCCCAACTTATTCCAGTGTGAGAGCACCTCAAAATAAGCGTTTTTTATAACATTTTCCATTGTGGCCACATCGAACAAAATAAGAATTTTTGGGCATTTAAATTAAAACGCCAAACGTTTATTACGATTGCAAATTATTAGGGGTATTCTCTTGCTCTTGCAAGATTGCAGATTGCAAAAATACTATACCGAAATATACAAGAGCACGAGAGTACCCATTGCAGAATCTAGTGATACATATATGAATGGCTAATTCGGTCAATTTGTTGTGTTTAGCATGGCTATTGTGAATTGGCGCAACTTCTGCATACATTTTTAAGAAAAAAAACTGTAACAAATCTTTAAAATTTAAATAGAAATAATAAAATCCATTTAAAACTTATCTTCCTCAACAATTTAACGACGTAATATGTCTTTATGTAAAATGGCAACTACAACAGGGTTGCAATTATATTTTTGCGTGACATTGCACGCAAATATACATAGGTTTTGGTCTGACATATTTTACAGCCCTTGCAAATATTTTTCTGCATGTGTTTGTTGTTGTGCCGTTGTAAATCTGCAATTCTTGCACCGTGCACCGGGTTTTGCAAGAGCAAGAGAATACCGCTATTATATATTGGACTTTTAATATATGGCGAAACCACTTAAATCCTTTTTTTTTGATTTTATGATATACTAAAACAACTGACTTTCGATCTTTCAATACTTAATCAGCCCTATTCTGCATTTCGATTACGTTCCCGCTCTACGCTCCGTCTGAATCGAAAATAGGTATTCTGAGTTACGATTGGATTGAAAGAAGAAGAGGAGGAGCTGTAGCTCTTTCGAAGTCAGCTGTTTGCCTTGAAACGTGTGAAAATGAAACATAACAAAGCAAAAATACACAAATTATTGTTGGTTTATTAAAATAAAGAAATTATATCGCGTTTTTTTAACACTAACATGGAATCAGTAGCGGCAGCGATATTACTTGAGGAGGAGAGCAATGCATTATTCAAAATATGCCCTACATTATTCTATTAAATAAAAACAATTGCATTCAGTGCATTTTACAGCTCCTATATTAAAAAAGTAAATGCTTTTATTTCATTTCACAGCTCGTTATATAAATGAATAATAGTAAAATAAATAAAAGGCTAACAATTAAAAAATGACTACTTTGAATCCGGCTTATAATTTGGATCTAATCTTAGCATTTGCATTTTTATTTCTACTTTTTCCTTCACCAGCTCTTCCTTAATTCTATTGTGTCGCTTCTGTTCTTCAAGTTGCTTCACTGCAGTCTCCGCCAAAGTTTCTAGAGAACGATTCATGTGCCGTAAATATGAAGTAACTTCTTTCATTTTACCAAAGGCAGCTGAATTTTTTCGTCTCTGCATAAAATTCTTTTTGATTTGTATCTGTTGCTTAAGTAATGAAGAAGTGCTCTGGTTGTCTGCTCTCGCCTCTCTATTTTGTCTGCTAGCTCTACTGGTTGAAGGGATATCATCCGTTTCCAAACCCGTCAAAGCTATCACCTTTTCATCAAGTGGGCTTATGCGTTGTAAACGGCAAGGACCTCCACCGGTGCTCATCCTTTCTTTTTTGTTATGCGATAATTTTCGCTTCATGTAGCATTTTCAGTCAATCCAGACCTGCACGAAAACGTTAAATTTAACTTAATTTTTTAAAATTAATTGTAGGTAATACCTTACCTCCATGTATTGGAATCTTTTGTTGGTGGGCCAAGTGCATTTAAATTCCTTGCAACCTCCTCCCAAAACTCCTGTACTTCTTCCTTCGGTCGCTTTTGGAAGCCCTGCGCAATATCTCTTTTCGTGGCCATCATATCACACAATTTTTCGTATTGCTCTGCCGTTGTTACTTTTGACCTGCAAACATATCAAAAAATATCATTTAAGCACAAACAACCAAGGACACCACCATTATGTCTTTTAGAACTATAATCATAAAGTTTTACTTACATATTTGAGGAAATTATTTTATCCAAGTGCACGAAAATGAATATACATACATATAACGGCTTTCCGCCGACAAAACTTCAACGTACAAAAACGTAATTACGATCGCAATGCAGAATACATAGAATTGGAATTTTCGAAGTTGAATCGAAACGCAGAATACCAAAGTTGCCAATCGGAGAAAATTTCGATTCGAGTAGAAATGCAGAATAGGGCTGAATAAGGTGAATAAAGCCTGTTAGTTGTCAATTAATGAATGTTTTTAATCATTTGTAATAGAAAATTATTTCTATTATGCATCAAATTACAAAACGTTTCATGAAATATGTTTAAATTTCGCATTTTCTTTGATTTTTATTGTTTTAAATTTTTATTAACGATCTTGAACGGCGGCAACAAATTTCTCCGTTCACATATATTTTTGGTATAATTTCAATCTGGCCGTTCCAGTCATTCCAATTGCAAAACGTCAAAACCTACCCAATCCAGTCAACTGTCAAAGTTCGGTAGGTGAGCGGCTCTCACATTTCCAGTGACAGGAGAGTTGGGCATACCATTATTCCTGCCTGAAAGTATCTCCATAGCTTTAAGCAGGAATAATGGGATGCCCAACTCCTCTCTCGCTGGAAGTGAGAGAACAATTGCTAAACGTCAAAACCACCTAAACTTTGACAGTTGACTGGATTGGGGAGGTTTTGACGTTTAGCAGTTGGAAACGAGCGATGGCCAGATTGAAATCTTACCAAAGAAATATATAAACGGAGGGATTTGTTGCATCGTTCAAGACCTCTTATCAAAAATGCAAAACAATGAAAATTAAATAAATTTGTGAAATTTAAAGGTAATTTGAAACATCAATAAATAGCCACTGTTTAGTAATTTATATTCGTACTAAATGTTGGGTATTGGGTTAATAAATGCCCAAAAAATGTTATTTTGTTCGATCTGGCCATAATGGAAAATGTTATAAAAAAAACGCTTATTTTGAGGCGCTCTCACACTGGAATAAGTTGGGCATCCCATTATTCCTGGCTTTAAGCCTTGAATGTTGCGAGAATAAAAATTTCGGTTCCACTTAACACTCTTTCCCTGTTTTAACTTTCCTTTTTGCATCTGCAGTGGAAAATTTTTGATTTAACCAAATTCCTTTTCTTCTCTAATTCCGGTCATTTTATATTTTACATATATTTTATGCAGCAAAGATGCTCAATATCACAATGCCAAAAAAAATATTAAGCATATGTATGTATATGCATAAAAAGGATTTGACTTATTATAATACATACAAATATGGAAATAAATATTTGTCAATAAAATTAAATTAAGCATTTCTTTCATTACATCATAAATATAAGGATGATACCATTTATCAAATCCTGGTCAACTAAATATAAATATCGACTAATAATCGTAAATTAATTTTTAAGCTGAAACATATATCTATATATGTTAGAACAATAAATCAAAAATATTTTTGATATATTTAAAATCAATCGATTTTAACTGCCCCGTATATTTTTCGGATAAAGCTATAAGCGGAAAAAAAGCCAATTGTTCCGGTCAGTAGCCAAAAGGTTAGTACCATAATTCCTGAAATGATGTATAAAATTATTATTTAAATACTTATACATAATTTAGGTAAGAGCGCACCTGTATAACTTAAGTATAGGAGCGTAGGAATGAATTCAGTAATTTCCAGTTTAGTAAAAAAATAGAAAATGCTGTAGAATAACACATACACAGCTGAACCACCAGAAACGACAAAGCTTCGCCACCACCAGCGGTAATCCTAAGAAATATAAAATATATATTAGTTTCTTGGTTTGGTTTTAATTTTTTTTATGAAAATGTATTACCTCTCCACATAATTGAAAATATGTCATAACTATTGATATTTGACCACAGCTGACAACTAAGATACAAAATACGAGAAAGAGGAAACCGAACAAATAATAGAATTGGTTTTGCCAAATAGCAGTGAAAACGAAAAACAATTCAATGAAAACCGCTCCGAAAGGTAAAATTCCAGCCATTAACGTACTGAAATATAAACACTAAATTATTAAATTTGGTATAAGTAATTGTGATTCTTACCTAAGCACAACATTCATGTACCAGTGCTGTGTGGGAACTTGTCTTGGTATCATATTGGTGCGGACAGGATGTTGATATGGCTGCTTTCGATAGCCAAAGTAGTATCCTAAATAGACCAAGGGAACTGATATTCCAAACCACAAAAGCAGTAACGAAATCATTGTGGTGAATGGTACTGCGCCACTTGAATGTTTGTCCCATATAAAGAAATTTATTATAAACCCGGTTCTATAAAAAAAAGTGTAATCAAGTTTATATTTTAATTATTATACAAAATATACCCAAAAACAATTCCAGGATATAAAGTAGCAGTTAGAAATGCCGAACGTTTCCATTCCCGTCCTTTCATAGTTTTATAAAGACGTGCAGAAAAGTATCCAGCAATTGTTCCCATGAAAACGTACATAAAAATGCCTGAAGTCATTAAAGCTCCTCGGGAAGATGGTGACAACATTCCAAGCATAGCGAAAACTACAAGAAACTTATTACTTATATTTAATTTAAAATATAAAACTATTAAATGATTAGACAACACTAAAAATGGAGAAAATACAAAAAACTGAAATTTTAATTTGAAAAATTAGTGGCATAAAAACAGATAACTTGAGGTCTTAAAATAACTGCTTGTCAAAGAGCTTTCTTATTGGTCAATCACTTGGTGCTAATAGGATATATTTCGCTACCACAAAAGTCGAATAGAAGGCTGTTTTTAAAGTAATTACGCCAAAAAAATTTGATTTGATTCGCTAACTATCGAAATAATAAGGATTCTTGCTTACAAACACAAGTTAATTGGATCACTCTGTATGTTATATAGCGAGGCAAGGGATTAATATATTTAGTACAAAAAAAAACCCGAACTCACATATTGTTATTAATGCCATGAAAAATATCTGTATTCCGCTGCCGATAACTGCAGAAAACAGACGCGTATTTCTCGGAGGACGAAAGACGTCACCATGGACTAACTTCCATCCCGTTTCCTCTAGCGTGTCCTCTATGTTGTCATCAGTGTTGTAGCGTGCGATATCTCGACGAAGAGTCCGTATCATAATCATAGTTAATATACCTACAAACAATTATATTTATCTAAATATAAAACGAAATTTATTTTCTGTAAACCTGAAAGAAAAAATACGACCACGAGCGAGTTGATAATGCTAAACCAATGAATTTGGACGTCTTTCATTCCAAGATATATATCCCATCTAGAAGCCCAGCTAACTTTGGATTCTTTCCATTCTACAGAATAAGTAAAATACAATTTTGTATTCGAAATAGGATTTACCTAAAATAAATATAAAAAATTACTTATGTAGTTGTTGAATAACTTTGAATATATTGTGGTATTACCGATTGCGGTCTTGCATTATCCGGAAAATTACAAGAATCGCCCTCGAATTTTATATCTTTATAATTGACTGAAGCGGTCTCAACCTCAAAACCAACTACGCGATATTTGTTTCTACATCAAACAATGATGAACAGGTAATCAAGGAAAACGAAAAACAAAACTTACTTGGTGTGCATATGGTATGATATAATAAATTTTAAGTGATTGTTAATATATATATTTTCACCCTCAATTTGTCCTAAACGGTACCCATGCTCGTAAGTTATTTCATTGGGATTATTAGCATTTGAGATTCTAGTAGCTACGGGCAAGTTATCAACCAGCCTAAAATAAAAAGTTTTAACAGTTGACAATAAATGTATATTATGGCACAGTGAACTTACAAATGAACGAAATACTCATGACGTATCCTCTCTGCAACTATAGCTGATTGATCTTTGTCCCAATTCATAGGTTGATCTTTTTTGTGACATAGTAACTTACAATTAATGTTTTCAGCCATACGAACATCATAAGGTGTATTTACTATACGATCGCCTCGAAGAACTTCACCTAAATTTTCTGATTTATATATTAAAGTACCATTTTTGGGCAAGCAGAATTGAAGTGAGTAATACTGGTAAGGCAACTGGGTCCGACTACTTGTCATTTTTACAGCTTTAACATCGATTTTTTGACCCATAGAAAATTCGACGGGCGCAACACCCGGCACATAAAAACCTTCCCCAAATGATAGCGAAATCAGAATCATCAATAATCGCACAAGAGTGAATTTACACTAAAACAATGTTAATAAAAAAAAATGCAAAGAAAGAATTACATTAATGTCATTTTAAAATCTCAAATATAAAAAATTGTGTTTAACGTGTCATCTGTAACAGATCATATATTATTATTTTTCAACTGAAGACAAGCCCTATAATTGCCAGAGTTACTTTATGCTAAATACCCTCATGTGAGCGTTGAATAAATCCATTTGGAAAACCTTTCTTAAATCGAATTTAAAACTTTCTTCACTTCGTATCTAAATCTTAATCTAAAATTGTATCCACTTATATTCTTCTTCGACATATACAGTCACAATGGATATATCGTCAGTTCGCGTTCACACATAAGAACTTTTGTTCCTTAAACTCGTGGTTTCATTGTTGCCAATGCCAAAAAGCCCTATCTGATGGATATTCTTCATAGAAACCTCACAACTGATTTGTGAGGTTATTCTTCCTCAAATTTCACAAGAAAAAATACTAAAAACTCACCACATGAGGTGAAAAGAAATTTGCTGTAAACCAAAACAAAGAAACAAAAAAAAACTAAACAAATGGACCAGCACATTCCTTATGCTGATGTTGTATGTAAAAGTTCAAATACTCACGATTTCCTCACAAATTTGTGATGTATGAAAACAAACCTCACAATACAAAATTGGCCTGCTGCAAGCATAGAGTGAAGTAGACGTGTTTTGTGTTCTTCAAATAACTTAGTAAATTCTGTTGTTTACTGGGGGAAAGTTACTTTATTTTTTGTGTGGGAGTTCCAGAGAGGTTAAACCACCTAAGTGGGCATCAGGCCTAAAGAAAAAGATAAGTACACTTTGATTTTTAATAATATATAATCATTTGCACTTACCTTTTGTATTTTTCCGCACCAATTTGTGAAAAATAAATACAATTATTTCCCCTTACAGGAGCGTGCACTTAATTTGTATTTTCATTATTATTAAACGTTTTGTTTTCTTTGTTTTGTGATCTATCAGCTGTTCCCCTTCTCGTGTTTTCATTTTTTCGTTTGGTTGGTGAATTGCCAACCATCCAAAACACAAGTATCAGTTGTTCCCTTTTTACTGTCTAATTACCAAAAGTCGCATTGCCTACTATTTTAGTTTTAAGTTAGACAGTAATACCATGTTCAGACCGACACTTAATCACACGATTCCGGCTGTTGAATAGATTATCCCACTAATCCAAACAATTTTTCAAGATTTCGCCATACAAAAATGACAGTTCCAAATCACTTCATTGAAATGATTTGAAACTGATCCACGCTAAATCTCTCTGTACGGCTCTGATTTTGCGCAATCTACTTGTCAGCACTGGAAATCTGTTACATTATCACAGCTGATTTAGACACTGCAAAGGGAAAAAAATGGAAACAAACAAATTTTTTTAAAGCAATGAATCTAATTTCATCTGAAAATCGACTTCACAAATGAAAAAAATGCATCCATTATTTCTATTATATGGAAAATATTAAAAAAAACCGTCTTTTATTTCAAAAGACTATATGACAATCTTTTCTTTTGATAAATATTAATGTGAATTCTTGAATGACAATAACAGCTGTTTTTTGATCTTTCTAACGGTAGTGAGAACACTGTTGGGTTATGAAATGCTTATATATAATCTAATCTTTTAAATTTTCGGTCTGAACATGGTATAAAGCTAGGTACTGAACGTACACATCGAGGGGTGTTACCAAACTATTTTCTCGCTGAGGTATGGCCTCTAGTGATGGGCGATGTTGTGACTTTTCAGGAACACTGCTACTTGTGACTGTGATTTTGCAGTAGCAGAGATTTTAAACTGTGACTGTGACTGTAATAAAAATTGTAACAGACAAAGACCAATAAAGTAGAACAAAATTGTTTCCTTTTTTCATTTAGGACAATGTACATATTTATTAGAATAAACAGAAATTAACAAAGTAAATTCATTTTTAGAAAATCACCAAATACAATATATATACATAAAAGATAAAATTAAATAGTGTTAAAAACATTTACATTAAATGGAAAAGAAGGCCAAAATATTATGTTAATAAATATTTGCCATTTGTATTCAAAAACAACAATATTTCAGTATTTATTTCGCTTAATCTTGACCGACGATCACATACAATTTGCCCCGCTTTGGAAAAAATTGGCAAGGAACGGAGAAGGCTAAAACACATAAATACTTTTTGCTATTTCTTCCATTTTAGGGTATCTGCATTTATTTTCAAGCCACCAGTGAAATGGGTCGCAACTACGAGAAACCACGGGAAACCTTCCAAATAGCGCTGAATTTCAATAATGGCTTTTGCTTCTACGCTACTATGTGGTTTATGTTCATTAGCGTATTTATCGAAAGAACTTCATATTGATACTGATTTTTCAACATTTTCTTCTGTTCTTTCAGTCTGAAATTCTATTTCTTCCCTTTGCATTTCTATTAGATAACTTTTTATAATTTTTTTGTGTTATGAGCTGCTGATTTGAATCTGGGGTCAAGAAAAGTAGCTACCGTAAGTGTATTGCTGTGTTGTAAACTTCTAAAACGTTCCCTAATTGCATTTAAAAAAATTTCAATCACTTTTTTATGGTGTTTGAAAATATTTCAGTTCGCAATCTATTCTCAGTTCTATACACATCTAATAGACCATTTGCGATTGGTATTACCAGCGAACCTGTGCAATATGTTTCACCACTAATGCTTACTGTGGCATCTCTAAATGGTTTAAAATTTTGCACAAAGCAGCAACAGTCGCCCACTCGTCGCTGGTTAATATAGGTAAATTTTTGTTTATAATTACCAAAGTACATTTAACCGCTTCTTCCAACTCCGAAAAACTCTCCAACATTGCTAGTGTGGAGTTCCACCTCGTTTCAACTTGTTGAATTAATTTTAGAGCTTCTTTACCGCTGTTGCGCTGGTAATTTTCAAACGCTTCATTCGCTGAAGTACTTTTCTTGAAGTGAGCAACTATTGTTTTAACTTTATCAGTTACTTGTTCTACTTCAGGAATGCGCAATCCTTCTTTTACAATTAAATTAATTGTGTGAGCCACACATCCAAAATGCTTTCAACCTAACTTATTAATTATAGCACTTTTTATGTTACTAGCATTATCCGAAACAGCTAGCAATATTTTGTCGTTAATTTTCCAATCACTTACAATTTGTTGTATCGCCTCACCTAAGTTTTCAGCTGTATGATTTTGCTTTAGTTGGGATGACGATAAAAGCACTGACGTTAGTTCAATATTTTCGGAGACATAATGTGCCGTTACAGCAATGAAACTAGACATGTTCCGCGATGTCCAACAATCAGTGGTGATGCAAAACTTTTCCTCGCTCCTAATCATTTCTCGCACCTTATGTTTACATTCCTCATACAATGCAGGAATCATTTATTTTGATTCACACGTCTGCTAGGAATGTCATAAGATGGATTTAGGGCTGTTACAAATTCCCGAAAACCTTTGTCCTCAACTATAGAGAAAGGTTGCAAATCCACCGTAAAGAGCTGCAATAACTTGCTTGTTATTTCACTTTTTGATTTTAGCCGCGCGACATTTAAAATCTTAGTTTGTGTAAAGGCTTTGGTAATGCAGTCGAAGTTGATGAAATATCCTCTTCAAAAGTAACAGGGGCATTTTGCGGCGCTGGCGTAATTTCCGACAGCAAAAACATTTTCACAATACCTATTTGATAATAACTTCAACATTATATTACCATTTCCAATCGAAAAGTAGGATGCCTCCGTTCCATATGTTTTTTTAAATTTGATGTTGACGTTTTATATGATATTTTGGATTTACAAATATCACATTTTGCGAAAACAGCATCCACCTCTTTAAAATACTGCTACACATAACCTGTTTTGGTTCTTTTTGACACAGACATCTTTAATTTTTATTACGTATAAGCAAACTAATTTGTAACCGTTTCATACAAAAATTAAATGTAAATGAGGCATTGAGGTTTCTGTAATCAATTTAATTTGTACATAAGTATTACCCGTTTAAAGCTAAATTAACTTTTTATATGTTAACCAATTTTTACTTATCCAAAATTGAAGAAAATTCATAGCTTTAATGAATATGAATTCATCACACCCACAATTTTTTTTGTTCCACGGTGAATGCTATTTTGTCACAGTCACAATTTTTCATGTGATACTGTGACTGCTACTTTGTTTCCCATGTGTTCGTTATTTCCAGTCACTGCTACTTAAGGAAACTTGTCACAGCTGTGACCAGTGATTTTTAAGTAACAGTGACAAAGTCACAGGTACTCAGATATTTGCCATCTCTAATGGTTTCCGAAAATAGTATTGGGCGAACACCGGATAATCCTTTACGAAGGATTTCTAAAAAATTGAGAACACTGCCTAATGGTAAAAATGAGGAACCCACCGCTGCTGGATCGAATAAGAAATGTGATACTGCCGATCAAGTAAGAAAGGAGAACAAGCCTGAGGAATTGCAAGATGGAGAAACGGTCAGCATTTTTATCAAACTGGGCAAAAAAATAACAGAATTGGAGAGCATGTTGGCGGGTCAAAGGCACATTAACCAAACCATGCGCGAACTTGTGAGCAGTATAGTGGCGTTACATGCAAAATCGGAAAAAGTAGAAAACCCACCGAGAAGAGTGATAATAGGAAAATCATCTCAAGTCACTATTGGTAGAGATGATAATACCCAAAAAAGAATGCGAGAGGCACCAGGCTTTTTACCACCCAAAAAAAGCCAAAAAACGTAGTTGAAAAGGGGCAATTGTCGTATAGTGGAGCAGTAAAAAACACCCAAAAGGATATCACGACTCTCCAAAACGCAAATGAAAGATGGGTAGACGTGGTTAAAAAGAGGAAACCGATGGAAAAGAAAATTAAAACAAAATCGGATGCCATCATTATCACGAAGAAAGAAGGGGCGTCGTACGCAGATATTCTGCGGAAAATAAAGGGTGACAGCGGGCTTGAGGAGTTGGGTTCGAACGTAACCTATGTTCGGAAAACACTCAAGAAGGTCTACCTTCTTTTAGAACTAAAAAATGGAGCAGACACGAAAGCCGAATCTTTCCAAAGCGTCTTGGAAGGAGTGGTCGGAGAAATGGCTATGATACAGCCTAAAACCCACAACGTTACCATTGTATGCAAAGACCTGGACGAAATAACAACTCCCGAAGAAATTTGCTCAGCACTGAAAAGTGAGTGTGGAATCCAAAGTCTAGAGACTACAAATGTCAAAAGTCTGCGAAAAACGCGTAGCACTTATATGCATGCGCGCTCAAGATGCTAAAACCGCACTCAATTTGGGAAAAATAAAGATTGGGTGGTCAGAAGGGTGCTTCAAAAAAAAATTTTGAATTTTTTTTTCAACTCTTACCCCCTCAAATGTTAGTGATTGACAAGCAAAAAATCCTCCCTCAAGCTAGGCGCTGTAGCTTAACTGTAAGGGGTTCCTATTTTTTTTTTAGTTTCCCATACATAGGGATTTTTGTTTTTTCATTCAAACTAAAATTTCACCAACTAATTTTCGTTTCTCAAAAATAACCATCACATATTCAGAAAGTTCACTTTTCAAACTTTGGAAATTCCCGCAAAAAAATGATTATTCTCAGAAACTTTTTTTATTTTTATTGAAAACATTCCAAATTTCAAATCACTATATTTAATCGTTTAATTGAGATAATCAAACTTTGTCGCAGAAATTTATAGGGTTTGAAAAGTGAACTTTCTGAATATGTGATGATTATTTTTGAGAAACGAAAATTAATTGGTGAAATTTTAGTTTGAATGAAAAAATGAAAATTCCTATGTAAAATGTATGAGAACCTAAAAACAAAACGGCGACCCCTTAGAGTTAAGCTACAGCACCTGGCTTGAGGGAGGATTTTTTGTTTGTCAATCACTAACAGTTGAGGGGGTAAGAGTTGAAAAAAAAAATTCAACATTTTTTTTGAAGCACCCTAGTGGTCAATCTGTCGCCTTCCCAGGTGTTATAAGTGTTTCCATTTGGGTCACATGGATCGTAAGTGCTGCAGTTTGACAGACAGATCTTCCCTATGCACGCGTTGTGGAACTGCAGGACATTTAGCAAAGTCGTGCACAAACGTTCCGAGCTGTATGCTCTGCAAAAGGGAGCACTCTGTATTGAGCACGACTTGCCCAAAGTACCTCGAGATGATGAAGTCTCTAGGTAAATGAAGATACTCCAGCTGAATATAAACCATTGCGCAGCAGCACAAGATTTGCTAGATCAGACAATCATAGAAGGGAACATTGATAGAACTTTTTAGCAGAAACCCCTCCCGAAAGCGAAGTTGGAAACAACAAGAATTCGACCCAGACCTGTTTGAGCTAGTCTGGAGGGCATCAAAGGCATCAGGTGACGGCGCCGCCCACCTGGTATCAGCAGTTCGAAAAGAACTGGTCGCAGCATGCGATGCAACAATGCGTAGAACGTCACATCACAACAAACGGCGGCCTGTATATTGGAGGAATGAGGACATTTCCACGCTGAGAAAGCTCTGTCACTCGGCTAGACGGCGTCTACAGCGTAACCGGGGTGAAACGAACGAAAATAGCCATAGGGAAGAATTTAAAAGCCACAAAAAGCTCCTGAAGTCGGCAATTATCCAAAGCAAAAAATCATGTTTTGAGAAGCTGTGTGAGGAAGCAAACATTGACCCTTGGGGTACTGCTTACAAAATATGTATGTCCAGATTTAAAAACAAGCAGCAGCAACCTAAAGATGCATCTTTTATGGGAAAGGTCGTCGAAACATTATTCCCGAAACACGATCGGATTTCATATGCCAAGCGACGAAACGACGCTGCAGAGTCACCCCCGTTAGTCACAGAAGACGAACTATTGGCAATAGCAAAGAAAATTAAAAACACCAAAGCGCCTGGATTGGATGGCATACCAAACAGAGCTCTGAAGGAAGCCATAAGCTCAAAACCTTGAGTTTTTGCTAAAATGTACAACGCTTGTATAAAGGAAGAGGTATTCCCCGACTCTTGGAAAGTACAACGTTTAGTTCTGCTCCCAAAACCAAAGAAACCACCTGAAGAACCTTCATGGGACCGACCTCTGTGTATGCTCGACACAATGGGTAAAGTGTACGAAAGTATAATACGAAACCGCTTATAGTGAGCAATCCAAAAAGCCGGCGGATTATCAGAGAGACAATACGGCTTTATAAAAAAGAGATCCACTATTGACGCACTACGAGAAGTCGTCGATACTGCGAAATGTGCAGTTAGTGGCAAAAGATGGAAAGGTGGCACAAAAAAGTACTGCGCGCTAATTACCCTGGATGTCAAGAATGCGTTCAACTCGGCAAAATGGGCAGACATAATCAAAGCCCTGTATGAAATACGGCATCCTGAATACCTCATAAACACAATAACGAGTTATTTTAAAACAGAAGGCTGTTTTTTGAGACGGACGAAGGCACCAAGAGCTACCCTATCTCGAGTGGTGTATCTCAAGACTCAGTGTTAGGCCCACTATTATGGAACCTTATGTATGACGGGGTGCTAAAAAGACAGCAACCAACAGGCGTGAAACTAGTAGCTTATCCGGATGATCTCATGGTGGTAGCAGTAGCCAAACAATTAGCCGACTTGACAAATAAATGTAATGAGTGCTTAAATGGTCTACGCCAATGGTTCTCTTCTGTGAATCTGAAACTGGCGGAGGAAAAACAGAAGTTTTACTCATAAGCTCTAGAAAGATAGAAGAACGAATAGAGCTTACAATAGGGGAGTGCGAGATTACCTCGCAGCCGCAACTGAAGTATCTGGGAGTAATATTGGATTCCAAATTAAAATTTAAAGAACACCTGGAGTATTCTTCCGCGAAGGCAAACAAAATTTATAATGCCCTATCGAGAATGATGACCAATAGAGGCTGTGTGCGTTCCAGCCGGCGATTCTTAATAGCGAAAGCAATGAGTTCCGTAATACTGTATGCGGCACCAGTATGGATACAGGCAATGAATATAAAAACGTATGCTAAACAAATAATTGCAGTGCTTAGGCTTTCTGCAATTCGAGTAATAAGCGCTTTCCGGACTATATCAACCGACGCTGCTGAAGTATTAGCCAGCATGCTGCCTATTGACATCCAGGGAGACGCACTCGAGCGTTTATATCAGCTATCAAAGCCTAAAACAGTATCGTCAAGGACAGAAGAGAGAAACAAGAGCACTAAAATGTAGCAGGAGCGGTGGAATTCCTCATCCAAAGGGCGATGGACCCACCGACTTATAGCAGACATCCACTCATGGGTAGACAGACGATATGGGGACCTAGACTTTCATCTGACCCAAATACTTAGTGGACATGGATGCTTTAGAAGCTATCTTTTCAGATTCCACAACGACATTAGTCCGAACTGTCCGACGTGTGCAGAGTATAGAAGACTCTGAACATGTAGTATTTTATTGCCCTCGATTTTCAAATACAAGGGAAAAGCTGAAAACCACACTCGGTGGTAGTGTTACGGTCGATAATTTAACGACACTCATGTGTCAATTGACTGATAAATGGAAAGCTGTCAGCGAAGCGTCAGCATTCATAATGACCAAACTGAGATCTCTTCAATAGACTAAGCGTCCGTCAGTCCGCGCAATAGAGAAGACTTAAATGTCTTGTCCCTCAAACGAAGTAATACTTAACCGGTGGTTCCGTGGGAGAGTCTTGAGTTGGGAGTAGGTCAAGTTTAGCGGATTAAAGTTCCGCACTCCGGCTTTCGATGCTTCCCCCTACTATAAAAAAAATGGTTGTGTTTGTTTTGTTAATTTCAATATTTTTATAGAGATTTGCAATTATTTTCTTGAAATAGAATAGAGGAACTATTATTTGTTTGTGAGGAGCAGGAGGACGCGGTAAAAAGGAGGAAAATCCTAAAGCCTGCTCACAATAGGTAGGGTGTGGATTTTTGTGAGAGCATGTGAATACGGCTGTAAGAATATATTTAAACTTACCCACTTTAGACTTATTTTTTCGTGATATTTGTGTTATTGGCCAAAATACAATGCGTTTTTCACTGGCGGACACGATTTCTCATATTTGGATCATCTGAAACACAAAAACCCAATTTATTCTTGAAAAGTACTAGTTGATAAATAAAAAAGTAATTGATGTTTGTTTTTTAATTTTCCTCATATTTCTTACTCAAATTTTGTAATAACATTGTCAATAAATTATATAAGGACGATAGCCAGACGTTTTGTGAACATTAAAAAAAAAAATTAAGCAAAACGGTTGAGTAATTCGACCGGAATCATGTCCGCCAGTTTAAAAAAGTGTGTTTTGAGGAAAACGCGTTTAAAGTTTGAGGTGTGCACTCCAAACACTGCGAACGTCGAACGGTTTATTTACTTTTGGGCCTTTTTCGAAACCTTCAATTGGTAAAGTGGGTTTCTACATTAATTCTAAAGGTATAAGGGAACAGAAAATGCAAAAAAAAATTGAAAAAATATTACCCAATGACCCCTTAAATGCCCACAAAGTTTTATTTAGTCCGATCAGGCTCAATAGAGACTTATAGTCCTGACAGACGACAGCGCCAATTAGAGGGCTTAATTTGCATTTACTTGCGTATTTGACGCAAGTTAATGCAAATTTGTAATGCACAAGAATTTCGTACATTTAGCCGAATTTACCAAATTTGAGTAGGCAACACTGCTCAAAAATGGCCGATTTTTGCTATTTTCTGACAGATGTTGCTTGGAGTGTGCCGCCTCCCTTGCGTTTACAGCATTAGTGTATTATGTGTAAGTATATTAACAAAAACAAATTTTAATATTTTTAAATGGCAGAAAATAAACAACGCACTGTTTACTAGCCATTTTTCCAATATTCTTAACATTTTCCTACACTTTTTTCGCATTACAATCCATTATTGCTTTTAATTTCACTCTATTATCTTTCAACGTAATTATTAATAAACGAATTTTTTCGTTAAATTTATATTGATTTTCCAAAAATACCAAAATTTCTATTAATAATTTATCTTACTCATTTTTATTTCACTTTTTTTTTAATAAATAAACAAGTTTCACTATCAGCTGTCTAAATGCACAAGTCTGCCGTCTATCACCGTCTATCATGCGCATTAAAAGGCGCATTTCAGGGCTATTATAAATAAACAAGTTTCACTATCAGCTGTCTAAATGCACAAGTCTGCCGTCTATCACCATAAAATTTCAATGCGCATTAGCGCTGCTTAAGGCGCATTAATTTTGCTCATCACTCAGGGCTATTATTAATTTTTATTTCACTTTTTAATAAATAAACAAATTTCACTATCGGCTGTCTAAATGCACAAGTCTGCCGTCTGTTACCATAAAATCTCAATGCGCATTAGCATTGCTTAAGGCGCATTAATTTTGCTCGTCTGTCAGGGCTATAATTTGCATTAACTTGCAAATTTTATCCATGTTAATGCAAATTAGTAATGCACAAAAATTTCGTGCAATCGCTGAATTTACTAAATTTGAGTAGGCAACACTGCTCAAAAATGGCCGATTTTTGCTATTTTTTGACAGATGTCGTTTGAAGTCTGCGGCCTCCTTTGCGTTTACAGCATCAGTGTATTATGTGCAAGTATATTAACAAAAACAAATTTTAATACTTTTAGATGGCAGAAAATAAGCAACGCACAGTTTGCTATCCATTTTTCCAATACCAAACCCTTGCACGGTGCAAGAATTGCATATATTTCCTCTTGGTGCACCAGCACAACAACAAGCACACGCAGAAAATTATTTGCAATGGCTGTAAAATATGTCAGACCAAAACCCATGTATATTTGCGTGCAATGTCACGCAAAAATATAATTGCAACCCTGTTTTAGCTGTCATTTTACATAAAGACATATTACGTCGTTAAATTGTTGAAGAAGGTAAGTTTTAAATAGATTTTATAATTTGTATTTAAATTATAAAGATTTGTTACATTTTTTTTTGTTAAGAATGAATGCAAGAGGTGCGCCAATTCACAATAGCTATGCATAATAGTCATTCACAATAATTTGACCGAATCAGCCGTTCATATATCACTAGATTCTGCAATGGGTGCTCTCGTGCTCTTGTATATTTCTGTATAGTATTTTTACAATCTGCAATCTTGCAAGAGCAAGCGAATGCCCCTAGTAAGAAAGGGAAAAACCATCAACTTTCAAGCTTATCGAAATATTAAAATGTTAAAAGAGAAAAGGCGATACACAATTTTCAAAAAAGTAGCTGGGAAATGCGTAATAGTTTGGTTAATTTTGGCGTTTCAACAAGTAAGATCTTATTTGATAAATATTTTAATTACGAATCATTCTTTTAAATTTACCTTTATTTAGAAATCAAGGCGAATTTTATTGAATAAAACTTTCTTTCTTGCAGATGAACAAGACGGGAAAAACTGATTAGAGTAAGTTTACGAAAACGACTGGACGATATCGATATATGACCGCAATTGTACGAGCATATCGTGCGCGTGTGGATAAATTTGCGGTAAGTTATTGCAAATGAAAAAATATAAAAATATTCTAATTTGCAGAAATTTAAAATTCATCTTGAAGATCCGAAACAAGGAAAAGATGTGATCTTTATCGGCGGCGTTATTTTGGCTGATATGGCAAAGGATCGCGATAGTTTTTGGATGTGTGTAGGAAACAAGAAAATAAAGAAAACTCTTACAAAACTTACTAAGAGCTGACAATAGTAGCAAGGGCCAAAAGTTTTAGATAGAAATTTAACATTGCTATTGTTTTAAAGTTATACCTATACCTATGTTTTGTGTTCTGTTTATATAACTTGTAATAATATCAAGTTGACAAAATAGTTATCTATTAATAACTTTTAAAGTCTATATTAACAAAACAAGTTTATAAACTTAGTTGTTCCTCACACGCCATGTAAACATGTATCTGATATTAACTAATTTTAATTAAATATAATTTTGCAATTAAATAAAGCAAAATAATATAAAAAAATACTGAATTTTATTTAAAAGAATTGAATTTGCGATACTAACAAATGGTTGACAGATCGAGGTAACAGATATGGTTATTTATTTTTTTATTTTTTATTTTTTTTTATTTTATAAAAGCTTACATAATAATACAATTATTATACAAACTTAAGAAAATACGCAGCACTAGCATCATGGGCTATCGGCCGACTGGTTATGTTATATGCGTCGAAGAAGGTCGCTGTCTTTCAAAAAGTTGTAGATTTTCGAAATGTTGTTGCTTGAGGGATCCATCAATAAAATTATTGGATCAGTATTATTGAAGTTTGACAGTCTATGAGTTTGAAGTGCTGGACAATGTTGCAGAAGATGCAATAGATTTAAATCTGAATCACAAAATGGGCATTGGTTGATCTGAGTGCCATTTAGTATGTGAGCGTGTGTGATAATGGAGTGGCCAATGCGAAGTCTGATATATGGAATGATATAATTAGATGAAAGCGATGACGGAAAGGATGGTTTGATACGATTTGAATTTATTCTAGAGTAGTGGTGTCTGTAATTCATCCAATCAAGCGCCAATTTAGTGGATCTTTTTTGAATAATAAGCCGTTTTATATCACTCTTAACAAACAAGGCAGATGTAGTTGTTGGAGTGATGCACACCTCCTTAGCCACCGAGTCCGCAAAAGTATTTCCAATGATTCCAGAGTGACCGGGTATCCACATTATTTTTAGTCTATGTGCTAACGAAAACAACAGCGATCTAATGCCAATAATGACGTCATTGTAGTTACTGCGGTTTTTTAAAGCTTGAAAACACGATAGACTATCTGTACAGATGATGAATTTACCAAGGTTTTGTTGGGCATACTGGACAGCTTTGAGAATACCCGTAGCTTCAGCGGTAAAAATTGAACAAAATGGAAATAATAAACCATACGATATTCTTTGTTGGTTATCATCAACTACAGCAAAAGATGTATGCGACGATTTGGAGCCATCAGTATATATAAACTGCCAACCAAAAGATTTGAAGTGCGCAGATAATTCCAAAAATCGAGATTTATACACAGTGCTTGGAGTGATGGATTTGCGAAGAAAAGTAAGATCACTAATGAAAGAAGATTCATTTACTTTCCACGGTGGAATATATTTACTGCAAGGCAGCAATATTTTAAGCGGCAACTCATTGGTTTTAGCAAACAAAGCACTTTTAAAAATAGAAGACGGTATTTTAGGAGACCTCTTTCTGCAAAGTGATGATTGAAAGTCCTTTTTTATAGTAAAGTTCGTGCTGAGTATGAGTTTTGAATAAAGCTTATTTAAGCTATCTTCCACTGCATCTTTTAGAGAAGGTAGGCCAGCTTCCGTCAGTATGTTTTTAATTGGCGATGTTGGAAACACTCGAAGAGAACAACGAACTGAAGAATGATAGGGCGCAGCAAGCATCTTTAGATGATTCTTAGAATGATGTCCATAAATTTCTAAGCCATAATTAATTACAGATGAGATGAGGGCTTTAGTGACGTTGACCAGTAAAGCCGAGCCGATGAGTGAGCGCTTACATGAGAGGTATTTAATAATATTTAAATTAACAAAAAGTCTTTTTCTTATATACTGACAATGTTTCTTAAATGTATACTTAGAGTCTAATACAATACCAAGGAACTTAATACTATCTGTACACAAAATGTTTGTATTATCAAATGTGAGCGTTGGGATAGTACATTGATGTTTTTTACAAATATGAAAAAGTTTCGATTTAGGAAAAGATATTGATGTGCCTGAAGTAGAGGACCAACGAGAAAGACGCAATAAAATTTCAGAGAAAGTAATTGTTACTGAAGTCAAATTTGAAGTTTTTGAGAATAAAATTAAATCATCAGCATAAATCTGATGCCGGATAGTAACAAAATCTGATAGAATGGTACTGATTTCATCAAATGCAATAGTAAATAGGATCACCGAGAGCGGTGACCCTTGTGGGGTACCATTATCTAATGGTAGAACAGAGGATGAAACATTGGATATGATAACACTTAATTTACGGTTGGATAGGAAAGATTTGACAAAGTTAAAAATACGAGAACCCACTCTCCACCTACTAAGCTGTCTTAACACTACATGAATCCCAATCCTGTCAAATGCTTTTAGGAAATCTAAAGAAAGAATAGAAACATGATTTTTGTGGGACAGAGTATCAGAGATAAAGTGATCAAGGTGCAGGAGAGCATCCAACGTACCCTGCCCCTCTTGAACGCAACTTGGTTGTGCGAAATGAGATTATTAGATTGAGCATACCAGGCGAGTCTAGTAGCAATAATCTTTTCAATCAATTTACCAAGGCAAGGAAGAAGGGAAATGGGACGATAACTGCTGACCACACCAGGAGGTTTACCAGGTTTTAAAATAGGAATAATCGCGCTAGTCTTCCAGAGGACAGGGTAGTTGCCACTGAGAAAAATACTGTTGTAAAGTTTGACTAGACGGGATATAAGGAATGGAGGAAGGTGCTTGATGATAAGGTAAGAGATTTTATCAATGCCAGGAGTTTTGCCCTTGACTGACGAGAGGGCTAAATTAAAATCAAGTTCAGATATATCGGCATCTAAATATTCAGCTGATTGAGATAAGGTGGAAGGAGGAAGGTAAGGAGAGCAAAGAGAAGAAAGTTTACTAGAGGAAAAATCAGAAGAGAAATTGGAGTCCAAAGAAATATTGGAAAAGTGGGTGGCAAACTCTAAGGCTATATCTTTGGGATATAGTAGAGTGCCCCGAGGAGTATTTAAATAAGTGATAGGAGAAGAAGGTGATAAACCAGCCAGTCTTTTCATATCAGTCCAGATTTTTCTAGAATCCGAAGAAGAAGTGATATTATTCGTAAATTCTTGGAAACAATGAACCTTAGCAGCCTTAGATTTATGGCGAAAAAGTGCATTGGATTTTTTGTAAGCTATTAAGTTTGCACTAGAACGTAAACGTTTAAATTGATGCCATGCGATCTGTTTCAGATTTCTTAGTGCAGAAAGCTCATTATTCCACCAAAGAGGAGCAAGCTTGACTGGTTTAGAAGAAGAAAGGGAAAAGAATAGTTAGAAGCAGAACGTATAATTTTTTGGATTCTAGAAGCCTCTTGATTTATATTGGAAGAAAAGGGGAAATAACGTGAATGCGAAAAACAGGCTTCTTCAAACTTATCCCAATCAGCCGAATCAGTTTTAAACCGAATCCTGGGCTTAAAAAATGAATGAGGGCGAGAAGTAGATATTTTGGAAAGGATGGGAAAATGATCACTGCCATGGAGATCATCAATACAACACCAGGATATTTTTGAGGAGAGGGAGGCAGAACATATGGAAAGATCAATATTAGTGAAGGTAGAGTGAGTGGAAAAATGGGTGGGGGAACCATCATTTAAAACAATGCAGTTGGATCTTAGTAAGGCATCCTCAATGCTACGTCCCTTGGAGTTAGCCGAAGCAGAGCCCCAAAGGGGACTCCAAGCATTGAAGTCACCACACAAGATAAAAGGATTTGAACCGGAAGGAATAAGATTTAAAAATTCAGTAGTAGAAAATGATTGATCAGGAGGGGAATAAGCACAGATGATTGAAATTTTATAGGGGGCGAGGATCTCAATAGCTACAGAAGAAAAAATTGAAAGGGGTATGGGAAGTAATACGTGAGGTAGATTTCTTTTAACTAGGATGGCAACTCCCTGCTTGTTGGTGGTGTTATGTGGGAGATTAATAAAATATCCCACATAAGCCCTAGGGGTAAAAGCTGAGGCATTATAAGATAGGTGAGTTTCATTCAACAGGATAATAGATGGATTGTACGATCCCATAAGTAACTCTAAGTTAATATAATTATTAACATAACCGTTAATGTTCCATTGAAGAAGTGTAATCATATCATATGTAAACTTATAAAAGAAAAAAGTTAAGCTACGAATATTTTATTTAAACTAAATGTCTTCATTGTAAGAAGGAAAATTGGGTAATGCAAGAGGATCTTGCGAGCAGGAGAGGGTGGGGGAGGGTGTGATAGGACAGGAGGAAAGGATATTGAGAGGAGAGTCAGAGATGGATAAAGGGGAAAAGAGAGGGGAAGGAGAAGTGACAGAAGAGGAGGTAGGATGGGTTGGAAGGGATTGTTTAGATGAATTGATGTCTGTAGTTGTTGTTAGATTAGTTTTGGTAGGATTGTTGGATTTGTTATTAGGTGTTGTTTCATTATTGATTTGATTAGTATTGTTAGAAATTTTAGCTATAGAGGCAAAAGAGTTTGCATTAGAAGTTGTATGAGAAAATTGAATTTTATACTTGGTAACAGCTTCACGCATACTACATTTATAAATAGTTTTAATTTTTAATATTTCTTTGGATTGTTGATATTTAGGGCAAGTATTAGATGATGCCGGGTGGTCGCCCGAGCAATTTGCACACATTATTCTCTTACATTCAGTAGGTGGGGTATGATCGGAAGGGAGGTTGCATGAGACACAAGAAGGTGAATTACGGCAGTATTTTGCTGTGTGGCCAATTAATTGACATTGCTTACAACGCATAGGATTAGGGTAATACGGACGGACAGTGAGGTTCCTCCAGGCAACATCAATTCTTTCAGGAAGTTTGTATTTATCAAAAGTTAATAAAACTACACCCGTAGGATTACGGGAGCCGTCAGCAATTCGTGAAAACTTATGTACAGCAGAAACACCCTGCTCCTTAAGACCATCAACAATATCTTCTTCTGATAAGTTATTCAGGAATGGGGCGTATATGGTGCCTTTAACCGTATTCAAAGTATTATGAAACTTGACATTGATATGACCTCCGCCAGGTAAAATTTTTGCAGAAAGAAATTTGCTAGCTGTTTTGTTGTTATTTACAAAGAGCAGTAGGCTACCATCACGTAGCTCAGTAACTTTACTTACTTCCTTACTGATTGCTTGAATACCTTTATACGTAGCGAAGCATGATAACGAATTAAGTGGCTTGTTGTCGTCCAGAGATGACATGACCAAAAATTTTGGATCGTCCGTGTTTGAGACTGGTAATTCTGGAAATTGGTCTAACGGGATCGGATTTGGTTTTTTTCTTTTCTTTTTCATTATTGGAGATAATAGGGAAAACCTATTATCCCCTAATTTGATGGCCCCAGGGGCCATAGTAAACGCGAATTTTAGTTTAACAAATTAAGAAATTAAGTGATTGAAAAGATATAAAACGATAAAAAATTAATTCACAAACAAAGCACGAGCGTAATATAAACGCAGAACAAACCGTTATACCGTTTTAACAAACTCAATAAGCACAGAGCGAAAAGCAACCGGTTACGATGACAGTTCGACGGTGAATGATATGGTTATTACTGTTTGTCAATGCTAACAAATTTAAATGTTAAAGGTAACAAACTGCTAACTAAAATAATAACACTAACAGAAATTTATGATTTTTAGCTTTTGCCGTCGTCGCGAAAAGACGCTCGTTGGCAAAGGCATGCTCGGGGAGATGTTACGGCGTCTGTTTTTATAAATGAAGCGAGGTCGTTTGTGGAATATGCGCCTGCGTTTATGAATGAAATCGTTTTTGTTGTAAAATTTACTACATTTGGGCTTCGCCAATTCGGCTGCCATATTGATTTGTGATGCTTCTGCTATTTAGACAATTGTTGTTTTTGTAGAACAATGTTTAAATTTTTTGTTGGTGACATATTCACATGTGTACGCATATGTATGTATGTTTGTATGCTTGTGCATTATTTCTTCGGCAATGTATACAAATATATGTTCATATAAGTATATATGAATGTATGGACATGCAGATCAATGCGCGCACATGTAATACATATATTGATAAGTGATAAAATCATGATTTGAATTTCTGAACGCGCACATGCGTATACATACATTTATATGGCACAATTCCGATTTCTTTGGCGCCGCGATTTGAAGGTACCGTTGGAAAGAGGAAGTCCTCCTGATTAAAAAATATATAGGGTTATAGGTACCGCAAACGCTTAGTTTACGAGATATTCGACCTTAAAGTGCAAAAATTCCCAAAATTCGACCATTTCAACAAGCTATTTTACCGCATTAAACATACTTTACTCACATTTTTCACTTCAAATTAATTAATTTAAACTATAAACTTTTAAATAAATCCACATTTTACACTTTTAACAGTTTTTTTACCGAAGAAATCTTTATTTTAAAAATTACATTTTACACTCGTAGTGAACATCATGTGTGTGCTAAAATTACGACGAAATGGAGCGCTGCCATGTGATAATAAGGAAATTCGCTGAAATGCCTTTTTTCCCAAAAATTCCTCTATCCATTCATATGGATATGTTCTTTATTTAATTTAATAAACAAATATGTAATATTATATACTAATAATATAATAATGAAAACTCAAACTTTGTTTGAATATTAGTGCAAGATAACCAAAAAATATAACCACTTTATAACGAAACTCAATATATTTTTTTTATTTTAACGCAGAAAGGAGTACTATGCGAAAGTACTTCAGTGACCCCGGGTATTCGCTCGACCAGGGTTATTTTTTTAAAGCGCGGCCGAAGGCCGCCAACGCAAAAGGAGTACTACGCGAAAGTATTTCAGTCACCCCGGGTATTCGCTCGACCAGGGTTATTTTTTTAAAGCGCGGCCGAAGGCCGCCAACGCAGAAAGGAGTACTACGCAAAAGTACTTCAGTCACCCCGGGTATTCGCTCGACCAGGGTTATTTTTTTAAAGCGCGGCCGAAGGCCGCCAACGCAGAAAGGAGTACTACGCAAAAGTACTTCAGTCGCCCCGGGTATTCGCTCGACCAGGGTTATTTTTTTAAAGCGAGGCCGAAGGCCGCCAACGCAGAAAGCAGTACTACGCGAAAGTACTTCAGTCACCCCGATATGATATAAATTTTACAATATTATTATAGATTTTTACTTATTTATTTTTATTAAACATAAATCGCATATTATACATATACATACATATGTATATATACATGTGTATATGGAACAAGTTTTCACAACTCAATATTATAACTTGAAAACTGTTGGAAAGTATTTTTTATTATAATTAATATAAAAAAAAGAATCACGCAAAAGAACAAACAAAGAAAAATCGTTAAGAATCCTACAAATTTGGTGTTTGAGATGTGGCAACGCTCGTTTTCCTCATAATTGTAAACAATCTAGCCTTTGCAACGATGGGTGTTCTAAGTGATTTTTAAATTAATAAATATAGGTAAAATATTACAAAAAAAAGTGAAATGTGAACTTATTTCAATCTTTAAAGTGTATATTTAAATATAACAAGAGAAAAATGTGAAAAAATTTAGAGAAACATAGAGAAATAACATGTTTTCTTAGTGCAAATTTTTGAATTTTTAAACGTGAATATTTCAAAAAATATTAATTATTTTTACATTATTTTTGGATATTCCTCCTCTGGAGAAGCTACCCTATCCGCACATACCCCATTTATATGGAAATTCGTTTTTTTTACCCCGCCGCCAAAGTAATCGGAATCGTGCCATTTATATGAACAGATGATAAGATTAATATGATAGACGATGTACTTGTTTATATATTGTTGTGATAAATTCCATTTCTATTAGTAAGAAACATAATACAAAAATATTTATTACAACATTAGAGTATATTATGTAAAAATCAAATAAAATTATTAAATAGGCAAGTTCAAATTGACTATAAATATTACTATGCATGCATTCATACAAAATTATACTCATATCATAATTATGTTTATGTACATGTCAATATTGAATTGCTGAGGGCAAAATGCAAAAGCATACATGCATACATATGTACATATGTATATACATACATTGCACATACAAGCGATTGTCTGGTTGAAAGCAAAAATTGAAGCATGAAAATATCACATTGCTGTCGTTGGGAGTATCATCACGAGCATGCATACATATGTATGTACATATATTTATGTGTCTTCATATTCATGGGTATGTGAGAGAGTTTGTGGGCACACAGACAAGACGTATCACATCGGGCAGCACTGTTTGTCAGTTATTCTATTATTTCATTCTCTTTATATTCTTCTTGGAAAATTACAGTTTCAACTGAATTCTAAGCTTTTAGTTTTAAGAAGAGTCACTTAGGGATGTCGGAAATAGAATAAAGTATCGATATATATTGTATCCGTCATTTTTGAATATATCAATATCGACATTGATATTTTTATTTAAAATTATCGATATATCGGTATGATATGAAAAAAAAAAATTTGGCCCAATCTACTTTAATCATCTTACCTTACTAGATAAATACTAACCAATAGACATAATTTTTAATAAATCAAGAACAACAATTAAAACATTAATTATTTATTAATCAAACCAATATTTATCTGATACAGACATAAGAAAAACTCTTTGATTTACGTGCTCGGCTGTAAGCCGACTTCTGTTATTGGGTACTGCGAGATTCACAGCAGGTGCCACTCTCTCCGAGGAAACCGAGGACGCAGGCGATATCAAATACTTTAGAGCTATGTCGGAAAGGACTGGGGTAAAATGACGACAATCAAACCAGAATTTTGTTGGATTCTCTTTTCTGGATATTATAGGCTGATCTAGATATTGCTTTAGTTCGCTAGGCATGCCATCACTGGTTGAAGTTGAAAGTAAAGAGTTTGCTGAAGCGGCAGCAATATCTATCATAATTTTTTCATGTCCGGACCACAACGACGGCGAAGAATTTTTGAAATTTGGAATTATGGTAGTGCGAGTGGGTCTGAGTTCAGGCGAAAGTTGTCCTCTACGTCTATGTTCTAAACGTATTTCTTTTGACAGTTCGGTTATTGCAGTGGAAGCAGCTAGCGCTGAACTAAAATGAATACGCTTAAAACGTGGGTATAAAATTGTTGCTTTGGCCAGATGTAAATGTCGCTCTAGTGGTTCTAGTTTTGCAATAACTAAATTTAACAAACTCTTCTGAACAGCAATACCAAATTCGGTGAAAGGTTTTACTTGTTCAAGGCCTCTCTGAAGCAAGTTTGCAATGGGAATCACCAAACTTGAAGTCACGTACTGATCGCCGCTAATTTCTTCAGTAGATCTCGTATGACACCTAACTCTGAAGAAGTTATCATATCAGATGCGATCCGCCTGGTTGCCAAAATCTTAGCCACAGTAACTGATAATGTATTGAATCTTTCCAACATATCAAGACAAGAATTCCACCTTGTGCTTACTGATTGTATAAGTGTTAATTCTTCTCCCTCTTCCTTTTGTCCCTTTTGTTCTTTTCGCAAATCATTGCGTTCACAGATTGTTTGAAATATGTTACAATGGCTTTGACCCGATTGGCAATTTTAAGAACTGGTGCATTATCTCTTGTTGCGCCATACACTATTAAATTCAACAAATGTGCCATGCAAGGAAGTCTTTTTCCATCTTCCAAAAATTTCTTCACTGCAGCAACTATGTTAGCACCACCATCAGTGGTAATTGCTAAGATGCAATCCTTTTCTATTGAAAACTGGTCGGTAATATTTTCAAAGCATTCTTTTATCTAATCAGCAGTGTGTGCCTACAGGAGAGAAGACCAATATTAGTCCACTTTAGGAAATTTTTTATAACTTACTATTTTTTTTAATTTGATGCATTTATTTTATACTTTACTTACCTGATACATTCTTCGTGCTGTCAATGTCACCATCTCATGTTCAGATTCAGGAGTGCAGTTATTTGCTGTGTTAAGAAAATGCGCTGTTACTACGATGAAACTTTGTGTCGAGTTCATGAGAGTTAAAGCCAATTTAATTGTATTAATGTGCAAATATATGTAATGCTAGATTAGTTAACTCAAGTGTTATTACCTGCAGTGGATTATAATTCCTTTATCCTGTATTGTTGTTATTGAGTGAAATGTGTTGAATGTCTCACTGTTGGTTTGTCGAATTAAACTTCACTTGTTGTATTTGAGAAAAAAGATATAAAAAATGTTTTGTTTTATCGTGGGATGGGATTTTCCGTATTCACTGTTTTTCACTCCTATGTTGTAAAAATGAAGATTAGTTTTATTAAAGCCAACACTTGTACTTATTATTTATTGCAGCTAATTTTTGAACACTGGCACTCTTCTTGGCGTCTGAACAATAAGTGACGCTTCTAGAAACTACGAATTAAGTATTCAGTTGAAACTGTGAATTTATAAGAAGAATAATTGACGAACAGTGTGCCCACAATCCTTTGGTAAAAAACGCCGGAAAAGATGTTTTCTTTTTCTCCTCTTTCGCCTGTTGAGTAAAGTTGGGGCGGTTGATATTCCTCCGCATTACGCTTCTATTACTTTATGTAATTTGTGGGAGTAATGCAGAGGAGTATTTGTTTGGATTAAACAGTTAGTATAAAAAAGGATTTAGAATTTTTTGATCATAAAAATATCGTTTTTATACCTTTTCAATACTCATAATATTATATCGATACCTCGATATATCGAAACAATAAATATCGCTCAAAAATATTGTTACATTGAAAAAATTATATCGATATATCGATATTTTTTCGAGAACCCTAGCGTCACTTCTTGCCCACAAGTGAAGAAGTCTTTTGAGTTATCTTAATAAATAATCTGTAATTTTATATAATTGTGGTGTATAAGTCACCACAAGTTGTATTTGTTTACATTTTTCGCTGTTAAAACTGTAAACAATGTTAACATTTCATAGCGTGAATTCTGTGGTTGAGGTGAATTCCTTACTTTAATTCTAACAAATGTTCGATATCGAACCTGCACCTTCTCTATGCTTTAAGTTCACAGGCTGGACACGATTGCGATTACTTTGGCGGTCGGGTAAAAAACACGAATTTCAGTATAAATAGGGTTTTTGCTGATAAAGGAGTTTTTCCAGAAGAGGAATTTCGAAAAAAAAGTGGTTGACACTTATATTTTTTAACATATTCCCGATTAAAAATTCAAAAATTTGTATTAATAGCGCATAGTATTTCTCAATGTTTCACTAAACGTTTTCACATTTTTTACTTTGTATATTTAAATATGCATAAAATAAGTTCACATTTCACTTTTATTTTGTGATTTTTTAGCTAAATTTATTAATTTAAAAATCACTTACCCCACTCATTGAAAAGCATTGTACAAGGGGTAGTCAAATTGATTATTTACAGTACTTAATCTACCCCCCAAGTGTCCATTCACAATAAAATCATTAGGGCTGTCTGTGGTGAATAAGGGTGGCGAGAGGTCAAAACGGGTTGCTCGAAAAGAAAATGCTGTAATAAATAAACTACTGAACCGATTTTAGTAAAATTTAGCACATTGTATTCAGTTCGAATCAACTTAGAAGATAGGATAGTAAAAACAATTCATAATTAAAGAATATAGTGAAAGCTCCATTAAATGATCGCCCTATTAAGCGGACATCTCCATCAACCATGCACATTGTTGATGTTTATTAAATACAATCTATTAAGCGGATAACTCTAATAACTGGACAGAAAGACTGGTAACCAGGCATTGAGAAAACAGCCTTATCGTGCGATTCTGTACTGTGATATAGTCTCAAGTCTCTAAATTTTACTATCAGGTCTCAAATTTGAGGCAATAATGCTAGAGACTGTTTAGTGAATAGTAACTAGTCACAAATTCACTTTTCACACTACTCATGTCTCAAATAGAGAATAGAGACTGGTTACAGAATCCCGCTATTAAATTTGTTATTTTTTCCAATGAAATTTATTTAATGGTTAAGAAAATTTCCTGCGATAAATTTTCTTGTGCTAGTGTGCAGCTCTAAAAAAAATCGAGTACTAATTTTTAATGCATTTTTTCAATAAAATGCGTATTTGGCAATCCAGGTTTTGAGAAGAAAAAATTAATCAACAATTGTTTCTTGAATAAAATTCAAAGTAATCGTTAAATTCATCTTTTCTTCTTGAAATGTTGTGTACAACTTACCAATCATCAACAACATTCCTTAAATAGCAATGAAAATGTTTATGTCACTACACACATACATACATACATACATATTACGCACGAAGTTTATTTTATTTCTTTATTCTCTCTTGCTCTTCTAATGTGGATCATTCACAATGCGTAACCAGCTGTCAAAATTACTTGAAGAAATAAGTTTAATTGTATTATCAAACAATTTAATTATACCTTCTCGATATAGATAAAGATGCTGTATATTTTTAAGCGTTTTAGTTATTATTGATGGACAAATTTGAAATTATATTTGATAATGAGAGCACCAGAAGAAATAACTATTGTAGCAAAATTCGGTATTACATGTCATAATAATTCTTAACAACAGTTAAACATAATAGGGGTATTCGCTTGCTCTTGCAAGATTGCAGATTGCAAAAATACTATACCGAAATATACAAGGGCACGAGAGCACCCATTGCAGGATCTAGTGATATATGAATGGCTAATTCGGTCAATATGTTGTGAATGACTATTAAGCATGGCTATTGTGAATTGGCGCACCTTCTGCATACATTTTTAACAAAAAAAACTGTAACAAATCTTTATATTTTAAATAGAAATAATAAAATCTATTTATTACTTACCTTCCTCAACAATTTAACGACGTAATATGTCTTTATGTAAAATGACAGCTAAATAGTGACAGTTGCAATTATATTTTTACGTGACATTGCATGCAAATATACATGGGTTTTGGTCTGACATATTTTACAGCCATTGCAAATAATTTTCTGCGTGTATTTGTTGTTGTGCCGTTGCACCAAGAGGAAATATATGTAATTCTTGCACCGTGCAAGGGTTTTGCAAGAGCAAGAGAATACCCCTAATTTTTCATCGTAAGATAAATAACGATGTAATTATAGAATTCATATTTCCTAATCTTTAGGTATAAATTTTTTTAATAACAATCTAAATACACGTTTTTTATATCAGAATTTAGCTATACGGCGGCGATCAGGAATCCCACTCGTTTCCAAATGGACTGCTTTTGTAGGAATGTGGTAGCTGTTTTAGTTTTTCAGTACTTGAAAAAAAAAATATATTTTATGAACAACTCTTTACATAAAAAATTACCATATTATAAATTTGGATGTAAATAAGCATATTCTGGACCCCACTATCTGGCATGGTCGCTTCTTTTACACATGGCTCAAGCAGCTCACTACTTCCGGTCTTTGACCAAGTATCCTCTGGGTAGCCTAAGAACATCCGTTCGAAGGCGAGCTAAAGTGTGAAGGCGAAACATCTCCTACATAGGGTTGTGCGCTGGGTTTGGGACCCGCCACGTAAAAAGCTCACCCCAATGAAAAACCAACAACAGCCTCGGATGAGAGACCCCCCTTTTGATGACGACCATGGCAAACGAAATAAGGACTACGAATTAAGGGCATACACCTGGAATGTCCGGTTCCTTAATTGGGAAGGTGCCGCTGCCCAGCTGGTTGATGTCCTCGTAAAAACAAAGGCTGACATCACCGCCGTCCAAGAAATGCGATGGACGGGACAAGGACAGAGACGAGTAGGTCTTTGTGACATTTACTACAATGGCCATATAAAGGAGCGCAAGGCTGGTGTTGGATTCGTGGTGGGAGAGAGACTCCGTCGCCGAGTACTATCATTCACTGCGGTGAATGAACGTCTAGCCACAATCCGTATCAAAGCGAGGTTCTTCAACATATCGCTGATCTGCGCCCACGCCCCGACGGAAGAGAAGGACGATGTGACCAAAGATGCATTCTATGAGTGCTTGGAGCGCACTTATGAAGGCTGCCCCCGCCACGATGTCAAAATCGTGCTTGGCGACTTTAACGCCAGGGTGGGCAAAGAAGGAATCTTTGGCACTACGGTCGGTAAATTCAGCCTCCACGACGAAACATCCCCAAATGGGTTGAGGCTGATTGACTTCGCCGGGGCCCGAAATATGGTTATCTGGTACTAGATTCCAGCATAAGAAGATTCATTAAGCTACCTGGCTGTCTCCGGATCGAAAAACTACCAACCAGATCGATCATGTTGTGATAGACGGAAGACACGTCTCCAGTGTTTTAGATGTGCGCGCGCTCCGAGGTCCTAACATCGACTCGGACCACTATCTTGTTGCAGCTAAGATTCGCACCCGCCTCTGTGCAGCAAAAAACTCGCGCCACCAAACACAAGGAAGGTTCGACGTCGAGAAGCTGCAATCACAACAGACAGCCGAACGATTTTCTACTCGACTTGCACTCCTGCTCTCTGAGAGCACTCGTCAACAACTCGGTATAAGGGAACTGTGGGACGGCATTTCAAACTCCTTACCTACAGCTGCAACCGAAACCATTGGTTTTCGGAAAGTGCAAAAGAACAGCTGGTACTTCGAGGAGTGCCGTGTCGCAGCGGAGGGAAAACAGGCTGCCTACCTCGCAACGTTACGATCGACCACTACACGTGCGGGATGGGATAGATACCGAGAGTTGAAGAGGGAAGCGAGACGCATTTGTAGACAGAAGAAGAAAGAGGCCGAAATGCGTGAGTACGAAGAGCTTGATAAGCTGGCCGACAGGGGTAATGCTCGAAAATTCTACGAAAAAATGCGGCGGCTTACAGAAGGTTTCAAGACCGGAGCATACTCTTGTAGAACCCCCAAAGGTGATCTAGTCACTGATGCCCTGAGCATACTTAAATTATGGAGGGAACACTTCCCCAGCCTGCTGAATGGCAGTGAACGCGAAACACCAGGAGAAGGAGAACCCGATTCCCCAATCGATTACGATGGAGCAGACGTTCCATTACCCGACCATGAAGAAGTTCGAATAGCAATTGCCCGCCTGAAGAACAACAAAGCGGCAGGGGCCGACGGATTGCCGGCCGAGCTATTCAAACACGGCGGCGAAGAACTGATAAGGAGCTTGCATTAGCTTCTTTGTAAAATATGGTCAGACGAAAGCATGCCCAACGATTGGAATTTTAGTGTACTATGCCCAATCCATAAGAAAGGTGACCCCATAATCTGCGCCAACTACCGTGGGATTAGCCTCCTCAACATCGCATATAAGGTTCTATCAAGCGTATTGTGTGAAAGATTAAAGCCCACCGTCAACAAACTGATTGGACCTTATCAGTGTGGCTTCAGACCTGGAAAATCAACAGCCGACCAGATATTCACCATGCGCCAAATCTTGGAAAAGACCCGTGAAAGGAGAATCGGCACACACCACCTCTTCGTCGATCTCAAAGCTGCTTTCGACAGCACGAAAAGGAGCTGCCTTTATGCCGCGATGTCTGAATTTGGTATCCCCGCAAAACTGATACGGCTGTGTAAGCTGACGTTGAGCAACACCAAAAGCTCCGTCAGAATTTTGAAGAACCTCTCCGAGCCGTTCGATACCAAACGAGGTTTCAGACAAAGCAATGCCCTATCGTGTGACTTTTTCAACCTGCTTCTGGAGAAAATAGTTCGAGCTGCAGAACTTAATAGAGAAGGTACCATCTTTTATAAGAGTGTACAGCTGCTGGCGTATGCCGATGATATTGATATCATCGGCCTTAACACCCGCGCCGTTAGTTCTGCTTTCTCCAGACTGGACAAGGAAGCAAAACAAATGGATCTGGCAGTGAACGAGGGCAAGACGAAATATCTCCTGTTATCAAACAAACAGTCTTCGCACTCGCGACTTGGCACTCACGTCACTGTTGACAGTCATAACTTTGAAGTCGTAGATAATTTCGTCTATCTTGGAACCAGCGTAAACACCACCAACAATGTCAGCCTAGAAATCCAACGCAGGATAACTCTTGCCAACAGGTGCTACTTCGGACTGAGTAGGCAATTGAGAAACAAAGTCCTCTCTCGACAAACAAAAACCAAACACTATAAGTCACTCATAATTCCCGTCCCGCTATATGGTGCAGAGGCTTGGACGATGTCAACAACTGATGAGTCGACGTTGCGAGTTTTCGAGAGAAAAGTTCTGCGAAAGATTTATGGTCCTTTGCGCGTTGGCCACGGCGAATATCGCATTCGATGGAACGATGAGCTGTACTAGATATATAACGACATTGACATAGTTCAGCGAATTAAAAGACAGCGGCTACGCTGGCTAGGTCATGTTGTCCGAATGGACGGAAACACTCCAGCTCTGAAAGTATTCGACGCTGTACCCGCCGGGGGAAGCAGAGGAAGAGGAAGACCTCCACTCCGTTGGAAGGACCAGGTGGAGAAGGACCTGGCTACGCTTGGAATATCCAATTGGCGCCACGTAGCGAAAAGAAGAAACGACTGGCGCGCTGTTGTTAACTCGGCTATAATCGCGTAAGCGGTGTCTACGCCAATTAAGAAGAAGATTTGCTCATAATGTTCTATTCTTTAAGAATAAATATTAAAAGAAAAATATTAAAGTTTTATATATAACCAATATTTTTGGGACAAGTTTTCCATACATTTTAAGAAAATAACACAGCGCAACCATTTTTCGAAAGGAAAAACGAGCGTTGCCACATCTTAAACACCAAATATGAAGGATTGGTTAACGACAGCGTTTTCTTTGTTTGTATTTTTCCATGATTCTTTTTTCGTTATTAATTACTAGCTTACCCCGCAGCCGTTGTCCTGCGTGAAATTATGTGTTTTAAAATGAAAAGAAAGTTAAATTTATCATTTAATTTTTTTTTTTTCTTTCAATGTAACGCAGCTTGATAAACAACATTTTTTGGTTTCTGTTCCGGTGTACAGAAAAGATGGTTTTCCAACTCGTGAGCACGCCATGGCCGTGTGAAAAACATAACATTTCCAAATTTATGCCTCACACTATGCGACTATCTTTAGGTGATTGTCATCTCACATGCAATTTTCACTGGAAACGAAATACGTTTGAACTGAAATGGGAAATCGTTAGAACTCAAAGGAATTCGCAGAATCAAGCATTCTGCCCCTTGTGTTCGATAAGTGCGTCACAATCAGTCGGGTTCCATTACACAGTTTCGTGGCATGATGATTGCGAAACATAATAACGACCGATCCTACTTTGAGACGCAAATGATGCGGTGGTATACCAAACCTGTCCAAAGAATTTAGAAATACCACTGGATAATTCACGGCGCCGTCTTCATTGTCAAGACGATCGATCGATTTGTATGAGCGCAAGTCTCCCGGAATTTGACTTTGAATCTTCCAGTTTAAGTCAACAACATCGGTATTTTTGGCAGCTAACATTGCGCGTGCACTTAAGGAATCGTAGTTACGATAATTTCGACGATGCATTCCATGTATAATATCAGGGTATTTCCGAATAGAGCAACGTTCTCGTAAACGGATCACTGACGAAAGTTGAGAAAAAACTCGTCAATGTTAATTTTGTTGCTGGCGGTTTTTCCAGTGGCTGTACTGTATTCTTTGAGTTGAAATATACATTAATATAAACACATAAATAGCATGGTTTGAATTTGGTTAGCATTTTCATTAATGTTTAAAATGAAAAAAGTTGTTGTAGTGACATAACTACAATATTTGGATATATGCTACCGCGGAGTCTTTTGTAGACATTATGATGTTCTTCAATATTGTTGTACATTATTTTGTTCTATCGCTAATAGTTTCGGCAGCGCATTCGACGAAAGACATTTGAAGACTCATTTTTCTACACCTTCGGTTACATTGTTCAAATTTTACCAATGATCCCTAATTTTTTTCAAAATGAAATGTAGCCTATGTCAAATTGGAAGAATGTAGCATTTTATTGGTGAAAGAATTTTTTAAATCGGCCCAGTACTTTTTGAGCCTATTCATTACAAACATACAAAAATAGGTACAAATCTTTCCTCTTTATAATATTAGTGTAGATAAAAAAAATTATTTTTTAAGCTATAGTTGAGAATGTAAAGTACTCCTTTCAGCATTGCAGGCCTTTGGCCGCGCTCTAAAAAAATAACCCTGGTCGAGCAAATACTCGGGGTGACTGAAGTACTTTTGGGTAGTACTCCTTAAAAAAAATCTTGACCGAGCCAATAACCGGGGTAACCTAAATATTTTATTATTTTTTACGTAATATTATTATATAATATGACTTATTTGTTTATTAAATTTAAATAAGAAAAAAATCATATGCATCGAAAGAGAATTTATACTCTATACTTTATTACGTAATATAATATTATTATACAAGTATAATATTATTACAGTAGACGTTCTTAGAACTCTCAGAAATTAGAACTTCCAGAAATTAGAACCAGAGTTTTTAATGCATTGGACGCTCTAAAATTAGAACTTGAGGTTCTAATTTCTGAGAGTTTTTTTTTAATTTTTAACACAAGGGAATTCTCATTCTCGGTTTTTATTTTACTGAACAAAGGTAAAATATAAAGGGGAATCCCCAAGTTATACGAGCATATTTAATTCCTTTTTAGTTTTTGTTTTGCCATATTTTTGGTGTTTTTGTCATACGTATGTGAAATATGATACGCGTGGACATATTCTGCTAGACTCTACCGAAAACTAAAAGTAACTTACTAAAAATGTTAAATAAAAGTAAAAAAAACCACTTTATCTTTGGAAACCAAAGTAAAGATATTGGAAAAGCTGGACAAAGGAGTTCAAGGGAATCGTCTAGCGCTGGATTTCAATGTGAGCAAATCTGCCATCAGCTATATCAAGTCAATAGATCATCTATATTAAATGCTGTTTCCAGCTCTTATCAGGAAGCATCAAATAAAACTATGCATAGTGCCGAATATTCGAAAATGGAAAGTCGTCTTTATCAGTGGTTTTTAAAACAACGCGAAAGGAAGTGTACATTAGGGTGGGTCGATTCCGGACTTTTTTCGATTCGGTATTTCTAATAGCGGAAAAATTGCCTTAGTACTTCCTGATTCCAATGCAACTTTTTGTTTTGAGATCGGATTGCATCTTCAACCCCAACTCCGGCCTCCCAAGCCCAAACCAACCAACCAACCATATGTCAGGCTTGTTTTAGTCTGAATATGTGTCAAATTTGTTGATAAAATCAGATTTTGTACTAAACTTTGGCACTTGTTGCCTAGATTTCAGTGTAGAGCGTATAAAATGATCACGAGATTGGGGGCCAATAACTTTAGAAGATGTCTGTGTCACCAGTTTGACGGTTCTCTCGACTGCTACGGCGTGAGAGGGGAATTCACTAAATTTCCATACCTCTGCAGTGTCTCCCGACAGCCCTTTTATGAAACTGAACAAAGAACTGGTGGAACAGTCAAGGTAATAGTCTTGCAGTTAATCATATCATAATAATTATTAGCTTTGAAATTCAGCTTTGGCACTTTATTACATCTAACCCTTCTATTTACAGTGTCAGACTCTGCTTCTCTGGCTGCCAGAAGACGGCCAAGGGCCAACTTTCTGACCTCTATTCGTTCGTCAGTCATCATACTAAGGAGAATGTTTTCTGGAAGAGCAAAGAAAGCATTCTGTTGAATGGATGAATCGACAACCTTGCGCAGTTTAGCAGGTAAGTATCTCGACCTTCGAATTGCAGCATAGAGATGGCGTGAGCCATCTTTGATTGAACTGTTGAATCTTATTGAGAACCACAAAGGTGAGTAAACTGTAAGTATGTACTTGACCAAAATCTTTATTTCCTTTGTTGGTTTGTCAGTAGAAATGTATAATCTCAGAATTCTATTTGCACAGGTGAGCCAGCGAGATTTGCACATGTTACCTGGATGCATCGACGCTAAGTCTGAGGAACATTGACCGGAAATATCAGCTTCTGATATTTTATAGAAATAAGCTTGGTCTGTGCTAAGTTGGGTCGGGTTAATAACCTCAGAAGGTAATTGGCAGGATGGAAAACTTTCAAATTTGACAACAGGCAACTTCTCACAATCAGGGAGCAGTTTACCTATGTCGCCAGAGAATGTAGTTGGACTCTTAGAGACACCTTCTATGTGTTCGAAAAGAGCACGAAATGGAAGTTCGTTGGAATGTAGAAGACAAACAACCCACTGTAATGCCCTACCTATTCTTTCTTCTAGTTTCCGAATGATTCCACCTTTCCAACCTGTGTTCGTGTTGGTGCCATCAGCACCGACAACTTCTAGATGTTCCACATCAACTGAATTGTCTTGTAAATGTTGTCATATAGCGTGCGTCTCATCCTCAGCTGACCCGGAAGGAGAGGTGACGTGGCCAAAATATTGACAACCAGGTTCCGCTATAAGAGAAATATGTTCCTCTTTGACAGTGTCGCGGTAGTACTTTTCACCTTCGCTGACTTGTGGAAGTGTATTGTCTTTGCGGCCGTCAAACTACAGCCTATATACAGGGTAAATACTTTCGGTGTTTTGGAGCTTAACTCCAACACTTTTTTTGCCCGACTAATCTTGCATTTGTCAGTGACAAAGCTAGCCTGATCAAACCTGCTTTTTTTGGCATCCAGAAAAGCAGATGAAACAATCAAGGCTGCTCTATCACTTATTCTAAATCTTTGGGCAGCTAAAGCAGTGTGTTCTAATACTAGTGTGTTTTGTTTGGTTTTAGAGGATGGAAGAGAAAATTCATCATCAGCATCGTTTTTGGAAGAATCCATGTGCGACGCACCTACATTGTTGTCGTCTGTATGAGAGTCTGGCTGATCTGAATGGTCACGTGTTCTAGCTGATACTTTTCTGGTAAGTGTTGATGTTGAATGACGTTTTGAAAGCTTTTCTTTACGTTCATTTTTCTTTGTAATCTTTTTTGTTTCAGGTAGATCAACACTTCCAATGCGACCAATTCTTCTGGTTCTCTGGTCCAAGAGAAATGGTTGTTCATTGATAGGAACTTTCCTTTCCTTTGGACAAGTGCAAGAAGAAAAATAAATGCATTTACAAGCATCGATGTCAAATAATTTTCCGGCAGAAGAGACAAAGTCGTCTCTTTTAGAGCTCAAACCTATTGGGTTCCTTAAAAATATTTGTTTAAGAGTCAGAAATTTCTTATGGTATGTGGTGAGCATTTGTACAACTCTGGTGTGTGAAACTATCGGAATAGATGACTTTTTGAAAGTATTTTCAACCTTTTTTGCAACTATTTCTGTAACCTCTTTACTCCTAGGTTCATAGTTGTCGCCTCGGAGTCGCCCTATACGAAATCTTTCAAACTGATAACACAAAAGAACATCCTGGTAAGTAGGTAACTGGGACTCAGAGAGATTGTACGGATATATGCCAAACACAGGACACTTCTGTCTAAATTTAAATTTAGATACAGACATTTTGAGTTCTGTGTTCTGTTGAGAGAATATAAGTGATAGCACTCGGCGAAATCAACGACAAGAGTGAAGGAACTTGATGAAAAAATATTTATGTGGAGACCAGTCCGAACGTGTCGTATGGCGCAGGGAAATGAATGTAAGTGATAGAACTCGGCGAAATCACCGACAAGAGTGAAGGAACTCGATGAAAAAATATATGTGTGTGGAGACCTATCCGAACGTGTCCTTTGGCGTAGGTGAATGAATGTGAGTGATAGCACTCGGCGAAATCAACGTCAAGAAGTGTGGCCGCAAGCCGATTTTCACCTTGCGCTGTGGCGCGCCGCATTTTTGCTCGTATCTCGGGAACGGTTCGTCCTACGGCCATGATCTCATATACCATTTCGGTAGCAAATGACGTGAGAAATAACTTTTGTTTTATACTACTAAGTACAACTTTTCCGCACTATTAGAAATCCCGAATCGAAAAAAGTCCGGAATCGACCCACCCTAGTGTACATTGACAGGAACAATATTAAAGGAAAAAGCTAAACAAATTTTTGGTGAAGAATATAGTTATTGGAAAAGCCAAAACTTCATTACAACTTTTCCAAAAATGCTTGGATGACGTTTCGGATCTTTCATGATTGGTTTCACAAGATATTTATGTATTAATGAAGTAAGAGGAAATAATTTTGCTTTAATTTCTTTAATTTTAAAATATTTTTTTGTTTACAGGTTATCCAGTTTTCTCAAAAAAATAACTTGCCTCCGAAGGCTCATTTGCTTATTAATAACTGCTCCGCGCATGCACCAATTGAGCATCTTCAAAGCTAAGATGGCAACATAGTTGCATATTTCTTGCCGCCAAATGTGACAGCAGCTGTGCAACCAATGGATCAAAATCCCATAAAGTTAACAAAACTTGTTTTCAGAAGTAAGTTACTTGCTGAAATATAGCTGAAGGTGGTGTACTGAATAGTCTGTTGAAATCCCATTCCATCCGAAAGGCAATAATATTTCTGAAACAAGCTTGGGATGAGATAACGCAAACAGTGATGAGGAATTCTTGGTCAAAGTTGTTAAATTGGGACTCTGACCAATACGACAGCGATGATGATATTCCACTAGCCCAGTTGCTTAACAAAAATGAGGACTGCAATGAAGCTCTCCAAATAAATCAAACTCTTTTAACAGAAATTGATTCAAACAGTTTCATGTGTATTGATGACATCGAGAAATGGAATGAAGATGAGTTTGAAGACGGAACTGGTTATGATCTAAGTAGCGGTGATGAGTCTCTGATAGCAGTGAAGACGATCTTGTTGATTACACACCAGTTATTTCAAATGCTATAGCTTTGAAAGCGTTAATAATTTAATAAATTGGTGCAACAAGAGTGAATTGTCTTCCAGTAAGCACATGGTCAATCTTTTGGCCCTCCGTATCGATATTGTTATATCGGATTTAAAGAAACCAACAAATATTACTGATTATATGTCATACAAAAATTAATTTTGAACTGAGCCCTTATCCTGAATTTTTAATTAATTTCTGAAATTTTAAGTTGTATTTTTTTTTAATAATTGTTATGTAATGGACTGAATTGTTATGTTTTTAAATAAAATAAGAAAATAAATAAAAAAAATGTTTTTATATAGCTTTGGAAGTGGCTTAACTCTTAGTTTTAGTATTTACGTTAAAAAAAAACGTCCAGAACTACCCCAAAAACAAAGTGGTTCCAATTTCCGAGTGTCGTAAATCCTTCTACATGAACATTTATAAGAAGGCAGCGACATAACAATGGCCGGCATGTACACAAGACAACACAGCTGTCCATTTTGCATGTACACAATTTCGTTGAGCTCATACTAATACCTTTCGTTAGACGAATGCTGTTAGAATAAAGCTTAGTACGCAGCTCTCAAGAAACGTAAAAACTTCATATAAAAAAACGCTTAAGAAACGGTCAAGAAACTTTCCTGCGATAAATTTACTTGTGCTAGTACGCAGCTCTCAAGAAATCTAGTACTAATTTTTGATACTTTTTTCAGTAAAATGTAAATTTGGCAAACATGGTTTTGCGAAGAAACATCAAATCAACAATTGTTTCTTGAAGGAAATTCGAAGTAATCGTCAAATTCATCCTAAATTAGTTGAAATCATTATTATGAAGAATATTCCATTTTGAAATGTTGTATAAAACCTACCAATCATCAACAACATTTCTTAAACCTTAATGAAAATATTTATGTTACCATATAAATTATTAAAACACTTGTTGAGTTTTAATCTTTTTTATTTCGCTTGTTTACACAGCCGTTTGTATCGGTCGAGTTATTACAACTGATTTGCTTAATAAAATATTGCGACGACTACGCCTAAATACCTGACTCTTTGTTTTACCTGTCAGTTGCTGCACATGTTTTGCCGTGTGACTTGCAAAATGCAATTCGGCAATTTACCTCTTGCTTTTCCGCTGTAACGATGTTGTTGTTGTCACGCGCTACCTAGTCGACGCTTCGTCATCAGTATCGGTGGGAGAGTTGTTGTTAGCTATTTCCACACTCAAACCTGCCGACGCACCGTCAGCAATATCGGTGGGAGTGGAGTGTTGACCGGATACGTGTTTACCTAGTCGACGCTTCGTCATCAGTATCGGTGGGAGAGTTGTTGTTAGCTATTTCCACACTCAAACCTGCCGACGCATCGTCAGCAATATCGGTGGGAGTGGAGTGTTGACCGGATACGTGTTTACCGGTGTTAACTCGTGGCATATCTTGCAATTAGAAATTATTTCCCTCAAAATTTGCCGTATTTCGGGGAAATAATAACTTTCAAGGACTTGTTCCTAGTTTTCGCGGAGTGACCGATGAGCTCAGTTATGTTCAATTTGAAGTATCTCGCGCTGGTCATCTTTGGTGAAGACATCTTTTACCTGTTTGGTGGTATGACGGAATTTGGCGGCCGGATATGCTGTGACCAGCTCATCTTGAATCTTTGCCAAGATGGGCAATTCACACTGCAAGCCGTTCACAACATTTGGGTTGACGCATTGTTTTATAGTTTTCATCAGTTCCTCTACGTGATTGAACGATATTCGGTGCCTTATTCGGGATTTAAATATAATTTTCGAGTTAAGCGTTGTGGAATGTCCTTCTTCAAGGACTATTTGATTCCGAAAACAATTTATGGGGTTCTTTACAGTGGGGATTGTTTGAGACAGCGACTCTTCGCTATTCGTTGCCATGCTTGCCGAGTCCATGTCGTGGTCTAATGCATTTATATGTTGTCGGGAGAGGGCGTCTGCGACGAAGTTTTCCTTACCAGGCTTGTAATGAAACTGAAAGGCACGCCATCTTTTCATTTTCGGGTTCGGATTTTTATCGGATAAAGCGAATGTGAGGGGTTGGTGGTCGGAGTAAATAATCAAATTCTTTACGCCATACAAATGTTACGCAGCTTTTATAGAGCCCATAATATTGCCAGTAGTTCTCTCTCATTGGTAGCGTAGTTCTCTTCGGTTGAAGAGAGGGTCCTGGAAATCATCGTGATAGGTCTTCCATTCTGTGACAGAACGGCGCCTATAGCATAAGAAGAGGCATCTGTAGTCAGATCAAATGTTTGCTTGTACTCAGGATAAAGTAGCAATACGTCTTCTGATGCAAGGCTTTTCTTAATCTTATTAAATGCATTAAGTGCTTCTTCATCAAGAGTAATTTGAATTTTCTTCGACTGATTAGCGCCTATATTTCCGTTTTCCGCCCCTTAGGTACTTCGTTAGAGGTCTCGCAATCGAGGCATAGTCCTTTATAAACCGTCGATAATATCGTGCTAATCCTAGGAATGAACGCAAAGCTCTTAACGATTTTGGGATAGAAAATTCTAAAATGTCTTTGACTTTGTCGGGGCATGTTTTGATTCCCTTCTTTGATACGGTAAAGCCTAGAAATTCAACACTTGCCTGAAAGAACTTGGATTTTTCAAGGGAAACGCGCATATTGGCATCGAAAAGTTTTGTCAGGATTTGCTCAATATCCTTATTGTGTTGTTCGGCAGTTTGGGAGAAAATTATAACGTCGTCTATGTAAACATGGCACGTTTTCCCAATTTCAAATGCTAGGGGCATTTTTCAGGCCAAAAGGGAGCCGACAAAACTCGTACTTTCCATTATTAACTGAGAAAGCCGTTTTTTCCCTATCCTTTTCCTCAAGTTTGATTTGGTGAAATCCTGATTTAAGATCTATTGTCGAGAAAAATCCAGCATTTCCCATGTTTGCCAAGATTACAGAGGTGTCCGGAATTGGGTATTTATCGTTTATTGTCTTAGTGTTTAGCTTTCTAAAGTCAATTACGAGTCGTGATCGCTTGTTGCCCCTTTCGTCTAAACCTTTCTTATCTACAACCCAAATTGGATTGTTATAAGGGGAACGGGATGGTCTAATGATTCCGTCACGCAACAGATCTCCCTATTGACAAATTCCGCAGAAGCAATGGGGTACGGGTAACTTTTTGAGTAGACAGGTAAATCGTCCACAGTCCTTATTGTACCTACAATGTTGGTATTGTAGGGCAGTGCTCCATCTGGATCAGCGAAAACTTTAGCATGACGCTTTAGCAGTGTAGAGATATCAATATTGTCCTCGCTTCTTTTCGATTTACTTTCTGCTAACTTGTTAACGTCCGAACAGTTGTGGTACAAGAATTTTTCCTTTCCACCGTCATAACTCAACGTACCACTCTTCAGGTCAATACGACCATTTACCTCTTTTAGTAAGTCGAATCCTATAATGCCGTCAAAAGTTTCTAAACTGGGTAGGACAAAGAATTCAACATTTTTATTTAATATATTTATTGTACATTTTTTGTTTATTATATCGGTACCGTGGATGGATTTAACAGTGAAAGAGTTATTCACAGGTTTTATTCCCTTTAGAGCGTTAAGGTGTTTTACATAGCAGGCGATTGAATGTGCCGGCCGTATTTCCGTTATCTGGACGGTTTATCTTAGGGTAGGCTCCTTGATTACGGTACCTATCGGTATTACCACGGAGTTGCTGGGGTCTGTTCTGTCTGAGTCGGGAATATGATGGGTCTATGTCCATTAGTACTGGGGTTTGCTGAGTTAGAGTTTGTCCTCGTAGGTCTTGAGGTACTCTACGGTATTGGGGTGAATAATAATAAGGGTCTAAGTTATGGGGTGCCTGCCTGTTAAAGGAGCATGCAAATGTTGATCTGGCTTGAATCGCTTCCAGTTCCTGCGCTAGGGCAAGTGCTGACGGAAGATCAGCGGGTCTAGAGGAGAAGAGAACATCGCACAAAAGGCGGTTGAGTTCCGAGATGAACACGCGAAGGGCATCATCCCGATATTTCTTGTTAAGTGATCCTATCAGCGTGGTGTTCTCACCGTGGGTCATGATTGTTTTATTGACTATCAGAGTCAACTTTCTCTCCATTGCATCATAGAACTCCACCACTGATGATTTTCCTTGCCTAAGGGTCGACAATTCTTGTTCAATTAAATAAATTGGTCTTTTGTCTGCATAGGCAAAGTCTAGTCGAGAAATGATAGCGTGAAAATTTAAAACTGTATTAAAAGAGGATAAAACGCTATCTGCGGCTCCTACTACTTTATTTCGTATTATGCCTACCGCTTGGTAGTGCCTTGAGCTCCCCGGATACGCTTCGAACACCCTATAAGCAGTATGAGCTGCTTGTCTCCAAGACACATAACGGGTAGCTTCGCCTTTGAACTCCGGCAAGGTTTTCACAAGGTCCAAGGATTCGTCACATGGTATTCCGGGTTGAATAGTCACCGGTTCGTATTGGGTAACACGAACTGGTGTTTCGATTCTTGCTAACCTGTTTGTCAGTTCGTCAACCCGAGACTGAAATTCTCGCCGGGAATGCTCGGTCGCAGCACGAATGGTAGTATTAAGAAGAGCTTCTAGACTTTGTGCGTCCATATTTAATTTTCTCTAAGTCAGTCAAGTGCTAAGTGGATATAGGGACTTCCCTTTCTAACCGTTACCCACCTTTACAAATTTAATTTATTATTTAAGAATTACCAAAAAGGATAGTAAAAAAAATTTTACTTATTTTTATTTTTTTTTTAACAAAGTTAGCTGCTAAATCACTCTACTCACATGAAATTTTCTATGTCACTAAATAAGGTATGATAAGGCAGCAGCACGATGATTCCTGGGGTTGTGATCCAGCAGCAGGAAGACAGGATTACGATGATTAGGATGCTTTATTTCTTAGAGCATTGGCTCCACACTTTCTCCCACTGTTAGGTAGTGTTTAAATTTTACAAAATAATATGTTTAATGCAATGAGTTTAATGAAATGGTTGCGGTTAAAATTTTTCAAAATAGAAAACTGTTCGTAGCTCTCACTATTTATGTAGTGTTGATTAAGTTAAATGTTTTTCCGCGACTGTCGGGTGTATTCGAACCACGGCCACGCACAGGATTTGTCCTTTATAAGGATAACACAAGAACTGCACTATGGCCCCACGTTGGGCGCCAAAGATTAAAACTCAACAAGTGTTTTAATAATTTATACATACACACATACATATTACGCAAAAAGTATGTTTTCTTTGTTTATTCTCTCTTGCTCTTCTGATGTAGATCATTCACAATGCGTAACCAGCTGTCAAAATTACTTGAAAAATAATGTATTTTTTTTTCTTGAGCAATTACTTGAGAGGGGGGTCTCTCTTCCGAGGCTGTCGCTTTCTTTTCATTGGGGGTGTTTTTTACGTGGCGGGTCCCAAACCCAGCGCACAACCCTAAGCAGGGGATGTTTCGCCTTCTCACATTAGCTCGCCTTCGAACGGATGTTCTTAGGCTACCCAGAGGATACTTGGTCAAAGACCGGAAGTTGTGAGCTGCTTGAGCCATGTGTAAAAGAATCGTTTCTGGCCACTCCCAAGTGAATGGCGATCAGAGAACTTTCCTCACTTGCGTGAACTTCTACACATGACTCCATCCTCCAAGTCCTCTCTCGACGAACCATCCATAATTCCCGTCCTGCTATATGGTGCAGAGGCTTGGGCGATGACAGCAACCGATGAGTCGACGTTACGAGTTTTCGAGAGAAAAATTCTGCGAAAGATTTATGGTCCTTTGCGCATTGGCCACGGCGAATATCGCATTCGATGGAACGATGAGCTGTACGAGATATACGACGACATTGACATAGTTCAGCGAATTAAAAGACAGCGGCTACGCTGGATAGGTCATGTTGTCCGGATGGATGAAAACACTCCAGCTCTGAAAGTATTCGACGCAGTACCCGCCGGGGGAAGCAGAGGAAGAGGAAGACCTCCACTCCGTTGGAAGGACCAAGTGGAGAAGGACCTGGCTTCGCTTGGAATATCCAATTGGCGCCACGTAGCGAAAAGAAGAAACGACTGGCGCGCTGTTGTTAACTCGGCTATAATCGCGTAAGCGGTGTCTACGCCAATTAAGAAGAAGAATTACTTGAGAGCTGCGTACCAACCTTAAAATATTTTGAAATCTAGATCACTAGAGATGTTTTTTGATCTTATTCAGGGTTGTTGTGGAATCCGAGACAGAATTGCTTAGCTGTCAGAATTGCAAAGCAATTCTGGGGTCGAATCGTTACATCCGTGCACGGATCGGCAAACATACGGAAGATAATTACGTGATACGTCAACCGTATGCGGTGATTTGCATTATGACATTCGATAGCAAACGGATCGTAATGTATTTTCAATTCACAATAGTTTTTAAATTCCACATTGCTTAGGATCATATTTTTAGGTCACAATAGATGTGAAACTGTCAAAACTGTTGCAAAATTTTCAATAAACTAACAAAAGCCAATTAAATATTAAAATGGATCCAATTTTGTTTTTTTATTTGAGCTTTAGTGAAAGTGATGGTAGCAATAGCGTAAGTATAAAAAAAAAAAAACAAATTTTGTATCCTCATTAACAAAATTTTCTTTGTAGATTTATCGTTGAACAAAGCATAGGAATCTTAAAAAGACGGTGGAGAATTTTAGGATATGGCAAGAGAGGAAGGTATCAACCCACAAAAGTGGAGGATTCGCTAACGTTTGTGTGGCATTACATAATATCAGCATAAAATTTAAAATAAGTTTTGACCCTCAAAATTACGATTCTGATCACAAACAAGAAACAGACACCGGGGTAGCGAACCGCCTCACCGCAATCGACCAAACTATAAGAGACCAAATAAAGTATTCTTTAATATAAATAATTCAAAAATGTTTGTGTCCTTAACCTTGTAAATAGTTTTATTTTTAATGTAAACAAAAATACAAAAATTTTGTTAATATAAAGAGTTTTTTTTTATTTTTAATGAGATATTCCATTCATTGGTTTCTTGTTTATGTTCTTTATTACTAAAAATTATAAAAACCCTAAAATTTAAAAAAATTTCTCACATTTCTATAAATTTGTATATTAAAGCTTAGTACGCAGCTCTCAAGAAACGTAAAAACTTCATATAAAAAAACGCTTAAGAAACGGTCAAGATACTTTCCTGCGACAAACTTACTTGTGCTAGTACGCAGCTCTCAAGAAATCTAGTACTAATTTTTGATACTTTTTTTCAGTAAAATGTGAATATGGCAAACCTTGTTTTGCGAAGAAACATCAAATCAACAATTGTTTCTTGAAGGAAATTCGAAGTAATCGTCAAATTCGTCCTAAATTAGTTGAAATCATTATTATGAAGTATATTCCATTTTGAAATGTTGCATAAAACCTACCAATCATCAACAACATTTCTTAAATCTCAATAAAAATATTTATGTTACCATACCTTAAAGGTTGGTACGCAGCTCTCAAGTAACTGCTCAAGAAAAAAAATACATTATTTCTCAAGTAATTTTGACATCTGATTACGCATTGTGAATGATCTACATTAGAAGAGCAAGAGAGAATAAACAAAGAAAACAAACTTTGTGCGTAATATGTATGTGTGTATGTGAATGGTAACATAAATATTTTCATTGAGATTTAAGAAATGTTGTTGATGATTGGTAGGTTTTAAACAACATTTCAAAATGGAATATACTTCATAATAATGATTTCAACTAATTTAGGATGAATTTGACGATTACTTCGAATTTCCTTCAAGAAACAATTGTTGATTTGATGTTTCTTCGCAAAACCAGGTTTGCCATATTCACATTTTACTGAAAAAAGTATCAAAAGTATCAAGTAACTAGATTTCTTGAGAGCTGCGTACTAGCACAAGTAAATTTATCGCAGGAAAGTTTCTTAAGCGTTTTTTTATATGAAGTTTTTACGTTTCTTGAGAGCTGCGTACTAAGCTTAAGATTGGTAATTTGCGTTCGAATGACGATTCGAACGACCGGATACGTTTATATACTCGTTCACGTAAGTCATCATGCCAGATTACGATAGAAGCATTGCGATCACGTATGTCATAATACGAAATACAGGCTTTTACATGACGAGTGACACGTTCACGGATGTAATACCATGTTCAGACCGACACTTAATCACATGATTTCGGCTGTTGAGTGGCTTGTCCCACTAATCTTATAAATTTATCAAGATTTCGCCATACAAAAATGACAGTTCAAAATCACTTCATCGGAGTGATTTGAAACTGATCCACGCTAAATCTCTCTGTGCGACTCTGATTTTGCGCCATCTACTTGGCAGCATTGGAAATCTATTACATTATCACAGCTGATTTAGACACTACAAAAATGAAAAAATATAAACAAACAAATTTTTATTAGAGCAATGAATCTAATTTCGGCTGAAAATCGACTTCCCAAATGAAAAAATGCGTCCATTATTTCCATTATATGGAAAGTATTTAAAAGAATACGGCTTTTATTACAAAATACTATATGACAATGTTTTCTTTTGATAAATATTGAGCGATGGGTTATGAAATGCTTAAATGTAATCTAATACCATGTTCAGACCGAAAATTTAAAAGATTAGATTATATTTAAGCATTTCATAACCCAACATTGTTCTCACTGCCGGTAGAAAGATCAAAAAACAGCTGTTATTGTCAATCAAGAATTCACATCGCATAATATTTATCAAAAGAAAAGATTGTCATATAGTCTTTTGAAATAAAAGACGGTTTTTTTAAATATTTTCCATATAATAGAAATAATGGATACATTTTTTCATTTGTTAAGTCGATTTTAAGATGAAATTAGATTCATTGCTTTAAAAAAAATTTGTTTGTTTACATTTTTTTCCCTTTGCAGTGTCTAAATCAGCTGTGATAATGTAACAGATTTCCAGTGCTGACAAGTAGATTGCGCAAAATCAGAGTCGCACAGAGAGATTTAGCGTGGATCAGTTTCAAATCATTTCAATGAAGTGATTTGGAACTGTCATTTTTGTATGGCGAAATTAAGATTAGTGGGATAATCCATTCAACAGCCGAAATCGTGTGATTAAGTGTCGGGCTGAACACGGTATAATCTTTTAAATTTTTGGTCTGAACATGGTATTACTAATAGCGGGATTCTGTAACCAGTCTCTAGTCTCTATTTGAGACATTTTGAGGTAAAATCTCAATTTGTGACTAGTTACTATTCACTAAACAGTCTCTAGCGTTAGTCTTAAAATATTGACTCAAACTTGAGACCTGGTAATTAGCAGGTCACAAAATCAAAAAGAACTCTTGTCTGCCATTTTGAATATACTGAATAGAGATCATCACAGATATTAATCGATTGTAGTTATTTTCTATTTTGTAAGCAACTGAAACACGAAAAGGTTAAAAATAAATCAATTTTACATAAATTTCGTAAATATTATGAAACAAAGTCAACATATATTTTTACTTTTATTGATAATTATATTTTTGGACTATGTTATAGAAAATTTAATATATGTTATCGACATATATATTTTAATTCAAGTTTAAAAACATCTCTGAATAATTAAATGTAATAGATTTTGTGACTGTCACTTACAGAATAGCAAAATCGTCTCAAGTCTCAAAAATTGTCTCTAACTCAAAATCTCAAATTTAGAGACTTGAGACAGTATCACAGTACCGAATCGCACGGTAAAATTCTCAAATTTAGAGGCTTATGACTGCATCACAGTACAGAATCGCATGGTAATTATATATGTATATATATTGAATTTAAACGATTTGAGGAAACACATTTGGCAAAAATATTACAAGCGAGGCTATAAAATTTATGGGTTGCATTCGAATTTTGAAGGAACTACTGTGGACTCTTATTATTTTTGCCTCACATCTGTTTCTTACACACTGGCATCACTATCTACTACTTGTCATTGTGCGAAAAAGAGAGTAAAGCAAAAAATTTAAAGTAGTTTTGTTCATGTATTTGTTTTCATGGATAAAAGTTTCTTCTCTGAATAAAATATAAGTTATGCGAAAGGCATGCAAATTCCAAAATGTTAATGAAGATTAAAATATATTGTGTTTGATTTATACGCACCAATATCGACTATTTGAGTTTCGTGTCCATATCAACGTTTATCAGATTATAAAAAAGTATGTGTATATACATCTATAGTTACTTTGTATCTTTTTATTATGTATTACGTTCTTTTCAAGGTGGGAAAGGATACATTTTATTTAAGTAAAAGAGATTAGCTGTATTTTATGATGGCAGCGGTTGACAATGACAGTGATAATGATGTAGTTACAGATTTTGTAAATTATAATCCTGCATTCAATACTGATCTCAAACATTCTGTATCTGAACTGAATGTACAAATCCAATTGCAAAATACTAAAGTTCAACATGTAACTAATCATCAGCATCCCTCTTCTGAGAGTCAAAATTACTGCATTCCTATTATAGACACTGCACCAGTTTTATCCGCAAGTAATTCTTGTAATAATAACATGATTCCTACAATAAATGTAACACCGCACAGTCCGGCATCAATAACAAAATTTAATAATATTTTCGAGGACACGCTAACACAACTTCAAAGTATAAGAGAGACGGTGGTCCAAATGAAAAATTGCAGTGCCCGCATGCATGATGGTTTTAATAGTTTTTGGCCAGTTCATTCGGCTATACTAAGCGCATCTTTGCCTGACCTAAATTCAGTAAATAGCGCTAATGTAGCACTGGCTCTTGGACAGTATGTTAGATGGATGCCACGGCAACAGCAATATGTTCCTATAAATGAACGTCGTAGATCTTGGACAACCATTGATGATCTTAATATTACAAATAAGAGCATTAGTTTATCTAGCTTGGATAGTGAAGAACCTGAAACAATATGTGCCACAGATCAGCGTAGACGTTCTGCCAGAAATAGCACCGGAGGTAAGGTTTTAAATTAAGTAATACGAACATTAAAATTATGTACAAGAAAAAATACATGTTAATATTTTAAATTTAATCATATATGTACATATACAAAAATTCGACAATCTATGGTTGTTTTTTTTTTTGGATTTTTTCAATAGTTCTTTAAAAAAATTACCAATTGCCCAGTTTGTGCGTGACATAGAAATAGCCACACTGACCCGCTCTGCTGAAATTTAAAAACTCGTTTGAAATGATTAAGTGGTTTTAAGAACTGTTTACGTTTCGTTACTCGTTCGTTGTATGTACACAGTTTTTTTTTTAATTGTTTGGGATACTCTCACTGTGTTCGGTCTTGTAAGGAATCAACGGGCAAAAATACTATCACTGTCTATATAAAAGTGAAATTTTTGCCAAAGCTTTTTAAAGCCATAATAAGTAGTAAACAATTATATTCAAATAAATAAACCGCTCCAAAGCACTCTTCTGTCACGGAGTAATTATTCCTTGACTCGGCAGGTTCTTCTGAGAGGTATCCAATTTAAAGTAATACATATTGAGTACTATCCGGAGCGTGAATTAAAATTTCATGGACTAATGCAGGAAGATAATACCAGGTATATTCTTCTTCTTAACAACAGCGCGCCAGTCGTTTCTCCTTTTTGATATGTGGCGCCAATTGGAAATTCTAACCGAAGCCAGGTGCTTCTCCACCTGGCCTTTCCAAAGGAGTGAGAGTCTTCCTCTTCCACTGCTTCCCCATAAAATACGAGTAAATCTACGAGTACAGCAAACAACAACAATTTTATGCCGGATTGATTTAAATCATGTGTGGCAAAAACTGTACCAGCTTTGAAAATATGCGCATGTGACAAATTTTTGAGGCGTATGTACTCGGTGGAATTTCAATTATGCATATAACGTATGTATATACATACATATATGTATATGCATTTGAAATAGTACAGAAGTGCACGAGTAAATCAGTGATGATATATAAACCGAACGCTGTCGATCATTTCAATCATTGAAGCATGAGTGTGCATCATTTCGGGTATTTTCTGCCAATGCAAACGTTCATAAACAAATCATGTATAAGCTGATCGCTAGTGATTCAAAGTTGTTCTCTATCGCTGATTTTAAGACAAACGGTTCGATTCGTGTACATGAATCGAACAGACAGAATCAGACAGAGTAACGGATCAGTACTTGAGTTCAGTACTTGAGCACAAAAGTGCGTATAAACCAAACATTTCAGGTCAAATTAATATGACGAAAAAAACATAAATAAATTAAGGAAGGTGTATAATCAATCATATAGAGTAAAGTCAGTCGGATGATCGAAATTCCTGATGTTACTTATATAGGGGCTAGGCCAAGTTTTCGCTTAAATTTATCTATTTTACCCACAAAGATACACTGTTATGAGTAGAACACGCTCTCATGTTTTCATTGGGATAACTCACATATTGGCCGATATATGCGGTACAAAATCACCCGGAACTTCGAAAATCTTTATATTAAGTATGGGGGCTATGGGAAGAATTGGTCCGATTCAAATAATTTTTGACACACAGACCTATCATTATAAGGGAACGATTATCCCTTAATTTCAGTTATATATATCCGATACATATTGTGTTGTTGTAACGGTTATCTTGTCTCTGTTAGGATGGTAAGGTTCAGATAAGTTGTCATCGAGGTCATCCAGTGGTAGGCCCAGGAAAGTGATGTTTCGAGGGAGAGGGGTGCCAGATGTGTTGAGTTAGCTGGCAACCCCGTTTGGCTCGGTAAGTTTTAGATTTTCACCATTTATCCTCACTGCTTATTTTGTGGTGTATTTGGAGTTATGTACCTGATATATGGCTGATGCACAAGTTAAACTACTCTTTTCCAAAATTTTACGTCCTTTTTTTAATGTTCTTTAGCAAAATTCAGCCGTGCTCATAGCTTTTTGACGCCTTCGTACATGCCTATTGGATACGCCACACCCAAATTCCATTTTATTTCAGCAATAATCTCTCAAGAAGATTTAAAAGGATCAGCTTGGTTTTTTCTGTTATTTTACGTGCAGGAGCTTTGTTTTTCAGTAAATTATGATCACTTTTAACAAGTTTAATGGCGTTATATACCAAATAGTGTAGTGTCAAACTATCATTTGATTGTGTGCAAAATCCAACCAATTATACCAAGAATTATTAAAACTGTAAAAATAACTAATATTTGTTATGACGACCATTAGCGTCTATAACAGCTCGCAAACGACTGGACATGTCCTGAATAAGGTTTTTCATTTCACAGAGCTAGGGAATTTTTTGCTGTTCTTCTTGTATTGCTTTGATAAAAGCAGTTTTATTGGTTGGACTTCCTTTACTTACTCGCTACTTTAAAAAAGCCCACAAATTCTCTATTTGGCTTAAGTCAGGACTCTCAAACAAGAAAGCACAATGAGGATGAGTTATGGTAGTACGGCGTTACGTAAATACAAGGTGCGTTCCTAAGTAAACAGGACTTAAAAAAAAACAGAACAAATGGTTTTTTCGGCAAACTCAATTTGTTTTATGCAAAATAGTCTCCTTCTGCTTCAATAATCTTTTTGCTTTTTCCAAAAGCATGTCGAACGAGTGTTTTGGCTCGTTGGCCGGTATGGCCGCCAGTATACCGGTGCAAGCCTTTTCAATGGCCTCTACGTCTGCATAACGCTTTCCTTTTGGGCAAATGCATTTTTCCGAAAGGAAGATGTCGCACGGTGTCATATTAAGTAAATACGGTGAGTAGTTAATGGTTAAATGTGATTTTTGGTCAAATAATCGGTCACAAAGATGTCCTTCGAATGTTGGATTCTGAGTAATTTTTGGTCGAAATGCGATAAATCGATGTTTTGGAGATGTTCAATTCCATTTCCGTGAATTTCAATTATGATTTCGACTGATTTTTGAATTGACGCATAGTTTCGATGGAATTTCCGGTGATCACGGATTTTGATTGGCCCACATGTTGATCGTCATTTATGTCCTCACGACGACTTAGAAAACGTTGAAACCACTCGTGCACTCTGCTACGGGATAGGCAATCATCGCCATAAACTTGCTTCATTAATTGAAACGTTAAAACGGTAAAAGTTTTACCAATTTTAAAACAAAATTTAATGTTGGCTCTTTGTTCGATGCCCATTTTCGCACCAATAACACAAAAATACGGACACTTAAAACGCAATAACTTCACTTCCAATCAATGAAATGTCATGAAATCACTCACTGGACAATCGATAAAGATAGCAGATTCTAACGCACCAGTTGACATATAGATGGCCTGGGGGCGCTAGATTCTAAAAGTGCTGTTTACTTTGGAACGCGCCTTGTAAAAAAACAGAAACAAACAAATAAACAAAAATTTTAACATTAATTGAATCGAAAATAGAAGTTTAGCTAGTGGTATCTTTTCAATATTCTACGTTGTAAACTATTGTCCAGCTGTTGAATCGCAAATATATATATTCATGATTCTCCAAACGGAAGAGGTAAGGTCTACTAAATTTTTCGATTGTTTCCTTTACAGTACACTATTTTACATCCCGGTGGAGGACACTGTTTCTCACATAGAAAAGAGTCCTCACTATGGTGCGCAGAATTTTATTTTAAAAAGTTCGAATTATTTTTAAATTTGAATTCGCCGCTCTACCCCAGGTTTGAATGCCATACATTCATATCGGTCTAAATATTACCCTATATTTTAGCAATCTATTCTTCAGACTGAGGCGGGATCTTGGCCTAAGGAGCCAGTATATCTGCGCCACCTTTAATCTAAGCTGAGTTCTATTTATTTTTACGTAATCTTTCCAAGTGCGCCTCTTATCAATTGTAATCCGCAAAATAGTTGCGCATGTGTTTTTTGGTAACAACTGACCATATAAAACCACTTGAGGTCAATTTTTGTGCTTGAGGATATACTACTGTGATCAAATTGAAAGGTGAATTTTGTCCATTTCATCTCCTTCAAAGTAATCTCCTCCCCTGCAATACACTTATGCCAACGAATTTTCAGTCATCATAGCACTTGGAAAAATCCTCCGTCGCACGTAGGAGCATTTTCCTTCAAAAATCGGACAAAATTGAGAATTACAAACTACAGTGATGCTACTCAAAAATGATTTATTTATTACCTAAGTAACCGTACAACAATAAACCGATTAAATAATTGACCTTTACGCGTTATATTGCCACACAAGCAGTCGGAACCTAGACTTCGTTCAGTACGCACGTCCTTATTCTCGATACTTTCTATTATTCTCGAAATTGCAACTTGTGTTATGTGTTGTGTGAAGTGAATTCTGGAAAATATTTGTTATGGAGTCTGGACAACATGGTATTATTTAATTTTAATAATATAAATATTAATTTAGTTAATGTATTATTTTGTTTTTTTTTCTCGAAAACAATGAAATATCAACAAACGAAACAATTTTTTTTTTTAATTTTTTAGTGTTTTTGTTATAGTGTCGGGGGAGGTCGAGTTATAAATAAATTTTTTTTTTAATAATCTACAGGGTTTCTACTTATCATATAAACTTAAACTTTTCCCCATCTTTCCCCCGCTTAATAAAAAGCACGTTTAATTAGGTTGGTCACTTGCATAGAATGAGTACTGCTTTTATTTATTTATTTTAATTAAATACTGAAATAAGAAGTATAAGAGAGATCTATCGGAACCCACTTTTTGGTGAAATTTAGAATGTGATATTCTCTTAATATTTATATGTCACAATGTGAAAATAAGCGAAATCGGATTACAATCACGCCTACTTCCCATATAATACAATTTAAAATGCCATTTGATTCTTGCACTTTCTAGTACACAAATAAAGAAGTAATTAATATAACGGAATAAAATTTTGCGGTAATAATTTCCTTAACGTATGCCACCTTCTGACCAAAAATTGTTCAAATCCAACAAACTGTTGAAGCCCCTAGGTACCGAATATGTGGACCCCGGTACCTATAGTTGACTTTTGACCGAAAATATCGTTCAATGTGTGTGATAAGAAATTGAAATTCACACAGAATCCTTTCCTGACAATAGTATTTCTTTGTATCAAAAATGGGTTGAATCAGGTCAATCGTTTCCTGAGCTCCCATATAAAGATTTTCGAACTTCTAGATCACTTTATGCTGAATATATCCGCCAATATTTGAGTCATCTCAATGAAAACTTCAGAACAGGTTTTATTCATAACAGTGTATCGCTGGCTAAGGGTGCAAAGTGCCTAAGTCCATTTTTTGAAATTTTTCAGGAGAGACGAAAAACATTCTAAATATTATTTTTGTTAATATTTTTTAAAGCTGTATAACACAATGTCTTTTTATATTCGTAATTGATGACTCAAATACAATTTTAATTTGAAATAAGCATAAGATACTTGTTTATGTCTATTTTTGGGACTTAGCCCAATTTCTGCAACAGAGTTTTATTTTTGTAATGGACTTAGCTCTTTTTATTGTTAAACACCTTTTTTTCTCTTCGCCTGAAAAGAAAACACAAGTTAATAGAAACTTTAATTGTTTAATCAAGATTAATTATATTTCACTTTATTTTTATAATAAATATCTTAAATATACAAAAATCAGTCATATGTTCCAGTTATCAAAATCTTAAGCACTAATTATTCAAAATAAAAAAAAATTCATTCGTGTGGCAACTCGTCGTAAAATTTATGGTAGTCTTTTGGCAATGTTACCTTTAAAGATTGTAAGTCTTCATATTTCCTTTTTGAAAAAGGCCTTTTTTCATGGTAAAACTGATCCAGGTTGGACCACATTAATGGGGCAAAATGCATACATTTGCGCTGTGGAAGAGTTTTCCATTCATGCGGAAATCTTAATTTAAAAAATATTTTTCCATCTGGAGTATACTTCAGTGCTCGAATATCTGTCACTTTCGAATCACCTGCACCACGACCAGGACGTATGGTTTTAAAAAACGATACATTTTTAAACGATTTGAAAAATGTATGATCTAAATAGGTCACATCATATGGTTCTGGTTTCTCCCGCGCACCTTTACACAAACCAATATAGTCGGCTGGTACATAAATGTCTTTATTTTTTAATGCACGTTCAACTACAGAATGTACGCTATCAGCTTCCATTTGCGTATGACCTATTTCAAGTATTTTTTGCTCAATCGTAATTTTATTATTTATCGATGTATTAAGCAAAGCGTTTGACATAGTACAATTACGGTTTTGGTATGTACACCCGTCACTGTAAAAAATAATGTTAATCGGGTTATTTTTGTTTTCCAAATTATGCAGAATATTTTTTTTAATGAAATAAGTCCAAATACTAGCGAATTCATCAGCAGTTAATCCGCCTTCGACCTCGTGCCATAAAAAGCAGTACGCTTTTTGATTTTTCAAATTATAAAATACTAAGTTATGAACTTTCAACTTAGAGCTGTAATAAAATGTACTGACATTTGATTTCGGTGACATTAAAACAGCTTGAAGATCAACTGTAAATACGAATTGCGCGGCATTTTTATCTTTGGTTTTTTCTTCTCTGGCTTCTTTCTTCTTTTCCTGATGGAGCAAGTAATCTTCCTCTGAAATATTTCCGACACGATAACGCGCGCAAATATCGCACTGATCTTTTCTCGGCGCATACAAAGATAATTTTTTGTTTTCAAAAATGTCATTAAAAACTGTCATAGAAAGAGGTTGCTTTTCGTGTTCAGTACACCAATTATTTTTATAGAAATCATAAAGCTTTGTCTTAGACTGCCATTCTGATAATAGATATTTTTTTGTGATTGTAGCTCGACAATAATGAGATTCTGTGGCTGGAAGACTGTCGAAAAACATACTTAGTTCTTGCTGCTGTACACTTTGGGTAGCCATTCCTCGGTTGTGTTTGTTTGAATTGGATACAGAAAAGGGCGTTTTCAACCATTTCAAAACAGTTTTTCCGCTTATGCCCAATGTGTTTAAGAAGAGAGTGCGACACACACGCAAAATTGTATTATTGGCTTTAAGGTGATACTGCAGTGTTTGACTTCTCTTCGATGCGTTTTCTATGCGACGATTTCGAGGTCTTTTAGTTTGAATACACTCTATCAAAGTATTAACGTAATTTTTTTTTTGTTTCCAACACATTTTCCAAAATTCCTTAAATATTTGTTCTCTACATGATTCTGACAGTTGTGCGCATTTCATGATTGCAGTCTCACCTTTGTCCAAACAATTACATCTTTGCTTGCGAGTTCTAGCGTCTCTCACGTTATTGTATTGCCAAACGTTACCTGTTTTTTTTTGCCGAGGTATTTTTTACCACTTTGGCGAAGGACTTTATTTTTTTTCAGAAAAGGAGAAACTGGATTTTGTTTTTAATCTTTGTTTACGTGTTTTACTCTGCTCTGGTAACTCAAATGAATTGTCTGAACTGCTGTTAAAACCATAAGGCACTAGTCCTACAACACCATCATCTGCTTCAATTCCAAAACCAGGGCACTCTCTTGCTTTCGGTTGAATATTATTATTTTTATCAGCACACATCTGATATAATAACAATAACTAAACTTTAAATATTAAGAAAAAATAAGTAACCGTATTCACCTTCCACTTATGAGCAATTTTATAAAACAAATAAACAAACTTTACTGAATGTTGCGCCAAATTCCTATGAAACAGCTGATGCTGTGTACGTTCAGTGGACTTGGCGCGCGCTGTTTTGACAACTACGGACTTAAGACTTTTGCTTACCAACACTATACAACTTAAAAAAAAAATTCCTTTTTTTGTTTTTTAGCCCATGTATTTTCGAATTATCTTTCGAACTGCATCAAAATCTCATTTTTGAAAAAAATGGACTTAGGCACTTGGCACCCTTAGCCAGCGGTATGTTTGCGGCTAAAATAGATACAATTGGGCGAAAACTTTACCCTTCTCCCATATAACTATCGGGTGATTTTTTAAGAGCTTGATAACTTTTTTAAAAAAACGCATAAAATTTGCAAAATCTCATCGGTTCTTTATTTGAAACGTTAGATTGGTTCATGACATTTACTTTTTGAAGATAATTTCATTTAAATGTTGACCGCGGCTGCGTCTTAGGTGGTCCATTCGGAAAGTCCAATTTTGGGCAACTTTTTCGAGCATTTCGGCCGGAATAGCCCGAATTTCTTCGGAAATGTTGTCTTCCAAAGCTGGAATAGTTGCTGGCTTATTTCTGTAGACTTTAGACTTGACGTAGCCCCACAAAAAATAGTCTAAAGGCGTTAAATCGCATGATCTTGGTGGCCAACTGCCCATGCATCCCGAAAAATGCACTGTTTGGTGTGGTTTGTACGCTGGTGGAATCATTGGACCGTATTTTTTCAAAGATGCTGTTGGACGCAACGTTACGGTGAATGGCGATCGCTATCGTTCGATGCTAACAAACTTTTTGTTGCCAAAAATGGAAGAACTGAACTTGGTTGACATGTGGTTTCAACAAGATGGCGCTACATGCCACACAGCTCGCGATTCTATGGCCATTTTGAGGGAAAACTTCGGAGAACAATTCATCTCAAGAAATGGACCCGTAAGTTGGCCACCAAGATCATGCGATTTAACGCCTTTAGACTATTTTTTGTGGGGCTACGTCAAGTCTAAAGTCTACAGAAATAAGCCAGCAACTATTCCAGCTTTGGAAGACAACATTTCCGAAGAAATTCGGGCTATTCCGGCCGAAATGCTCGAAAAAGTTGCCCAAAATTGGACTTTCCGAATGGACCACCTAAGACGCAGCCGCGGTCAACATTTAAATGAAATTATCTTCAAAAAGTAAATGTCATGAACCAATCTAACGTTTCAAATAAAGAACCGATGAGATTTTGCAAATTTTATGCGTTTTTTTTTAAAAAAAAGTTATCAAGCTCTTAAAAAATCACCCGATATTACCAAGATTTTCGAACATCCACTTGATTGGTGATTGTATGTAAGGTACCTTAATGAAACCCAGGGAACATTTTTTGAGTATGTAGCATATTAGTAGTATGTGGGATGAGCAAAAATTGGTCGATACTACCCCAAACTGAAATATAAAATACTCGGTTGCCCCGAACTTAGCCCTTCCTTACTTGTTTTATTTGAATATATTGCATTATTATATTCAATCATGCATTTTTATTCATTTTCATCATATAATCACAAAATCATAAAATCATTAAATAATTTTGTCCGGTTTTTGAGACCAAATGCTCCTATGTGCGTCGTGATGGCTATCAGAGCCTTCTTCGATTCAGCTTTTTTATCCTGTGAATTTGCTGAATAGCCAGAAATTACACGAAGGTAAATCGGGCGAATGCGATGATTGCGGCACAATATTTGTGAAAGTGTGGCGTAATGATCACGAATAACCAATGCAGTATGAGATGGTGCATTATCACATTTCTTTGTTCAATAAATTCAGACATAGTAAAAATCGGAAAATTCACTTTTAAGGCCTCTTAAAGCGACGCGTATCTCAAATTCTAATGAATATTTTGATGTGAAATTTAGCAAAGATGTCACTAAGAACACTACCAACTTACAGAAAAAAATTTACCGATTCGAAAAACACGCGGTATAAAGAATATAGAGCACAAGGGCGAGTACACTGCCTTGAGGAGCGCCAGCACAAATTGATCTCAAATCAAAGAAATAATAAGGCAATGGTAATGGTTTAAATGAGTTAAGCCTCCACCCACTCTACCCGGGAAAAACTGGCGCACTCTAGCTAAACATAGCACAATACACCACAGCCGATGAGAGCACAACACAAAACCAACGCAACTCACCACACCTATTGACCAACCCACTTAACAAAAAGGATGGACAACGGGATCGTATCATCAATTCGCTACCAACATTCGCTTACACACTGCACCGCGTCGACACCTTTCCCATATTTACTCGAACTACAAATTCGCGGGATCTCAACACAATTCATTATTCACAAGTCGTTAACAACATCTGCTTATATATTCGAATAAAAATATTGACCACACGGTTCCTGCGCGCTGACCTTTTTCGCACATCAACATCCGTTCATCGACACACGTGTAAGTGATTTATAACAAAATTTAAATGCTAAATTGGGCATCCAATTAAACAGTAGTTTTTCCTTTAATTTGAACAATAGGCCTAGAAGCCATACTTATTATTTTCCATAGCATCAGTTATAAAGTGTTCTACCATATTGCTCCACTGTCATTGATAAGTGGGAAGATTGTGCCATGAAATGTTCTGAAGCCAAACTGAGGATTCGGAATAAGCTGTTTGTCTTCCAACACCGACAAAAGCTTACGTAAAAATGTACTTTCGAGATAATTACCAGTAGACTAATTAGTCGATAAGAATTAACCAGATGTTCATGTTTTCCGGGTTTAAGAATTAAAATAACGTCAGCAAATTTCCATTGTGATGAGAAACGCATTCCGTTAAAAAGGTAATCATGCTGATTACGTTTTCGCGTAACGCTTTAAGTGCAAACGCATTAATTCCGTCATAATCTGGTAAATTATTGTTTACCTATGCTTTTTTTCATCCTGAAAATATAACATTATCAAGGACTATTTGTGCCCTTTTAATACTTTTCGGACTTGACTTATAGCAATAATTTTAAGAACAGATGCCAACTGCCTTAGGACTGCTTAAGAATATTTTTAATTTCTTTTAACATTTTGATTAATCGCACCTACTGAGTTTTGTGGTCTGCCTGTGTATTAATTCCAACCTATTTTCTTTTTCAGCGCGTTTAATAATAACATAAATAGTTCTTAGCTTAATTCAAAACTTAGAAGTTTTTCCTTGGTGATAATGGAAATAAACTAATTGAATGATGAAATTGATGAAATTAATTACAGGCATTGCTTAAAGCCCCATGTTAAACAAGATGCACGCAGTCGAAAGCATATAACATAAATAATAAACGGTGATCCAGGAAGGAACTTTTTTCAATAGCCTTTTTTTGACTGATCACGCGTGAGTCGGGCCAAGCTATCTTGTTATTTTTGTTCAGTATTGTTTGGCATTTTAACATGGAAAGACTTACACCTGAATAACGTTTACAAATTGTTCAACCTTATTACGAAAATTCACGTTCTGTGAAATATGTGTTTCGCGGGCTTCGCTCAACTTATGGTCAACATAATCTTGAGACCTATTTTCGACCGTATAGACCACGTCCAGCACGCAGTGAAGAAAATATAGCAGCCGTAGCATGAATACCGTGGAGAAATTGGAATTGGAAATTTTTGTGTTTTATTCTTTAAAAAAGGTGGGAGCCGCGAAATGGATCTTACTATATATTCAGAGAATTCATAGCATTACACATTAATTCAAATTTGAAGTACGGTTTTAAACTGCTTATGTTTTCTACAAATTGCATTTTGTAAAGAATTAATTGGCGGCACAATATTTGCCGAATTCGGTTATTCTTCTTCGTAGCATTTATAAAGACTACTTAGATCAATTATAAAATGCAAAAAAATATTACGAATTTAGTTTACGAAGCATTATAGTTTACTAAATATGAATTTAAAAATAAAATTATATACTTCCTTTCATTTTGCAAACAATTAATTTTACCCCATTACCCCCATTTTAACCCCAAATTCGGGGGTTGCTATTCTAAAATTTTCCCCACATCTTCATCGCCGTCATTCCCAATTAGTAAATATTATGATACTGTCATTGAGTGGGAAAGTTTAACGTCTTGGAATCGACAAATTGCGGTCTTCAGCAACACTTGCCAGAATGGCAATAATATTTTCATTGCTTTGAGCGGTTGTCTTATTGGCACTTGAACATTATGTAAAGAAAAAGTACGCTCTAAATTTTCAACAATTTGACGAAAGCGATCAGAGGTGTACTATTATTTTTCTTCTTCTTTACTGACGTAGAAACCGCTTACGCGGTTACAGCCGAGTTAACAACAGTGCGCCAGTCGTTTCTTCTTTTCGCAAAGTGGCGCCAATTGGAGACTCCAAGCGAAGCCAGGTCTTTTTCCACCTGGTCCAATTTTAATTCCAATCGTTGGGCATGCTTTCGTCCGACCACATTTTACAAAGAAGCTGATGCATGCTCCTAATCAGTTCTTCGCCGCCGTATTTCAGTAGCTCGGCCGGCAATTCATCGGCTACCGCCGCTTTGTTGTTCTTCAGACGGGTAATTGCTATTCGAACTTCTTCATGGTAGGGCAATGGAACGTCTGTTCCATCGTTATCGATTGAGGAAACGGGTTCGCCTTCTCCTGGCGTTATATTTTAACTGCCATTCAGCAGGCTGGAGAAGTGTTCCCTCCATAATGTTTGTATGCGCTGTGCATCAGTCACTACATCACCTTTTTCGGTTCTACAAGAGTATGCTCCGGTCCTGAAATCTTCTGTTAGTCACCTAGTTGCGAGGTAGGCAGTCTGTTTTCTCTCCGCTCCACAGTTCCTTTATACCGAGTTGTTGACGAATGCTTTCAGAGAGCAGGAGTGCAAGTTGTGTAGAAAATCGTCCGGCTGTCGGTTGTGATTGCAGCTCGTCGACGTCGAACCTTCCCTGGTATCAAGCCGAGGGTACGCTCATTCTACTTTACCTCAGCACCATTATCGCCGTAGAACGTTATGGTCGCAAATGTACACCAAGTTCCCTTCTTTTAACGGCTTTGTTCGTTAGCAGCACTTTACTTGGCGAGTCAATGAATGTTTTTGTGATAATTCACTTTGTAGGCGAATGAAGCCGAAGAACAGGGAATCGCTTGACTTCTTAGTCAGTGCCATCCATCTTTTCCCAGTGCTGGTAATCACGCTCCGCGACAAACATTACAGTCATGGCACCCAATAACTGTGACGGATATCTTACGGTTGTAACTCTAATAGCTTACAAGGCATGATTTTTTGGTAGAATAATAGAAAGTCGTGCGCTAGTTGGTAGCCAGCTACCTGCGTCAATGCGTCCCTGCACTCTGAGGACGCCTTCCTCGTCTATGTACCGTGAAAGTGGGAGTAATGGGCGTTTACGAGCGTTGTCCTGACCGTTTTCCATGAACTGGATCTTTGTTGCGACCACTTCACGTTGTAATAGGTGGCATAAGAGGTGTTTGGCATTCTCTACTTCTTTAGCAGTTAAACCGTAGCATTGGTCCATCTGTCCGCCACGGCGGCAATTATTGATGAAGTGTAATTAGCGTATTAGCAATCATTTAAATAAAGAAAAATTATTAGATTCATAAAGATTACAACTCACAATGAATAAGGCAAATTTAAAGCAAAGTTGTTCATGAGGTTCATCATTTCCAACGATTATCATATTTTTAGAGGGCCAAAGAGGAATGGGGAACCACGTGACCAACGCGCAGCTGAACTAAAATTGATACCATCATTTATACGCCTAGTTTCATCGGCTATGTTGAGCTGTATGAAGAGCTAGTAACGACGGTGCTTACTTTGAATCTATTTTGAGTGCTTTTTTGAGTTAAACGATTGCTACTTCAATTTTACCCGTTGAAGTTTGTGATCGAAGATAGACAACAGCGGCGAAGGCGTCTTCACTGGCGTCAACAAATATGTGGAGTTGATCTAAATGTCAACTTACATGAACCTTACCACCCAAGCGGGAATTATAAACCCGTTAGAACAACAATAACAATGTGGAGTTGAAGTACTTGAAGTTCACCACTTCCAAAATAAAAACTAGGTACGGCGTATTTCATAACCTATGTCGTATTTCCACAGCTAACGCATAAGTAATTTGGAGTCATTGACGAAGTTGCTAAGAAATCCTTGAGAGTCGACAACATAACGATGATTAGAAGTTCTCTTTTAGTTGGGCGTCTTTTTTCATTTGCAACCTTCATCAACGTTGTGGAATTTTAATTTGAGACCAAACAAAATTTGACGACAACTTCTAAAAGAAACAAAGCACCCACTCTCCAACGAAACCTTCTTTTTTTCAATTCCTCCTCTTTTTTATTGGCGTAGACACCGCTTACACGATTATAGCCGAGTAAACAACAGCGTTTCTTCTTTTTGCTACATGGCGCCAATTGAATAGTCCAAGCGAAGCCAGGTCCTTTTCCACCTGGTCCATCCAACGGAGTGGAGGTCTTCCTCTTCCTCTGCTTCCCCCGGCAGGTACTGCCTCGAATACTTTCAGAGATTATCTACGACTTCAAAGTTATGACTGTCAACAGTGACATGAGAGCCAAGTCGCGAGTGCGACGACTGTTTGTTTGATGACAGGAGATATTTCGTCTTGCCCTCGTTCACTACCCGACCCATTTGCTTTGGTTCCTTGTCGAGTCTGGAGAAAGCAGAAATAATGGCGCGGGTGTTGAGGGCGATGATATCAATATCATCGGCATACGCCAGCAGCTGTACACTCTTATAAAAGATTGTACCTGCTCGATTAAGTTCTGCAGCTCGAATTATTTTCTCCAGCAGCAGATTGAAGAAATCGCACGATAGGGAGTCGCCTTGTCTGAAACCTCGTTTGGTATCGAACGGCTCGGATAGGTCCTTCCCGATCCTTATGGAGCTTTTGGTGTTGCTCAACGTCAGTTTACACAGTTGTATTAATTTTGCGGGGATACCAAATTCAGACAATGCTGCATAAAGGCAGCTCTTTTTTCTGCTGTCGAAAGCAGCTTTGAAATCGACGAAGAGGTGGTGTGTGTCGATTCTCCTTTCGCGGGTCTTTTCCAAAATTTGGCGCATGGCGAATATCTGGTCGAGTGTTGATTTTCCAGGTTTAAAGCCACACTGATAAGGTCCAATCAGTTTGTTGACGGTGAGCTTTAATCTTTCACACAGTACGCTCGATATGCGATGTTGAAGACTTATTCCTTTCTGTGGATTGGGCAGAGCACACTTAAATTAAATTCCAATCGTTGGGCATGCTTTCGTCCGACCATATTTTACAAAGAAGCTGCTCCTTATCAGTTCTTCGCCGCCGAGTTTGAATAGCTCGGCCGGCAATCCATCGCCATCCATAGTTGTAGCTGTCGGGTATCCTTACGTTTTCAGCTCTCCTTATGAGACCTGCCTCAGACCGTGTACCGACGCGGCGTGTGTTATGTTTCAGGATAGCTCTTGCCCGAGTGTTCGCTTCACTCTCTATAGGTGGAGCAGCTTAAGCACCGAAATTTTCAGTTTTTAAGGGTTAGCTACCATATTGTGGAGAGACTGATCAGATTCATATTTGACAAATGTAATTCTCCAATATCCTCCCTCGATGAATAATACTCTAATAATACTCTATAAGGCACTCATTATTCCCGTCCTGCTATCCTGACGTAACCTTTCAGGCTCTTCAATAACCATTGATTGTAATTTCTGTACCCATAAATCGCGGTTGAAAGCTGGTTGTCCTGTGCAGACTTGATAATTGTGTGGAGGGAAAAGTTGTATTGGCGAATGTAGGAATTGTCGTTGTATAAGTATGGCCTACCAATCCCTAAAATAGTTGAACTATGCATGTGGGTTGTAGCACCTGTACCTGTTGCCAAAACGGCGGAGTGAAAAGCGAATCGGTTAGCTGACGATTGCTGCTCTGTTAATTGAACGGTTCCCAATTGTACTGTAGTCCTCGCTGTTTGCGTTTGCGATACTGGAGAGACGGGAACATTATTGTTGGATTTATCCACGTTAGGTATTTCACTGCGTAATTAGTGCTCCTTAATATCGCACAAATGAATAGAGGAACTGCAGACTGCACACTTATCATAGTTTGTACCTACCTGTTTATGCAAAGGGAGAATGACAAATATGTAAATCGCACAAACAAGCAAGCAGAAACTGTGTAGCGGAAAATGTATGTATGTATGTAAAAGGAAGAAATCAAAGACAATTTAAAAACTTAAGAAATTGGAATTGAAACATACAACAGTAAAATAAACATAGAAATTAACTGTAATATTAGGATCTACACAAGTTTTGAACATTCACAGCAAAGACATCTTTGTATATTTTTTTGCTTTGGTAATTTTTTAGGTTTTTTTCGGGCTGAAAGCAAAAATAAAAGCAGCATAAGTTAAACTTGTATATTTTTTCTTAAATAATTATGTACTAATGATTGTAAGGCAATATTATATATAGAATAATTTTGCAAAAACTTGTTAATAGATTTCTATGTTAATTTTGGTCGTTGTTATTATTTCGAACACGTCGTAATTGTTATATTTTTAATTTCCATTTAAAATTTACTTTTAGGCATATCAACACACTCCCTTAACGAAGCAGAATTGGCCCGCGATTTTCAGCGAATTGCCGCAAAGCGTAGTCTAGCAACAGAAATTCGTATTCCACTACAAAAAAGCATATCTACTTCATCAATAGTTGCAAAAGAAGAGATTAAATCTCGTCATCTGTATGATAGCGAAGATGAAAACCAAAGCCTTTTGAGAGCCCATGTGAAAATTGAGGCCTACGATAATGTGGAGAAACGTCGAAAGCGGGGTTCACTATTCTTTCGCAAAAAAAAGGATAAGAATAAAATGAAGTCTGGAGGTCAAACAGGTGTTTGTGATTCGTGTGGTATCAATATATCAACGTCAAATATTAAGGAACATCAAATGGAATGCAAAGTAAAAAAATCGGGTTCGAGTAGTGGTCAAAAATTGTTGTTGGTTGGTGTAAAGAAGGGAGCAGATAAAACAGAAATCGGTCAAGACTATTTCGATGGAGTTGATCAAAGCGGAAATATTAATGACGACACACCATTGATACGTTCTGAATTTCTAAATGACCCTCCCATCGAAGCCCAGGATCTAGGCGCAGATCCAATACTTGGAATAGCAGCTGATGAGCATGATTCATGGTCACCCAGTGTTCCCAGGGACGTAATAAAATCTCTCAAAGAAAAGCAGATTAAAAGACAGGAACATATATATGAGTTTATTATGACAGAGAAACACCATTGTCAAACTCTACTTGTAATGCAAAAAGTTTTCGTCGAAAGTTTGGAACGTCATTTTCCTTCGTTGAATATAAATACCATGTTCCCCCGTTTATCAGAATTAACTGAGTTGCATATAAATTTTTTAAAAAAATTAAGACAAAAACAACGGGAGCAGTATGTTGTTGATAGTATAGCTGACATATTATTGGATTTTTTTTCATTGGAAAAAGCCCAACACCTAAGACTAGCATATGGGGAATTTTGTGCTAATCATCGGACAGCACTGGAACATTTTAAGACGTGCATGACCAGTCGTGATCAAACGTTTGCTGAGTGGTACAAACACTGCTTAGCTAATCCGTTATTAAAGAAAAAAGGAATTCCAGAATGTGTACTATTTGTTACCCAGCGCCTTACTAAATATCCTTTATTGATCGAACCCCTTCTTAAAAGTGGGCGGGAAGATAAATTAGAAGCAGATAAGCTTCAGCATGCCCTTAATTTAGTAAAAGCTTTACTTATAGATGTTGATGCGTGCGTTGCTGAGAAAGAGTTACGAGAAAGACAAATGGAAATTTTTAATCGTGTCGACCCGAAATCGTTTGCCATTTATAAAAATAAACCATTCCGTAAATCAGATATTGGAGCTGAGTCACGTCGTCGTTTGAAATTCGAAGGTTATGCAACTTTAATGCAAGGGCGTTCGAAGATGCAATTGGTCTTAGTTGTTGTACTCACCGACTGTCTATTCTTCCTTTGTGAAAATTCTGCCCACAACAAGTACACATTTTTTACACCAGAACATAAAGCGGGTGTAGTTCCATTACAAAAGTTGCTCATTCGTGAAAAAGCGGGAACCGAAGCACGGGGTATATATATAATTTCTTCAAATCCATCTTTTCCAGAAATGTATGAATTAAAAGTGCAGCAGCCTAAGGATAAGAATACTTGGATTCAGTCAATACGGCAGTCCGTTCTGGAGTGTCCATCTTCTGATGTTATAGAATCTGAAGATCTTACAGCTGAAGAAAAACTTCGAATTGGTGTTAGTAAACGAGATCTTATTGATAAAATAAGACAGAAAGATATTGATCATGCAATTCTCTTGGAGGACAAGATATATCTCCAACTAAATTTATTAAAAGAGCAAAAGAATTTTTTTGAAGTAACTACAACATATGGGCAAAGTTGTAGTACTCATGGCGGCAATGGGACGTTCTTTAATGGAAGCTCAACAAACGCATCAAATTTCCTTGCTACATTTGGTTCCTATAAGGATTTAGTGGGCGTGGATTGTAATACGATCGAGTTGTGGAAATATGTGTTGAATATGGTACAAAGTATTAGCCAACTGGCTGCTATGGTGTATACAGCATCCACTGGTTTGCCAGTGTCGCGTTCAGTAAGTTCGGTAGGGGAAAAACAAAGTGACAGTTATGCATCACCTACACTACCAAAACGTGCAGAAACATTTGCTGGTTTTGACGAAAAACGTGGTAAAGGTAGTTTTTCGTATAGTAACGTGTCGAAAATACCTGCATTACAAACCCTGATACCACGGTTACAAGAGCTAGAAGAGAAGGGTGATCCTAAATCTAGTTCATCAGTGGTCACTTTGAATATACAATCCATAGGAAGTGACTCACAGTCCTCAACCACACTTGGAACTGAAGATATTGCAATCAAAGATCATAATTATGCCGCATTGCAAATATCACATCATCTTCATACTTTACTATGCATAGTGTCACAACAGATGACAGTTATACAAAACTTGCAATTACAATTGGCATTGTATCGAGAAAGTCCACGAGTCGCTTATACCCATAATGATCAGTTAGAAGAGTTACGAAATCTGCAGGATAAATTACAGGATGAGAAAACTGCTTGGTTACGCCAAAAAGAGCAACAGGAAAAAGAATTAGAGGAAAAGTATGCGCAGCAAATTAAACTTCAAGAGCAAATCAAAGCTGAACAAGAAGATATTAAGCAACAACGCGAACAACTTTATCGTAAAATGGAATTACTCTCAAATCAAGGACTACTTCTGTCGCCCAATACACCTCTATTGATTAATAGTCCATCATTGGCTGCAACTTCCTCTGGTGATGATGCACACGATAGTCACGAAGGAGCACATTTGCAAAGTGATGTGTCCACACCCTCCTTAGCCCAGAGTACTGTCGATCGACGAAAAGACAAATGGCGTACAGCTTCGACGATTTCTAAAAATCCACCTGTTAATTTGCTAAGTGCCACTAATGCACCAAAAATAAATCCGACTTGTATTAAGCAAAAGTTTCCTATGAAGTTATCTTCGCTTTCGACGAGTACATCCTTAAGTAGTCCTAACTCGGGCAGCAGCAAAATTGACAAATCTGCCAGTTTTAATGCAAGTGTACTACAGCAAGCCGGATGCACACAGATATTGCCACTCAAGCTGGCTGATAAACGCTCTACTACGACACAATCAACGTCCCAAATTGTTTCCAACCATGCTCGCACTGGCAGTTCACCTGCAATTATTCAACATCCTAATACGAGAACAGCCACGTCACCCCCTCTTTCAACTGTGAGCATAAGTCGGACGGATTCCTCATCGGCTTTACCTTTTTGCCAGCGACAGACGCCCACTTCCTCGCGCAGTTCTCAAGCAATGTTAGCGGCAGAAAACAATTGTTTGTCATCAATTGGGACCAGCAATTTAAACCGCCGTAACAAAAATAACAATGTTAAACCAGATGAGGAAGAAATTTATTTTTGACGCTCGTTCTCACCAGAGGTTGAGATATAAATGCGGCATTAATATAGTTATATTATTTCAGACATTTAATTGGAAGAAAACAATCCATTGGCCCAGCTCAAAAACAAAGTATAAGACTCATGATAGGTTTTAAGATTTAAAGTACATATGTATGTATGCTTTATTCATATGTAGTTGGCAAATAGCTTATGTATTTACATTCCGATACGTATATATTATATAATGCTTCCATTCTCAATATGTGAGTTGTAGGCATGTGAGATTTCAGTAAACTTGCAGTAAAAAGAATTAATTGAATTATATGTATGTATGCAATAATATTTTCATAAATCAGTAATATTATCATTTAATAAGTAACATTATAAATAGTTCTGCAATTTATACACATGCAATTATGTATGTATGCGTTGCTGGCATTTATGTCTATAATAAACCTTTGATTCAGTATAACTACTGATTGTAATAAAATCGAAAATATTCAATTTGTTATATTTTTCGAATTATACTCCTACATAGGTTAAAGAGAAATCAAGCGAAGATGTCGCTTTTATGCAATTACGTTCATCTAAAGCAGTGGTTCCCAAACTTATTTTGTCTACCGCCCACTTTGAGAATAAATATTTTTTTAGCGCCCCCATTTTTTCACCTATTTAAAAACCACTATAACTTCAAATTAATTATTGTGACCTATATATGTATATTATCGGAGAATTCTAAACGAAACTTTTACTACAACCAGCAACTTGAAACCTGAGCGCAGTAGGTAACATACAACGGCGCTTAGGGCTCAAGTTAATTCTTACGGGCTCCACCTGCCAATAAGAAGGATTATTTAAACACTACTTTATAGTATTAAAATAGAGAATATTTTATTAAAAATAAATTTAAAATAATCGATCCATATATAAAAACTAATGTGAAGGATGAATCTGATGCTGTTTAATAAGTTTGTTAATATCAGGTTCCAATTTACTCAAGAACAGTCGCAAGTCGCCACGTTCGGTAACAAGCAAACGATTTCTATTTTTAGTAAGCAGTGTTGTCACAGCACTAAATCCACGTTCACATAAATATGACGATGGGAATGCTATCAAGAATCGAACGATTGACCACAATCCAGGGTACAATTGCGAGATCGGTTTTTGTTGCCAAAATTCTTGGTAACCATTTTTGAACTTGATTTTTATTTCCTCGTTTGTTGTCAATTCTATAAGTTCTTCTTCCAGCTGAGGTGACATTGCTGTGTTGACATTTGGAAACGGATCCAACAACCAGTCTGGTATTTCCAAGTTCAAAATGTCCTGGTATCGTTCGGTGAAGTTAATGTGGAGGTTTTCCAAATGTTGGCAGTAGGCAAACAACTCGTCATTACTGCATGATACTGATAAATTCGGAAAATTGTGAAACTCACGTCTGCCCAGATTCTTTTTGTGTAGAAGCAGTTTGGCTGCGAAAGCAGCAACAACGTTTTTTGTTTTAATTAAATTTAGTTTATCGCCTTGCAGTTGGAGATTCATGTCGTTGAACAATTTATACAGGTCTGTCATGTAAGCTATATCATTCTTTGATGTTATGAGCTTGTCTTGAAATTTTGTATCTTTAGTTTCCAAGAACTCTATAACAGAGTCAAACAGGTTGTAGAATCGAGTCAGACAATTGCCTCTTGATAGCCAACGAACTTCAGTATGAAACAACAAACGATTGAAATCCTCGTCATTAGTAACACAAAGCTGATGAAATAATCTATCATTCAAAGAGCTGTTGCGGATTTTATTGACTGCTTTGATGATATATTGCAGTGATTGAAATAGTTTTTCACTTAAGTTTGTAGCAACTTAATGTTGTCTATGAATAACGCAATGTACACCAAGGACATCAGGAATTTTATTTTTTAAGTACGCTATGAAGCCTTTATGGCACCCTGTCATAGCCGGAGCGCCATCCGTAGCAACTGAAATAATATTTTTCAAAGGAATTTCTTTCTCATCGCAAAACTTTTCCAATATATTGAATATGGTTTCGCCTTTTGTATCGGTCTCTAAATTTCTATCAAATAATGTTCTTCATATATTTTCTCATCTTTAATTAAACTCACGTAAGACAACAACAATGCTTCATTAGTTGGTAAAGTGGACTCATCCAGCTGAATTGAAAATTGACTTGACGTCAGGTGATCGTACAATGATTCTTCAATGTTTTCAGCCATTTCATCAATTCGTCTTTGCACAGAATTATTACTCAAAGGAATTTTTCGGATAATATCTGCGGCCGGTTTATGAAGCACGGTAGTTATTAGTTCATTTATTGATGGCAATATTAACTCTTCTCCGATGTTATGTGGTTGCCTTTTTGAGCAATTAACAAAGAGATATTGTACGAAGCTCGAAGTCCGTCGTCATTTTGCTTAGCAGCCGCCGAAAATAGTTTTGCTGCACTTGGCTGAGTATTATGCTTCTTCTCTAGGTCTTGAAAATATGCTGCATTCTTGTCTCTCTTATCTGGATGCATTTTATTCAAATGATCTTGCAGTCTTGAAGGCTTCATTGCTTCATTCGAAAATGTTTTTAGACATAGAAGACACAAAGGCGAGGATGGGTTTGTGGGATTTTCAATGAATCCGAATTTAATGTATTCCGCACAGTATTGCCGTCTCTTCTTTTTTACTTCCGACATTGTTTTGCTTTGAGAAATACGTTTAATTTCGCGAGTAGTGTAAAGGAGGCGTAAGTAATGCTCATCTATTGCGCGCAAAACCACAAATGAATATAAAATAAATATTACATTGTTTATATAGGAATGCTTAAGTACAATTATTATATAGTAGTCTAAAAATATGAATTCTTATTTTTCCTAGAAATACATTTGTAAAAAAAAGATCTTTCTCCTTTTCGTATTATCTTATTGTTCCCAGAAATACATTTGTAAAAAAGGATCTTTCTCCTTTTCTTATTATCTTATTTTTCCCAGAAATACATTTGTAAAAAAATGATCTTTATCCTTTTTTTATTTTCCACATAAAAGATTTAAGGAGTTCAAAAGCTCAAAACGTGCCTTACATCAGCTACCTACTCGACGTCATTTCGCAAGTGATAAATAAATTATTCAAGAGCTCAAAGCATTCGCTACATCAGCTCGAACCTACCTACCCTACACCTTTGCGCAAATGATTATATTATGATAGCAAATGCAGATATATGACAGATATATGAACTACGCGGAGAGAAATATAGAACCGAGTTTGAGCAATCTTTTAATTCATATTAGTTAATGTTCACAAGTTGTTGTTGAGAGTCGAGAGCTCATGTAGTCGTTGTCTAAGAGGCCTCGTAGCTAAATAAAATTACAAATAACCCCCCAGGCCTCTACACAACGTCCCCATTTTCTTTCTGGGTCTCTTACCGCCCCCCTTGATGCCTGCAGCGCCCACAAGGGGGCGTTATCGCCCACTTTGGGAAACACTGATCTAAAGGGAGAGTATTATTCAATTCTTATACCTTTTTTGATTTATGGATATTAAATAGTGTAATTTGATGTGTTCAACGGTCACCATTGGAAATCAAGAGGACGGTAAGGTAATTCTGGATTTATTAGTGATATTTATTGTATTTGAATTATTTGAACACATTTTTTATGATGTTGAAAGCCCATCCAAATCGCATTAAGTTCAATCTGAGTATTACTGCTGCTTTTAGAGTAAAGGATTTAAAGGGATTTATTTCATAGTTTCTCAAATTTTTATAGAGTTATAGTCATTTAAAAGACAACCGCTCAGTTCAATCAGCAAAATTAGTTAGTCTTTAAATGCGTTTTTTTCAAAACAACATTTTTCGATTTTGCTGCAGCGATAAATCGAAGAAAAATGAGTCGATCATGAAATCTTGTTCGGTATATAATCCTATATACAATGGCCAAAAATATCGCCCCAACCTCAGGGTAAAATTTATCTTTTTTAAAACGCCGGCATTTCGTAATTTTTTTTGATAGATCATTGTATGCAGAATATCTTCTAGTTTAACGACAATTTTTTAGCTTTCATCTGCCGAGAAGGCCGAAATTACTGTAGTACTGTTTCGCGCCGTCGGAGATCGCGTGTTACTAAATTTTTTTTTTAATTTCACTGGGTATTCTTGTTTGTAATGTTTTCATTTCTAAACAAACGATAAAGTAATCTTTTCTAAAGATTCCCAAAAACCGACCAGTTAGATAGAGGGTTATTTACATAAATATAAATAATCAGGATGACGAGACGAGTTGTTGTTGACATAACTGTCTGTCTGTCGGTCTATGCAAGCGATAACATGAGTAAAAATTAAAGGGCCTAATTATTGAATCCGCATCGAAATCGAATTCGTTGCGGAAAGAATTTTCGATCGAAAATGTTCTTACGATCATTGATACCGTCGATAACCATAAGTAAACTGTGTTATCAACAAATTTGACAAGTTTGAAAAATGAAATAAATTGACTTAGCTTTTTGGTTCGTTTTTACAAATATTTAAAATGGATACAATTGCAGTATATTTAAGTGATGGTGATGATGAAAATAGCAATAAATAGAAATTCGTCGTGAGCGCAGAAATTTGAGGAATATTTCAAAAGATGTGTTGGAAATGGATGACTATAAGTGAGTTGAACTATTTAAGCTAAAAAAAACAACATTTTATTTACATATGTATGTATGTACATACGCAGTTTCATCAAAAATTTTCGGATCAAGAAAAGGGCATTTATACACATACATTTTGGGGGAATGCGAAAATAAATTTGGAAATGACAAGAGGCAAGGTTCTCTTTCTCCAAAAATAAAGCTTGCTGCATGTCTATGTTTCTTAGCCACACGCAGTTATCAACATTGTATTGGAAAGGACTTCAATATACATAAATATGGCCCAATCGAAATTTTCTGTTGTATGAGATGAAGTACTCAACATTCTTGAATACAGGCTATGTTCAAGATGGATTTCCATTGACATGACCGCCAGCGAGGAATTAGAAGCAAAAACATAATTTTTGGAAAATCAAAATTTCCTGGTGTGGCAATGGCAGCTGATGGCACTCATGTAAAGATAATGGCACCGTCAAGAAATAAACATGTGTATTTTAATCGCAAAGAATTCTCAAGTCTGAATATTATGGTGGTTAGGCTTTTTCAAAATTAAGTTTTCACTCAGTATTCTACATATACATACATATATTAGTTTTTCGTATGTAGGCGTGCGACCATAAGATGCAAGTACGATCCCTTTGATTTCAAAATCATTAGCGCATCAAATTATCGGAGAGGACATGCATATTTAATATAAGAAAGAATAATTTGCTAAAAATGCTACCAATTTATACGAATGTACTAATCGAATATATGTTTTGTAAAGGTGACAAAGGCTACCCTCTTCAACCGCGGCTCATATCTCCGTTTAGGGAACCAATAACATGCGTCCCAAAAAGGAGATTCAACACATATCATGCCCAAATCCGAATTGTTATTGAGAAGACAATAGGTTTATTAAAATCGGTATTTCGTTGTATTTGTGGTGAACGACGACTACATTACGCACCATATAAAGCAGCGCGTATTGTTAATTTATGTCGCGCATTGCATAATATTCGTTTGCATTTTAATTCAAATGAAAACATAAATGAGTTAACCTGGATACAACTGAAAATGTATATTCCAACGAATATGAGTGTGATATAGATGATATGTCTATCGACGAAGCAAATAGAATTAGAGATAGTTTTTTAGATTTTTTTTAATATAAGTTCATATTATGTATTCATATCAAAATTATTTAAATTAACATAAAAATGCAGTAAACGAGTTATTAGACATTAAAAATAAAAACTTATGGCTTGTTTAAATGTTGTAGTTCAAGTTCTAAAATTTGTTTTGGTTTCTAATTTATCAATGGATATTTTTTCCATCACAGCATTATGTCGCTTCATTTTCTTCAATTTATCTTTTTTAATTTCACATCTGTTTGTTTCAGACAGTTCTTATGCATGTTCGTTCTGTTGCTTCATAAACGTGTTTAGAACTTTTGAAACATTGTCCTCCATCTTTTTTTTGGATATTTATTTGCTCCTCAAGTAGACCCATTTTGTTTATATTCTGTTCCTTTTGCGGTGTACTTTGGGTCAGTTGATCAGTATCTCGATTTGCTTTCATTTGCTGGTCAGACGATAAAAATGATATTTCATTCTGCATTTGGGGCTGGGGAGAAATGTCGTCAATTGGTCTCTTCCTACTTGTACTAGGGATGTCATCTGAAACGTTTGTTGATGTTCCACAACTTTGTATACCTTTCAATCTCTCTACTGATGTATTAAGGGAAAGTATAGCGCTGACCTCCTCTTCGTTCCTCCGGAACTTAAATTTACTTGAATGAAGGGCCCACCTCCTGGTCCAGATATTTGCTTCTTATTTTTAATAATTTTCTTTTTAACTGCAAATTTAAAATCAGTCCAAACCTATAAATGAACCAATATTAACCGATAATATAAAAGCGTGATGTTTTTTTATACCTTTTTCCATCCAGTCCCGTCTTTGACTAGAGGGCTCATGACGTTTAACTTTTCTCAAGTGTCTTCCCAAAAAGCATATATACCCGCGGAAGCTTTTTGAGAAAATCCTTTAGCTATGTCTGGGTGCAACTTCATAATATCACCTAGTACCTCAATTTGATTGGTGTGTTTTGGTTTCTGATACATTTAAAACATAATTTAATGCGTTCTCAGGTATTTTTTTACATAAATACTTATAATTGCTCAATTTTTGCCAATTTACGCAGTTCACTCATCAACGGATCGATTTCGACGAATATTTTCGATTTTGCAGTTTCAATGAAAGTAAGTTCAACTCCATCGAAAACTTAATTTTCGATACGGTTTCAATGATTTCAATGTAATAATTTTCGATCGAATTGTCAAGTTTTCCGATCGAAACGGATTCAATAACACCGGCCGACAAATTAAAATTTTTTGAACGTTGTTTGTATTTGAGCCACAAATATCACCAATTTTTACTATTTTAAACACGAAAACATCTACATATTTGCCCAATCACATCAGATTTTTTAAAAGAAGGAAAAAGCATTTTTTTCAAAATGTAAAGAAAAAATCAATAATCATATTACAAAAACATATATTTGAACATTTACAAAGAAAACATTGAGTCTAAACAATGCTACAGGAGTTTTTGGAGTGACATCTTTTACGTTTCGAGACAAAATTACGTCTGGGTGGTTTTTTTGTGAGTATCTTCAGTAATATCACGTGTCAGTGACCAGCAGTAATCAGCCGTGGCACCTTGTCTCCATAGTTTTTATGTTCTGGTGGAACCTTTCCCCCTGCTCTTCACTGTAATCACCAAGATTATCAGGAAAAACGTCCATATGTGAATCTAGAAAGTGGAATTTTATGCTCATATTACACCCCAATTTTCGATACTTATCTAATAAATTTGCAACCTTATTTTTATAGTCGGGGTGTTTATTATTTCCTAGAAAATTGTTGGCAACATCTTTGAACGCCAGCCAAGCTTCGGATTCAGTGTTATTCATTGCAGTATCAAATTTTTCATCAGCCATCAAAGATCTGATTTGCGGTCCATCGAACACTCCTTCTTTAATTTTTGCATCAGATAATTTTGGAAATATTTTACACAGGTATTCATAACTAGCATGGATTTTATCTAATGCTTTAACGAACTGTTTCATCATACCGAGTTTGATATGAAGGGGAGGTAGTAAAATTTTTTCAGGACTAATTAAATATTTTCGTGTAACGTTTTTTGTTCCTACTTTGAGATTTTTACGAGGATTCCATTGTTTTTGTACGTAGTGCTTGTCTCGTGCTCTACTGTCCCATTCGCACTAGAAGCATGGAAATTTTGTATATCCTGACTGCAGGCCTAATATCATAGTTATAATTTTTAGATCTCTACAAAGCTGCCAACGTTGTTTTTCATATCCAATTTTATCTAACAATGTTTCTAAATTTTCATAAGTCTCTTTCAAATGAACAGAATGGGCGGCTGGAACAGAAGCAGAGTGATTAGTGTTGTGTAAAAGAACACCTTTTGTTTTTTTTTTGATGTGATACGATAAAATGAGGTATAATTTCGTGATCAGCACTACCAAATTAGTGGAAAAAAATAATCAGAACTTGAACAAGGAAAATGATGTCGGCCGGTGTAATTAGACCCAAAATATCTCAATGAAACTTGGTACACATGTTCCTTGGCAAAAAAATTCGTAGTTCGTTGGTGGGCGTAATCAGACTACTGTCACGCGCACAAAACAACATTAATCTTGAACTTGCAAAATTCCATAACTAAGCACTAAATTAAGATATAAAACTGTGGGAATGGCAGTAAAAAGGGGCATTTGTGGGCTAGAGGGTACAGCCCAATGTATATTAATGTATATAATTAATGTATATATCTCCAAAACCACTAAAGCTACAATAACTAAATTCGCCAAGGACAAATTCTTAAAAAACGCCGACCGACAGTGCGAAAATGGATGAAGTAGTATTGTAGCCCTGACCATCCACGCCTACACTCCCATATTTAAAATTCCATCTGGTTTCTCCACTTTCCCATACACTATTCAAGAAACAATCAATGTATCCGGTTAAAACTTTGCACAAATAGTGTTCTTAACGTATCTCATTTTACGCCCAAAAATTTTCGAAATCGGACCATAATTGTTCAAGCCCCACTTGCCGAATATGTGGATCCCAGTGCGTTTGGCTGACTTTTTGTCGAAAGTATTGGCCAATTTGGAGATATTTTGCAGTTTGGAGGAAATCTTTCTTTGATAATAACATACCCTTATGCCGAAAATTGGTTGAATCGGATCAATACTTCCCATAGCCGTATCTTTGCGCCTAAAATGAATAAAACCGGGCGAAAATTTTACTTGGTCACCATTTAACTGATATTCAGGAAACTTCCTGCTTGAAATTATGTGTTTTGACATGAAAAGAAAGGTAAATTTATGTTGTGTTGACAATCATTTATTTGCGACTTTTCTACATTTTTTTTCAACGCAGTTTGTTAAAAAACATTTTTTGGTTTCTGTTCCGGTGCGTAAATGCACAGAGAAGATGGTTTTACAACTCGTGAGAACGTCTTGTATATCTGCCTGTGTGAAAAACATAGCATTTCCAAATTTGTGCTAGACACTATGCGATTATCCTTGTGTCTTGTTGATCATCTCAAATGAAATTTTCACTGGAAACGGAATACGTTTGAACTGAAATGGCAAATCGTTAGAACTCAAAGGAATTCGTAGAATCAAGCATTCTGCCACCTAGTATTCGATAGCTGCGTTGCAATCAGCCGGGTTCCATGAAACAGTGGCATACCAAGCCTCTTTAAAAAATTTAGAAATTCAACTGGATAATTCAGGGCGTCGCCTTCATTGTCAAGACCAGTGGTTCCGAAACTTATTTTGTCTACCGCCCACTTTGAGAATAAATATTTTTTAGCGCTCCCATTTTTTCACCTATTTAAAAACCACTATAACTTCAAATTAATTATTGTGACCTATATATGTATATTAACGGAGAATTCTAAACGAAACTTTTACTATAACCAGCAACTTGAAACCAAAGCGCAGTAGGTAACATACAACGGCGCTTAGGTCTCAAGTTAACTCTTACGGGCTCCACCTGCCAATATGAATGATTATTGAAACACTACTTTATAGTATTAAAACAGAGAATATTTTATTAAAAATAAAACTAAAATAATCGATCCATATATAAAAACTAATGTGAAGGATGAATCTGATGCTGTTTAATAAGTTTGTTAATATCAGGTTCCAATTTACTCAAGAACAGTCGGAAGTCGCCACGTTCGGTAACAAGCAAACGATTTCTATTTTTAGCAAGCAGTGTTGTCACAGCACTAAATCCACGTTCACACAAATATGACGATGGGAATGCTATCAAGAATCGTTGAACGATTGACCACAATCCAGGGTACAATTGCGAGATCGGTTTTTGTTGCCAAAATTCTTGGTAACCATTTTTGAACTTGATTTTTATTTCCTCGTTTGTTGTCAATTCTATATGTTCTTCTTCCTGCTGAGGTGACATTGCTGTGTTGACATTTGAAAACGGATCCAACACCCAGTCTGGTATTTCCAAGTTCAAAATGTCCTGGTATCGTTCGGTGAAGTCAATGTGGAGGTTTTCCAAATGTTGGCAGTAGGCAAACAATTCGTCGTTACTGCATGATACTGATAAATTCGGAAAATTATGAAACTCACGTCTGCCCAGATTCTTTTTGTGTAGAAGCAGTTTGACTGCGAAAGCAGCAACGACGTTTTTTGTTTTAATTAAATTTAGTTTATCGCCTGTTGCAGTTGGAGATTCATGTCGTTGAACAATTTATACAGGTCTGTCATGTAAGCTATATCATTCTTTGATGTTATGAGCTTGGCTTGGAATTTTGTATCTTTAGTTTCCAAGAACTCTATAACAGAGTCAAACAGGTTGTAGAATCGAGTCAGACAATTGCCTCTTGATAGCCAACGAACTTCAGTATGAAACAACAAACGATTGAAATCCTCGTCATTGTAACACAAAGCTGATAAAATAATCTATCATTCAAAGAGCTGTTGCGGATTTTATTGACTGATTTGATGATATATTGCAGTGATTGAAATAGTTGTTCACTTAAGTTTGTAGCAACTTAATGTTGTCTATGAATAACGCAATGTACACCAAGGATATCTGGAATTTTATTTTTTAAGTACGCTATGAAGCCTTTATGGCACCCTACCATAGCCGGAGCGCCATCCGTAGTGTATTGCCTTCCAAATAATACACAGTATAGTCTCGGTATCTTCGTATATTCAATGTATCAGTATTGTGTAATATAATATATATAATAGCGTATATATTCACTGCGCACTCGATGACTCTACTATATTAACTGTGCACTCGATGATCCTCGTTATTACTCAACTCGCTCCTCGCTCGTTTTCTATTCGCATCAGTGGTGCTGCCAGTTGTCATCACTCACTAGGGTTGCCACATCCCTCCTATTTTTTTTAGCTTCAACTTAATCCCTTCTTGCTGAGCTGATGGTTGGTCGCCGGTGAACACATTTGTAGGTGGTGATGTGACCTTAGCCGCTGACTCAGGACGTAGTGACCCCTGTGACGTTCCTGTCTCCTCCGCGCCTGAATTTCTGGATAGTGTTGAATGTTGTTCAATTGGTGGATGTAACAATGTTCCTGGTGCTTTCTCTGACTCACTGGCTGGTTGTTGGTTAGCGGAGGGAAATTTCTTAACATGGCTGATGTTCCTCCGCAGCACCTTACCATCGCCTGAAAGCTGTACCTCATCGCCTTGCCTTTTAACCACAACGTATTCGGTTGCATTGAAATTTGGTGTTAACTTGTGCGGGAATATAACGTTTTTCAAAAGCACAATATCCCCAACTCCTATGTCCGAGCTTTTCGCCCTTCTGGCTGCATCAGCCTTCTCTTTCCCCTTATGTTTATTTATGCAGTCCAAGTCTCTTGCCGACGAATCACCGATTTCTTGTGTTAGATCACGTATGTCTGGGATCTTGTCACGAATGGTCCGATTGAACATTAATTCCGTTGGTGTAGCCCCGGTTGTGCTGTGAGGTGTCACATTGTACATCATTAAGTATTTCTGTATCTCTGACTTATAGTTCACCTTGTTAGAGTGGGCAATTTTCAAGCGCTTTACTAGTGATCGATTTATATTCTCGACCTCTCCGTTAGCTTGAGGCCAGTACGGCGGTGTTGTGACTAGCTCGATGTTATTCTCTCTACAGAATTCTTTAAACTCATTGCTCACATATTGCCTCCCATTGTCAGTACGCAAGGATTTAGGTAACCCTAGTCTAGAGAAGATATCTTTCATTGATTTTATAACAGCTTCGGAACTTATTTTCCTTAAGAACACAACCTCTTGATAGCGCGAGAAATAGTCGATCAATACGAGTACATATTCGCCATTGGGAAGAGGACCTAATAAATCCGTTGCCACACATTGCCATGGTCCGTCGGGGAATCTGTGTCTTTGCATTGGGGTTGGACTGTTTGGTAGTGATACCAGCAAGCAGTCTCGGCAATTTTTTACAAAACGTTCGACCTCTCTGTCAATCAGGGGCCACCAAACCTTTGCTCTTAGTCGTCTTTTCATCGCCGACTCCCCTGGGTGCCCTTCGTGTGCGAGTTCCAGTACTCTTTGCCGTAGAGATTCGGGAATCACAATGCGTCTCCCACGCAGGAGTATATTGCCTAGCACCGAAAGTTCTAGTCGGAACGGATAATATATATTGGATGTTCCCGAGCTCCACGAGTTGTTACTAATGTGAGTGATTGCATCAGATATATGATCATCCCCTGTACTTTTTTTATCAATGACGGTTACTGTAAGAATTGCTGGCACGGAACTACACACGATTTGGAAAACATTATCTTCACAGTTGCTGTCGAATATGTCACTACTTGAAAACTTGACTAGTCTCGATAAGGGATCCGCTATGTTTTCCCTTCCAGCACGATAAATTACTTTAAATTTGAAAGCTTGCAGTCGTAGGAGCCAACGTTCAATTCTGGCAGGTGGCTTGGATGTCGGTTTAAAAATAGCTTCAAGGGGTTTGTGGTCTGTGACCAATTCGAATTGTAATCCTGCTAAATAATAATAAAATTTCTCTACTGCCCACACTAAAGCCAAGCTTTCTTTCTCTGTTTGCGAATATCTTTTTTCAACGTCTGAGAGACTTTTGCTAGCGTATGTGATTATCTTCGGATCCCCACCGCTGTCGAATTGAATTAAGACTGCTCCTAAGGCTATTGGGCTGGCATCAGCTATTACGCGCGTTCTGTTCTTTGGATCGAAGAATGCTAAGTTGGGTATTTCCGCTAGATAAGTTTTTAGTTTTTTAAATGCCTGTTCTTGATTGTGACTCCAGATGAACGTTCTACTTGGTTTTAGGAGACTCCTCAATGGCTCAGTAATATCAGCTAATTTTGGTATAAATTTCCCTATGTACGTAACTAGGCCTAGGAAACTTCTTACCTCGTCTTTGGTCTTTGGAGCTCGAAATTCCCCGATTAATTTTATTTTCTCTGGATCGGCAGTGAACCCCTGTTCCGATAACATGTGCCCCAGAAACTTTAGCTCCTTCACTTTCCAGGCGCATTTACCTGTGTTTAGTACGACACCATTCGCATTAAATATTCGCATAACGTCCCTTACTGCTTCGTCATGTTCTTGTTCCGAGCTTCCGAATATGATGACATCGTCGATATAATTGAGAACGTTCTTGCAAGGTGATAACAACTCTTCCATTATGCGTTGGAAAATCTCAGGCGCTGAATTTACCCCGAACATTAACCTTTTGTACCGGAATAGCCCTTTGTGTGTGATAAACGTCGTTATTTCTCGGCTGGCCTCATCGAGTTCGATTTGATGGTATGCGTTTTTTAAATCCAGCCTCGAGAAAAATTTTGCATGTCTTAGTTTTGTCATGAAGGAGTCGAAGGTGGGTAAAGGGTAGTTTTCACGTAGTATGGCCTCATTCGCGCGCCTCATATCAATGCATAGCCTCACGTCCCCATTAGGTTTAAATACTATGACCACCGGCGATATCCACAAACTTGGCCCTGGAACTCGCTCGATTATGTCTTGGTGTAATGCTTCATCAATCTTTTCCGCCACTTTCGTCTCTAATGCAATCGGAATGTGTCTTATTGGTTGCTGGACTGGCCGGATACTACAATCTATTGCTAAACTAACTTTAACGTTTTTGATTTTTGGAAATGGCTCTTTATCTTCAATTCGATGGACATTTAACCCTACTCTTAAAACATTAAGTTTTACTGCTGAGTCCCGCCCTAAGAGTGATTGACTTCCCTTTTCAATAACATAAAAGGTAGCAATCAGTTCTTTATGAGCTGTAGCGATTGGCGCGTCAAATACCTGCAACACTTTCAAAAGCTTATCCGCAGCATATATTATTATCATATTACCATGTCAATCGTTCGGCCACCAACAGAGCATCTAATCCTCTCATCGCTCATATCATCATCAATTTTAAAACAGTCGAACTCCCGCATTTCTTCAGATCTCATCTCACCCTCATCATTTATGCAGCGCACTCTAGATGCTGCCATGCGCCGCCGTTTCAGGTTATCATAACTACCACTTCCGTGCTCACGTTTGACCCTTTTTGTTTTACACCTCACTGCAAAATGACCCTGTAGCACACATTTATTGCATTTAGCATTCTTAGCCGGGCAGTTAAAGTCATTACTCGTATGCCCTTTACGCCCGCATCTATCGCATTCAGCAGTATCAAACTTAGTTTTAAAATGAATTTACTTAGGGTTTCCCCTTCCATTGGTTTCAGGGACCTAAATAGATGTCGTTCGAACGTCGAGTTCCTCTTTGGAGAGAAATGTTGTGTCAATTTACCCACGAGCACCTCATATGGATCTACACCTTCTTTTCCTTCTACCAGCGCGTCTGGGATATTATACGCGACTTCTTGTAATTGAGCGCCGCCAAGGTGTAGCAGTTTACTTCTTTTCTTAGACGCGGTGGTAATGTCTTCTGCTTCTAAGTACAGCGTAAACGATCGAAGCCATTTTTCCCACTCTGTTCGGATTATCGACTTGTCCATCACATCGCATAGAAATGGTGCCACACTGGGATTCATCATTTTCTCAGTATAATTATGCCTTTATGTTTGTATGTATATGCAATTTAATGCCAAATTTTCTCTCTTCTCAAATTTCTTCACCTTGCAATTTAATGCCTATGCAATTTAACGCCGAATTTTCTCTTTATTATTTAGATTCTCTTCAACTGGCAATTTAATGCCTATGCAATTTAATGCCGAATTTTCTCTTCTTTAAGTTTTCTTCGCGCACTCGCACTTGTGCAGGCAAAATTCAGTCACTCTCACACACTACCTGTTGCTTTTTTTTTTGACTCGCTGAATTGCGCAGTTATTTGCAAAAAAAAAATTCTCTCCACCCTTTCCGATTCGTTTATTTTTTTATTTTTTTGTTATCCACTCCTCGTCGCCACTGTATTGCCTTCCAAATAATACACAGTATAGTCTCGGTATCTTCGTATATTCAATGTATCAGTATTGTGTAATATAATATATATAATAGTGTATATATTCACTGCACACTCGATGACTCTACTATATTAACTGTGCACTCGATGATCCTCGTTATTACTCAACTCGCTCCTCGCTCGTTTTCTATTCGCATCAGTGGTGCTGCCAGTTGTCATCACTCACTAGGGTTGCCACACGTAGCAACTGAAATAATATTTTTCAAAGGAATTTCTTTCTCATCGCAAACTTTTCCAATATATTGAATATGGTTTCGCCTTTTGTATCGGTCTCTAAATTTCTATCAAATAATGTTCTTCACATATTTTCTCATCTTTAATAAAACTCACGTAAGACAACAACAATGCTTCATTAGTTGGTAAAGTGGACTCATCCAGCTGAATTGAAAATTGACTTGACCTCAGGTGATCGTACAATGATTCTTCAATGTTTTCAGCCATTTCATCAATTCGTCTTTGCACAGAATTATTACTCAAAGGAATTTTTCGGATAATATCTGCGGCCGGTTTATGAAGCACGGTAGTTATTAGTTCATTTATTGATGGCAATATTAACTCTTCTCCGATGTTATGTGGTTTGCCTTTTTGAGCAATTAACAAAGAGATATTGTACGAAGCTCGAAGTCCGTCGTCATCTTGCTTAGCAGCCGCCGAAAATAGTTTTGCTATACTTGGCTGAGTATTATGCTTCTTCTCTAGGTCTTGAAAATATGCTGCATTCTTGTCTCTCTTATCTGGATGCATTTTATTCAAATGATCTTGCAGTCTTGAAGGCTTCATTGCTTCATTCGAAAATGTTTTTAGACATAGAAGACACAAAGGCGAGGATGGGTTTGTGGGATTTTCAATGAATCCGAATTTAATGTATTCCGCACAGTATTGCCGTCTCTTCTTTTTTACTTCCGACATTGTTTTGCTTTGAGAAATACGTTTAATTTCGCGAGTAGTGTAAAGGAGGCGTAAGTAATGCTCATCTATTGCGCGCAAAACCACAAATGAATATAAAATAAATATTACATTGTTTATATAGGAATGCTTAAGTACAATTATTATATAGTAGTCTAAAAATATGAATTCTTTTTTTCCTAGAAATACATTTGTAAAAAAAGGATCTTTCTCCTTTTCTTATTATCTTATTTTTCCCAGAAATACATTTGTAAAAAAATGATCTTTATCCTTTTTTTATTTTCCACATAAAAGATTTAAGGAGTTCAAAAGGTCAAAACGTGCCTTACATCAGCTACTCGACGTCATTTCGCACGTGATAAAATAAATTATTCAAGAGCTCAAAGCATTCGCTACATCAGCTCGAACCTTCCTACCCTACACCTTTGCGCAAATGATTATATTATGATAGCAAATGCAGATATATGACAGATATATGAACTACGCGGAGAGAAATATAGAACCGAGTTTGAGCAATCTTTTAATTCATATTAGTTGATGTTCACAAGTTGTTGTTGAGAGTCGAGAGCTCATGTAGTCGTTGTCTAAGAGGCCTCGTAGCTAAATAAAATTACAAATAACCCCCCAGGCCTCTACACAACGCCCCCATTTTCTTTCTGGGTCTCTTACCGCCCCCCTTGATGCCTGCAGCGCCCACAAGGGGGCGTTATCGCCCACTTTGGGAAATTTCAACTTGGGATTATTCAATTCTTATACCTTTTTTTGATTTATGGATATTAAATAGTGTAATTTGATGTGTTCAACGGTCACCATTGGAAATCAAGAGGACGGTAAGGTAATTCTGGATTTATTAGTGATATTTATTGTATTTGAATTATTTGAACACATTTTTTATGATGTTGAAAGCCCATCCAAATCGCATTAAGTTCAATCTGAGTATTACTGCTGCTTTTAGAGTAAAGGATTTAAAGGGATTTATTTCATAGTTTCTCAAATTTTTATAGAGTTATAGTCATTTAAAAGACAACCGCTCAGTTCAATCAGCAAAATTAGTTAGTCTTTAAATGCGTTTTTTTCAAAACAACATTTTTCGATTTTGCTGCAGCGATAAATCGAAGAAAAATGAGTCGATCATGAAATCTTGTTCGGTATATAATCCTATATACAATGGCCAAAAATATCGCCCCAACCTCAGGGTAAAATTTATCTTTTTTAAAACGCCGGCATTTCGTAATTTTTTTTTTGATAGATCATTGTATGCAGAATATCTTCTAGTTTAACGACAATTTTTTAGCTTTCATCTGCCGAGAAGGCCGAAATTACTGTAGTACTGTTTCGCGCCGTCGGAGATCGCGTGTTACTAAATTTTTTTTTAATTTCACTGGGTATTCTTGTTTGTAATGTTTTCATTTCTAAACAAACGATAAAGTAATCTTTTCTAAAGATTCCCAAAAACCGACCAGTTAGATAGAGGGTTATTTACATAAATATAAATAAACAGGATGACGAGACGAGTTGTTGTTGACATAACTGTCTGTCTGTCGGTCTATGCAAGCGATAACATGAGTAAAAATTAAAGGGCCTAATTATTGAATCCGCATCGAAATCGAATTCGTTGCGGAAAGAATTTTCGATCGAAAATGTTCTTACGATCATTGATACCGTCGATAACCATAAGTAAACTGTGTTATCAACAAATTTGACAAGTTTGAAAAATGAAATAAATTGACTTAGCTTTTTGGTTCGTTTTTACAAATATTTAAAATGGATACAATTGCAGTATATTTAAGTGATGGTGATGATGAAAATAGCAATAAATAGAAATTCGTCGTGAGCGCAGAAATTTGAGGAATATTTCAAAAGATGTGTTGGAAATGGATGACTATAAGTGAGTTGAACTATTTAAGCTAAAAAAAACAACATTTTATTTACATATGTATGTATGTACATACGCAGTTTCATCAAAAATTTTCGGATCAAGAAAAGGGCATTTATACACATACATTTTGGGGGAATGCGAAAATAAATTTGGAAATGACAAGAGGCAAGGTTCTCTTTCTCCAAAAATAAAGCTTGCTGCATGTCTATGTTTCTTAGCCACACGCAGTTATCAACATTGTATTGGAAAGGACTTCAATATACATAAATATGGCCCAATCGAAATTTTCTGTTGTATGAGATGAGGTACTCAACATTCTTGAATACAGGCTATGTTCAAGATGGATTTCCATTGACATGACCGCCAGCGAGGAATTAGAAGCAAAAACATAATTTTTTGGAAAATCAAAATTTCCTGGTGTGGCAATGGCAGCTGATGGCACTCATGTAAAGATAATGGCACCGTCAAGAAATAAACATGTGTATTTTAATCGCAAAGAATTCTCAAGTCTGAATATTATGGTGGTTAGGCTTTCTCAAAATTAAGTTTTCACTCAGTATTCTACATATACATAGGTACATATATTAGTTTTTCGTATGTAGGCGTGCGACCATAAGATGCAAGTACGATCCCTTTGATTTCAAAATCATTAGCGCATCAAATTATCGGAGAGGACATGCATATTTAATATAAGAAAGAATAATTTGCTAAAAATGCTACCAATTTATACGAATGTACTAATCGAATATATGTTTTGTAAAGGTGACAAAGGCTACCCTCTTCAACCGCGGCTCATATCTCCGTTTAGGGAACCAATAACATGCGTCCCAACAAGGAGATTCAACACATATCATGCCCAAATCCGAATTGTTATTGAGAAGACGATAGGTTTATTAAAATCGGTATTTCGTTGTATTTGTGGTGAACGACGACTACATTACGCACCATATAAAGCAGCGCGTATTGTTAATTTATGTCGCGCATTGCATAATATTCGTTTGCATTTTAATTCAAATGAAAACATAAATGAGTTAACCTGGATACAACTGAAAATGTATATTCCAACGAATATGAGTGTGATATAGATGATATGTCTATCGACGAAGCAAATAGAATTAGAGATAGTTTTTTAGATTTTTTTTTAATATAAGTTCATATTATGTATTCATATCAAAATTATTTAAATTAACATAAAAATGCAGTAAACGAGTTATTAGACATTAAAAATAAAAACTTATGGCTTGTTTAAATGTTGTAGTTCAAGTTCTAAAATTTTTTTTGGTTTCTAATTTATCAATGGATATTTTTTCCATCACAGCATTATGTCGCTTCATTTTCTTCAATTTATCTTTTTTAATTTCACATCTGTTTGTTTCAGACAGTTCTTATGCATGTTCGTTCTGTTGCTTCATAAACGTGTTTAGAACTTTTGAAACATTGTCCTCCATCTTTTTTTGGATATTTATTTGCTCCTCAAGTAGACCCATTTTGTTTATATTCTGTTCCTTTTGCGGTGTACTTTGGGTCAGTTGATCAGTATCTCGATTTGCTTTCATTTGCTGGTCAGACGATAAAAATGATATTTCATTCTGCATTTGGGGCTGGGGAGAAATGTCGTCAATTGGTCTCTTCCTACTTGTACTAGGGATGTCATCTGAAACGTTTGTTGATGTTCCACAACTTTGTATACCTTTCAATCTCTCTACTGATGTATTAAGGGAAAGTATAGCGCTGACCTCCTCTTCGTTCCTCCGGAACTTAAATTTACTTGAATGAAGGGCCCACCTCCTGGTCCAGATATTTGCTTCTTATTTTTAATAATTTTCTTTTTAACTGCAAATTTAAAATCAGTCCAAACCTATAAATGAACCAATATTAACCGATAATATAAAAGCGTGATGTTTTTTTATACCGATAATATAAAAGCGGGATGTTTTTTTATACCTTTTTCCATCCAGTCCCGTCTTTGACTAGAGGGCTCATGACGTTTAACTTTTCTCAAGTGTCTTCCCAAAAAGCATATATACCCGCGGAAGCTTTTTGAGAAAATCCTTTAGCTATGTCTGGGTGCAACTTCATAATATCACCTAGTACCTCAATTTGATTGGTGTGTTTTGGTTTCTGACACATTTAAAACATAATTTAATGCGTTCTCAGGTATTTTTTTACATAAATACTTATAATTGCTCAATTTTTGCCAATTTACGCAGTTCACTCATCAACGGATCGATTTCGACGAATATTTTCGATTTTGCAGTTTCAATGAAAGTAAGTTCAACTCCATCGAAAACTTAATTTTCGATACGGTTTCAATGATTTCAATGTAATAATTTTCGATCGAATTGTCAAGTTTTCCGATCGAAACGGATTCAATAACACCGGCCGACAAATTAAAATTTTTTGAACGTTGTTTGTATTTGAGCCACAAATATCACCAATTTTTACTATTTTAAACACGAAAACATCTACATATTTGCCCAATCACATCAGATTTTTTAAAAGAAGGAAAAAGCATTTTTTTCAAAATGTAAAGAAAAAATCAATAATCATATTACAAAAACATATATTTGAACATTTACAAAGAAAACATTGAGTCTAAACAATGCTACAGGAGTTTTTGGAGTGACATCTTTTACGTTTCGAGACAAAATTACGTCTGGGTGAAGTTTTTTTGTGAGTATCTTCAGTAATATCACGTGTCAGTGACCAGCAGTAATCAGCCGTGGCACCTTGTCTCCATAGTTTTTATGTTCTGGTGGAACCTTTCCCCCTGCTCTTCACTGTAATCACCAAGATTATCAGGAAAAACGTCCATATGTGAATCTAGAAAGTGGAATTTTATGCTCATATTACACCCCAATTTTCGATACTTATCTAATAAATTTGCAACCTTATTTTTATAGTCGGGGTGTTTATTATTTCCTAGAAAATTGTTGGCAACATCTTTGAACGCCAGCCAAGCTTCGGATTCAGTGTTATTCATTGCAGTATCAAATTTTTCATCAGCCATCAAAGATCTGATTTGCGGTCCATCGAACACTCCTTCTTTAATTTTTGCATCAGATAATTTTGGAAATATTTTACACAGGTATTCATAACTAGCATGGATTTTATCTAATGCTTTAACGAACTGTTTCATCATACCGAGTTTGATATGAAGGGGAGGTAGTAAAATTTTTTCAGGACTAATTAAATATTTTCGTGTAACGTTTTTTGTTCCTACTTTGAGATTTTTACGAGGATTCCATTGTTTTTGTACGTAGTGCTTGTCTCGTGCTCTACTGTCCCATTCGCACTAGAAGCATGGAAATTTTGTATATCCTGACTGCAGGCCTAATATCATAGTTATAATTTTTAGATCTCTACAAAGCTGCCAACGTTGTTTTTCATATCCAATTTTATCTAACAATGTTTCTAAATTTTCATAAGTCTCTTTCAAATGAACAGAATGGGCGGCTGGAACAGAAGCATAGTGATTAGTGTTGTGTAAAAGAACACCTTTTGTTTTTTTTTTTTGATGTGATACGATAAAATGAGGTATAATTTCGTGATCAGCACTACCAAATCAGTGGAAAAAAATAATCAGAACTTGAACAAGGAAAATGATGTCGGCCGGTGTAATTAGACCCAAAATATCTCAATGAAACTTGGTACACATGTTCCTTGGCAAAAAAATTCGTAGTTCGTTGGTGGGCGTAATCAGACTACTGTCACGCGCACAAAACAACATTAATCTTGAACTTGCAAAATTCCATAACTAAGCACTAAATTAAGATATAAAACTGTGGGAATGGCAGTAAAAAGGGGCATTTGTGGGCTAGAGGGTACAGCCCAATGTATATTAATGTATATAATTAATGTATATATCTCCAAAACCACTAAAGCTACAATAACTAAATTCGCCAAGGACAAATTCTTAAAAAACGCCGACCGACAGTGCGAAAATGGATGAAGTAGTATTGTAGCCCTGACCAGCCACGCCTACACTCCCATATTTAAAATTCCATCTGGTTTCTCCACTTTCCCATACACTATTCAAGAAACAATCAATGTATCCGGTTAAAACTTTGCACAAATAGTGTTCTTAACGTATCTCATTTTACGCCCAAAAATTTTCGAAATCGGACCATAATTGTTCAAGCCCCACTTGCCGAATATGTGGATCCCAGTGCGTTTGGCTGACTTTTTGTCGAAAGTATTGGCCAATTTGGAGATATTTTGCAGTTTGGAGGAAATCTTTCTTTGATAATAACATACCCTTATGCCGAAAATTGGTTGAATCGGATCAATACTTCCCATAGCCGTATCTTTGCGCCTAAAATGAATAAAACCGAGCGAAAATTTTACTTGGTCACCATTTAACTGATATTCAGGAAACTTCCTGCTTGAAATTATGTGTTTTGACATGAAAAGAAAGGTAAATTTATGTTGTGTTGACAATCATTTATTTGCGACTTATCTACATTTTTTTCCAACGTAGCTTGTTAAAAAACATTTTTTGGTTTCTGTTCCGGTGCGTAAATGTACAGAGAAGATGGTTTTACAACTCGTGAGAACGTCTTGTATATCTGCCTGTGTGAAAAACATAGCATTTCCAAATTTGTGCTAGACACTATGCGCTTATCCTTGTGTCTTGTTGATCATCTCAAATGCAATTTTCACTGGAAACGGAATACGTTTGAACTGAAATGGCAAATCGTTAGAACTCAAAGGAATTCGTAGAATCAAGCATTCTGCCACTTAGTATTCGATAGCTGCGTTGCAATCAGTCGGGTTCCATGAAACAGTGGCATACCAAGCCTCTTTAAAAAATTTAGAAATTCTACTGGATAATTCAGGGCGTCGTCTTCATTGTCAAGACCAGTGGTTCCGAAACTTATTTTGTCTACCGCCCACTTTGAGAATAAATATTTTTTTAGCGCCCCCATTTTTTCACCTATTTAAAAACCACTATAACTTCAAATTAATTATTGTGACCTATATATGTATATTAACGGAGAATTCTAAACGAAACTTTTACTATAACCAGCAACTTGAAACCAAAGCGCAGTAGGTAACATACAACGGCGCTTAGGTCTCAAGTTAACTCTTACGGGCTCCTCCTGCCAATATGAATGATTATTGAAACACTACTTTATAGTATTAAAACAGAGAATATTTTATTAAAAATAAAACTAAAATAATCGATCCATATATAAAAACTAATGTGAAGGATGAATCTGATGCTGTTTAATAAGTTTGTTAATATCAGGTTCCAATTTACTCAAGAACAGTCGGAAGTCGCCACGTTCGGTAACAAGCAAACGATTTCTATTTTTAGCAAGCAGTGTTGTCACAGCACTAAATCCACGTTCACACAAATATGACGATGGGAATGCTATCAAGAATCGTTGAACGATTGACCACAATCCAGGGTACAATTGCGAGATCGGTTTTTGTTGCCAAAATTCTTGGTAACCATTTTTGAACTTGATTTTTATTTCCTCGTTTGTTGTCAATTCTATATGTTCTTCTTCCTGCTGAGGTGACATTGCTGTGTTGACATTTGAAAACGGATCCAACACCCAGTCTGGTATTTCCAAGTTCAAAATGTCCTGGTATCGTTCGGTGAAGTCAATGTGGAGGTTTTCCAAATGTTGGCAGTAGGCAAACAATTCGTCGTTACTGCATGATACTGATAAATTCGGAAAATTATGAAACTCACGTCTGCCCAGATTCTTTTTGTGTAGAAGCAGTTTGACTGCGAAAGCAGCAACGACGTTTTTTGTTTTAATTAAATTTAGTTTATCGCCTGTTGCAGTTGGAGATTCATGTCGTTGAACAATTTATACAGGTCTGTCATGTAAGCTATATCATTCTTTGATGTTATGAGCTTGGCTTGGAATTTTGTATCTTTAGTTTCCAAGAACTCTATAACAGAGTCAAACAGGTTGTAGAATCGAGTCAGACAATTGCCTCTTGATAGTCAACGAACTTCAGTATGAAACAACAAACGATTGAAATCCTCGTCATTAGTAACACAAAGCTGATGAAATAATCTATCATTCAAAGAGCTGTTGCGGATTTTATTGACTGCTTTGATGATATATTGCAGTGATTGAAATAGTTTTTCACTTAAGTTTGTAGCAACTTAATGTTGTCTATGAATAACGCAATGTACACCAAGGACATCTGGAATTTTATTTTTTAAGTACGCTATGAAGCCTTTATGGCACCCTGTCATAGCCGGAGCGCCATCCGTAGCAACTGAAATAATATTTTTCAAAGGAATTTCTTTCTCATCGCAAAACTTTTCCAATATATTGAATATGGTTTCGCCTTTTGTATCGGTCTCTAAATTTCTATCAAATAATAGTTCTTCATATATTTTCTCATCTTTAATTAAACTCACGTAAGACAACAACAATGCTTCATTAGTTGGTAAAGTGGACTCATCCAGCTGAATTGAAAATTGACTTGACCTCAGGTGATCGTACAATGATTCTTCAATGTTTTCAGCCATTTCATCAATTCGTCTTTGCACAGAATTATTACTCAAAGGAATTTTTCGGATAATATCTGCGGCCGGTTTATGAAGCACGGTAGTTATTAGTTCATTTATTGATGGCAATATTAACTCTTCTCCGATGTTATGTGGTTTGCCTTTTTGAGCAATTAACAAAGAGATATTGTACGAAGCTCGAAGTCCGTCGTCATCTTGCTTAGCAGCCGCCGAAAATAGTTTTGCTACACTTGGCTGAGTATTATGCTTCTTCTCTAGGTCTTGAAAATATGCTACATTCTTGTCTCTCTTATCTGGATGCATTTTATTCAAATGATCTTGCAGTCTTGAAGGCTTCATTGCTTCATTCGAAAATGTTTTTTAGACATAGAAGACACAAAGGCGAGGATGGGTTTGTGGGATTTTCAATGAATCCGAATTTAATGTATTCCGCACAGTATTGCCGTCTCTTCTTTTTTACTTCCGACATTGTTTTGCTTTGAGAAATACGTTTAACTTCGCGAGTAGTGTAAAGGAGGCGTAAGTAATGCTCATCTATTGCGCGCAAAACCACAAATGAATATAAAATAAATATTACATTGTTTATATAGGAATGCTTAAGTACAATTATTATATAGTAGTCTAAAAATATGAATTCTTATTTTTCCTAGAAATACATTTGTAAAAAAAAGATCTTTCTCCTTTTCGTATTATCTTATTGTTTCCAGAAATACATTTGTAAAAAAGGATCTTTCTCCTTTTCTTATTATCTTATTTTTCCCAGAAATACATTTGTAAAAAAATGATCTTTATCCTTTTTTTATTTTCCACATAAAAGATTTAAGGAGTTCAAAAGCTCAAAACGTGCCTTACATCAGCTACCTACTCGACGTCATTTCGCAAGTGATAAAATAAATTATTCAAGAGCTCAAAGCATTCGCTACATCAGCTCGAACCTTCCTACCCTACACCTTTGCGCAAATGATTATATTATGATAGCAAATGCAGATATATGACAGATATATGAACTACGCGGAGAGAAATATAGAACCGAGTTTGAGCAATCTTTTAATTCATATTAGTTGATGTTCACAAGTTGTTGTTGAGAGTCGAGAGCTCATGTAGTCGTTGTCTAAGAGGCCTCGTAGCTAAATAAAATTACAAATAACCCCCCAGGCCTCTACACAACGTCCCCATTTTCTTTCTGGGTCTCTTACCGCCCCCCTTGATGCCTGCAGCGCCCACAAGGGGGCGTTATCGCCCACTTTGGGAAATTTCAACTTGGGATTATTCAATTCTTATACCTTTTTTTGATTTATGGATATTAAATAGTGTAATTTGATGTGTTCAACGGTCACCATTGGAAATCAAGAGGACGGTAAGGTAATTCTGGATTTATTAGTGATATTTATTGTATTTGAATTATTTGAACACATTTTTTATGATGTTGAAAGCCCATCCAAATCGCATTAAGTTCAATCTGAGTATTACTGCTGCTTTTAGAGTAAAGGATTTAAAGGGATTTATTTCATAGTTTCTCAAATTTTTATAGAGTTATAGTCATTTAAAAGACAACCGCTCAGTTCAATCAGCAAAATTAGTTAGTCTTTAAATGCGTTTTTTTCAAAACAACATTTTTCGATTTTGCTGCAGCGATAAATCGAAGAAAAATGAGTCGATCATGAAATCTTGTTCGGTATATAATCCTATATACAATAGCCAAAAATATCGCCCCAACCTCAGGGTAAAATTTATCTTTTTTAAAACGCCGGCATTTCGTAATTTTTTTTATGATAGATCATTGTATGCAGAATATCTTCTAGTTTAACGACAATTTTTTAGCTTTAATCTGCCGAGAAGGCCGAAATTACTGTAGTACTGTTTCGCGCCGTCGGAGATCGCGTGTTACTAAATTTTTTTTTAATTTCACTGGGTATTCTTGTTTGTAATGTTTTCATTTCTAAACAAACGATAAAGTAATCTTTTCTAAAGATTCCCAAAAACCGACCAGTTAGATAGAGGGTTATTTACATAAATATAAATATATAGGATGACGAGACGAGTTGTTGTTGACATAACTGTCTGTCTGTCGGTCTATGCAAGCGATAACATGAGTAAAAATTAAAGGGCCTAATTATTGAATCCGCATCGAAATCGAATTCGTTGCGGAAAGAATTTTCGATCGAAAATGTTCTTGCGATCATTGATACCGTCGATAACCATAAGTAAACTGTGTTATCAACAAATTTGACAAGTTTGAAAAATGAAATAAATTGACTTAGCTTTTTGGTTCGTTTTTACAAATATTTAAAATGGATACAATTGCAGTATATTTAAGTGATGGTGATGATGAAAATAGTGTAAACATTCGTCGTGAGCGCAGAAATTTGAGGAATATTTCAAAAGATGTGTTGGAAATGGATGACTATAAGTGAGTTGAACTATTTAAGCTAAAAAAAACAACATTTTATTTACATATGTATGTATGTACATACGCAGTTTCATCAAAAATTTTCGGATCAACAAAAGGGCATTTATACACATACATTTTGGGGGAATGCGAAAATAAATTTGGAAATGACAAGAGACAAGGTTCTCTTTCTCCAAAAATAAAGCTTGCTGCATGTCTATGTTTCTTAGCCACACGCAGTTATCAACATTGTATTGGAAAGGACTTCAATATACATAAATATGGCCCAATCGAAATTTTCTGTTGTATGAGATGAAGTACTCAACATTCTTGAATACAGGCTATGTTCAAGATGGATTTCCATTGACATGACCGCCAGCGAGGAATTAGAAGCAAAAACATAATTTTTTGGAAAATCAAAATTTCCTGGTGTGGCAATGGCAGCTGATGGCACTCATGTAAAGATAATGGCACCGTCAAGAAATAAACATGTGTATTTTAATCGCAAAGAATTCTCAAGTCTGAATATTATGGTGGTTAGGCTTTCTCAAAATTAAGTTTTCACTCAGTATTCTACATATACATACATATATTAGTTTTTCGTATGTAGGCGTGCGACCATAAGATGCAAGTACGATCCTTTTGTGCTAAGTATCCCGGCAGTAGTCATGCTCATACGAGTGATTTCAAAATCATTAGCGCATCAAATTATCGGAGAGGACATGCATATTTAATATAAGAACGAATAATTTGCTAAAAATGCTACCAATTTATACGAATGTACTAATCGAATATATGCTTTGTAAAGGTGACAAAGGCTACCCTCTTCAACCGCGGCTCATATCTCCGTTTAGGGAACCAATAACATGCGTCCCAAAAAGGAGATTCAACACATATCATGCCAAAGGCCGAATTGTTATTGAGAAGACAATAGGTTTATTAAAATCGGTATTTCGTTGTATTTGTGGTGAACGACGACTACATTACGCACCATATAAAGCAGCGCGTATTGTTAATTTATGTCGCGCATTGCATAATATTTGTTTGTATTTTAATTCAAATGAAAACATAAATGAGTTAACCTGGATACAACTGAAAATGTATATTCCAACGAATATGAGTGTGATATTGATGATATGCCTACAGACGAAGCAAATAGAATTAGAGATAGTTTTTTAGATTTTTTTTAATATAAGTTCATATTATGTATTCATATAAAAATTATTTAAATTAACATAAAAATGCAGTAAACGAGTTATTAGTCATTAAAAATAAAAACTTATGGCTTGTTTAAATGTTGTAGTTCAAGTTCTGCTTAGAACCACTATAACATATAGCTGCCATACAAACTGAACGATCGGAATCAAATGCTTGTATGGAAAACTTTCACATTTGACAAGATATATTCACGAAATTTCGTATATATAATTTCCTAAAGCAACAATGTAATCTCCGAAGAAAATGTTCAGATCGGTTGACTATAGCATATAGCTGCCTCACAAACTGAACGATCGGAATCAAGTTCTTGTATGGACAACTTTCACATTTGACAAGAAATATTCACGAAATTTGGTAAGTATATATTATTTCCTAAAGCAACAATGTAATCTCCGAAGAAATTGATCAGATCGGTTGACTATAGCATATAGTTTCCATACAAACTGAACTCATAGTTACTAACAGAAACGCACCTGTGAAGGGTATTTAGCTTCGGTGCAACCGAAGTTAATGTTTTTTCTTGTTTTTATTTTAATTTGATGAAATCCTGATTCCAAATCTAACGTCGTGAAGTACTGAGCTTCTACTAAGTTTTGGAGCATAGTGGTGATATCCGGAATGTGATATCTATCAGCGATTGTTTGCGCATTTAACTTCTGGAAGTCAATAACCATGCGTCTTTTTGGGTTGCCTTGCTCGTCATTCCCTTTTTAGAAACTGTCCATATGGGTGAATTGTACGGGCTCTTGCTTGGCTGTATTATTTCATTACCTAATAATTTTTTTATTTCAGTGTCTACAAATGCTCTATCCGCTTGGGGGTATATAGGATTATTTGTTTCTGTTCTGATTTCTGCCTATACTATAGTTACGTAGGGTAATGTTTTACTCTGCTCATTTCTTTTCATTAATTCATTTATTTCTTTTTTATACATTTCTTCTCGTAACATATAATTTATCCTTGTTAATTTATTCTTTTTCACAATTAATAAATTTTTTTCTGTATCTGTCATTGCTTTCATTTGCTTTAAACCTTTAATTCCTATCAAGAAATCGAAATCTTGTAAGGTATCGAGTTCTAAAAATTCCATACAGAATCCTATTATATTCACTTTCTTTTTATATGTAATTAATGATTTACCGTGTAAAGTAGCGGCTTGTTTTTTACTTTCTACTTCTATCCTTTTTGCGTGAGGGAATTTTGGATTTACATAATTTTCTTCTGCACCACTATCAATTAAAATATACACTGATTTACCTTCTTCTGTGGTCCTTACAAGCGTTGGTAACCCATGCCTTAGAATAAAAAATACTAGTAATAACCCCCGATAATCGGGGGACTCCGTTATTTAAAATGAAAAAAGTAAGAAAAATTTTTTTTATAAAAACTCTTTTTATTCAAGTACTTCATGGAAAACTACATTCGTAGTGGTTTGATATCTTGAGAAGATCGTACTCGACTCAATGCGACATACAGCTGGCCATGCGTTAAACAATCCTCCTTGAGGAAAACACCAACTCTTGCTAGAGTCTGCCCTTGAGATTTGTTTATTGTTATTGCGAATGCTACAATTATTGGAAATTGGCGACGCTTTAAAATAAAAGGAAGTGTTGATTCGCTGGGCTGTAAATTTATACGGGGCAATAAAATTTGTTTCCCTTGTGATTCACCAGTTAAAATTTCGACCTCCAAACAATTACAATGTAGTGCTTTTACTATCAAGCGAGTCCCATTGACCAACCCTTCATATGTATTAAGATTGCGGATTAACATCACACCTGTTCCAACCTTAAGCCTTAACTCATGAGGCGCTACTCCACTGAAATTAAGGGAGTTTAGAAATTCTGTAGGGAATCCGACATGCTCTTGAGGATCTTCAGAAACGACAGTATCCACGCTATAATATACCCTTTCTTCACCGGGCAACATATTTACTACTTCGCTATTTATTATCGTACAGTGATCATTTTTTGGACACAAAATTGCCCGATCCTTCAAATGGTTTTGACTAATAACACCAGACTGAGGCTGAAATACCCAATCCACTAAATTTTCATTTAGCAAAATTATCTCTTCTAGTATATTGATTTTCGACTCTGGAGAGAGCTCTCGACCTTCTCCAACACGCAAAAGAAAACTGTTGTATAAGGATTCTTTAGAACGCATATTCGTTGAGAGTTTGAGACACCTAAAAAATTTCCAAAGTGAGCACCGTTTCAAACAATTACCAACTATAGCGGCGCGTGAGCTATTGGGCACCACAGGAAGAACTTGCCTGAAATCACCACCTAATAAAATAACCTTTCCACCAAAAGGTATTTCATTTTGGTGAATATCACGTAATAATCGATCTAAGCAAAAGTAGCATGCTAATTCGGCGAGCATTGCGATTTTCTTCTCTGGCTCTCTGTTCCTCTTCGCGTTCAACCTGCGCCATATGCTTATACTCATTTGCCAAGGGGTTAATATTTGAAAGCATTTCGTTGATTTCTCTCAGCAAATACCTATCGCAGATTGAATTATGTTGTGCCCTTATATCAGTTGCTTGATCCGTGTCAAGAATAAACAGCTGGGCGTAGGAGGATTCTGAAGGATGATCTGCATGCAATGGACCTACGCTATGATATATTGATCCATGTATTCGGAAGCAATATGGTCCGCGCCCTGTAGGCTCCGCAATTTTCGCTTCGAATGATGCAAAAGCAAACGAACTATTTAGCTGCCGAATATTCTCCAAATAGTGTCCCCACCAAGAGTTCAAATCATTTTCTAACACAGCTTTCAAAAACTCAGGTACACGTAATTCTTGAAGTTTAACTTTTCCGCCATGACAACATGTCGTAAAGCCATTTCTTACCTAGTAACAATTTCAACCAAATATTAAGACAATAAGTATGTATATACATATATTACGAATATAAAACAATGAAAAGTACAGGTACCTTTTCACTTCCGAAATGTTTTGCTTTACAGTGTAAACATATATTAGTCAAACCCCCAAGCGAACTATACTCCGGAAGAACTACGGAGTTTAGGGCAGCTTTGAAATAACTTGCCATAGATCCTGCATGACTACGGCTCTAATAAAACAGGTCAATTCATATACATACATACATTAACAATTAGAAATTCCTTTTTATCTATAACATTCACCTCTTCTCTTCGACCTGTTAAACTCCTTTTTCGTCTAATTCGCCTTTGGTTTGGCATTTTATTTTTAATAATTAATCTGAATCTTAACTGAAATTCGATGTAGTATGTACTTAAGTATTCGCTGGTAATAGCCGCCTTGACTTTTGGAAGAAAACTGAACTGACTCAAAGCTTACCTAACGCAATAACACTTCTAATCAAAATAACGCCGACAACAATATTTCTGTTAGATTTTGCACTTGCGTCTTCGCCCATACATATGTATATACATACATATGTTTGTAAGTATGTATGTGTGAATATAAAACAAAGTAGAGTGCGCATGTCAAAGCGCAGTGTTCCTAAGCTCGTACATACAAGTTAATGCTTGCCACCAGATGATTAACAACACGCTGGTTTGAATGGTGAAGTCGAACTCGAATTTCTTTATTAAAAACGTTTCTTTTATACAGAATTTTTCTTATATACTATAAACTTACATATGTACTAATTCTTACTTACTAGTACTTATTTCTATATACTAACGTAAGCAATAATTATAGCCAAACAGCAAACCTCAGTTTGGTCGAGAAACGGCTCACATTGCGGCGGCACGACTTCCGTTCTGGTTTAGTGCCGACGAAATGTGCTGTCGTTGTAAATTTTGGAAATTGAGCAATGATATTGTATTTTTACAGAATATTGCTGAATTGGGTAATATCAGTATATTTGCTAGCTACGAGTACGACAACTTTGTTGTTGTACTTTTAGCTGTGATAACTTACATATTCGTGCAACATAGAAGAGAGCGCATGTCAAATCGTAGATAGCGCCTTAGCGCATGCATATGTATGTATGTACCAGTGCACATGCCAAAGCAAACATTTGTAATTTTTAATATTCGTCATTCTCTTATTGTCATAGATAACTTGATTAGAATCTCTTTTCTTGCTCTCTCGCTTCCAGCTGATCTGTTTTCTGAACTGGCAACAAAACACAATCAGGGTGCCGTCAACCAGCAGTTAGTGAAAAAGGCGGGGTGCCAGAAAAGCAGCGCTATAATTACTTGACGAAATTAGTGTAAAATGAAACTGTGCGAACATATTTTGGCAAAATAAATGTTTATGTAAATTAATTAATGATTTTGCATTTTAGCATTTACATATATATGTATGTATGCATTTTCAAAGTGTTTAATTTAGTGTTTTGTATAATTTATTAAATACCCAAGTTAATATTTTTCAGCAGTGGCATCATTGGCAAATGTTATAAAAAATGCGAGTTTTGACAGCTCTCTCTCGAACCAAAGAGTCTCGTATCAAGTTATCTATGCTTATTGTCATTTTGCTACCGAGCAGACAACATTGTTGTTGTTAGATTTCGCACTTGCGCCTTCGCGTATATGGGTATGTGTGTAACGAAAGCAAATGACAGAAACATTTTTAATTATTCATTCTCTTACATAAATGCTCTTTTCTGTAGAAGCGCTGCTTATACTAGCTTAATGTAAAAATTGAAGAACTTTAAACGCAAATATATCAAAAGTGGCTCAATGAATTTAAAATCTGTAAAATTTGTGCAAAGTTTCAGATCGCACACTTTAATTTGATGTATTATTTGTCTCTGTACGTTTTGTAGATCTCTGGAAATAAGCGCCTTGTCTTAGAAAAATATATAGATTCTTCGTGTTCATATTCTGTATTTGATTGTTGATCGTGTGTAATTTGGTTGATCCGTTGATTCTTCGGTAGTATATTAGCATGACTTGTATTATCTCGTTCCCGTTTGTATCCCAATGCTTCTGCTACTTTCTTAAATGGATTTTGATAATTCTGTCGAGGCTGCGGTTTTCGCGGTGGTTGTTGCTGATTCTTGTTGTAACCTTGTCTCGTTGGTCCATTGGTTCAACTGGGGGTTGTTGTTGACAAGAATTATTATTCTGATGTTGGTTGCTGAAATTATGATTCTGATGATGGTTGTATCGTGGAATGTACTCGAGGTTCTGATGGCGTGAATCATGTTGCATTGTACGGGCGATACTGTAGGCATCTGCTAATGTTGTGCAGGCTCGTGCATAGATGGCATTCTTGATAGCTACACTTCTCAGTCCAGTGACGAATGTTCTGATTGCTTTAGCTGGATTTCTTGTGTCAATACTTGGACTATTCGTTCTTCCTGGTGTGTCATCTCATACTATTCATGCAGTGGTAGTTCTTTTTGTTGTATTTTCGTCATATCTTCCTCCAGAACGTATATTGGTCGTTTGTCGGCATAGGAATCGTCTAGCCTATCGATGATGTCTTGGAAGTTTCTCTTTACGTTGTGGTTGATCAGGATCTGTGCTGCTTTGCCAGTAATTTTTCCTCTGTTGCTAATGCTTGGGCATATATGCGTATGTCTTCCATTAATGTGGTTGCCACTTTCCTCCAATTCCTGTATTCGTTGTAATCACCATTAAATTGTGTTATTGATTTAAACATATTCAGATCAACTTCTTCTGTTTTGGTGTAAGAACATATTTGTTCTGTTGGTTGTGGAAAGGTTGCACTTCTCCTAATTGTAGTTCGGATAACTGTCGTTGCAGATCGGCGAATGCGTTGGTTAATGCAATTAAATTTGCTTGTTCAGTCATCTTGCTGATTTATTTGTTGATTTGTTTTACTGAAGATCGGTCTATCCAGCTGTATTCTTGGAGCGCTGCTTGATATGGTATTCTTTCTATGAAAGCGTGTTGTTTGCCAAGGCTGGTATATTGATCCTTTAATTTCAATTTGTTGTCGTATTAGGATTTTTATGTGAATCCTTTTTGATTGACGTTGTGTGGGATGGTGCACTGGTAAACTTCTTGGGTGGTTTAAATGAATCCTTATTTTGTTTCCAGGAGTAGGTTCTTCCCTTTCAGGCAGACTATTGATATTATTGATGATCCTTTTTGTTGCTGCCCCACGTTTGGCGCCAGTTAATTTATTTACTCGTTAGAAATAAAATAAATATATAATTTTAAGTCAGCCAATGAGATTGGTTCTGACTGATCCTTTATTTGTATAATATTTCACCGTATACACATGTACTTCAATATTGAATGTATTACACTTACATAAACTGTATAAGTGTTACAAGTGGTAACTTGCTACTCGGCAGTCGATAATCATAAAGTGACCGCAAGGCTATTGTTCCAGTTGCTTATATAGGCTATGCTTATCGCTGCTCATACTATTGAGATGCTGGTTGTTTACTAGTAAATAACAATTTGGGTTGTTATTGTTTGTTGTACTGATAGTGCGCTTCTATTGTTCTAAGATAAAGTTGTTTTGATGATTTTTCTTTAATTTTTACTGAATCATAAGGTTGTGGTTAAAGGCTAAAGTTTTAACTCGCTCATACATATCGATCGATCGTCTTGATAATGAAGACGATGCCGTGAATTATACAGTAGAATTCTAAATTTTTTATTTTTTAGAGAGGCTTGGTATGCCACCGCATCATTTGCGTCTTAAATTGGTTCTGTAGTTATTATATTCCAGAATCTTCATGAGCCGAAACTGTGTAATGGAACCCGACTGATTGCAACGCAGCTATCGAATACTAGGATCTATGGAATATCTAACGATTTGCCATTTCAGTTCAAACGTATTCCGTTTCCAGTGAAAATTGCATTTCAGATTATCAACAGGACACAAGGATAGTCGCATAGTGTGAAGCATAAATTTGGAAATGCTATGTTTTTCACACAGCCAGATATACAAGGCGTACTCTTCTTCTTCTTAATTGGCGAATACACCGCTTGCGCGATTATAGCCGGGTTAACAACAGCGCGCCAGTCGTTTCTTCTTTTCGCTACGTGGCGCCAATTGGATATTCCAAACGTAGCCAGGTCCTTCTCCACCTGGTCCTTCCAACGGAGTGGAGATCTTCTTCTTCCTCTGTTTCCCCCGGCGGGCACTGCGTCAAATACTTTCAGACCTGGAGTGTTTTCGTCCATTCGGACAACATGACCTAGCCAGCGTAGCCGCTGTCTTTTAATTCGATGAACTATGTCAATTTCGTCATATATCTCATACACCTCATCGTTCCAGTAAAAGGACTGATTTTCTCCCGCCGTGACTGTACTTCGGATAGTGCGCGTACCGACCGGATTCGGTAAGGGGCGTTCCTAGCTAACGAACGAGCGGCTGGTCAGTTGTTTCCGATCACCTGGAGAGTTACGACAAACATTTTCGCGCGACGTGTTTCTGTGAAGGTTGCAAGCCGAAAATGCAGAGTTCGTTAGAGCAGAGGTACGCGATTAAATTCTGTGTGAAACTCGCTAAATCTGCGACAGGGACGTTTGATACGATCAAGCAGTATGTTTCGGTGGCACTAGACCTTTTTGGACGGCCGGGAAGAGGTCGCTGATGAAGACCGTGCTGGAAGACATGTGACTCTTGCTCAAAGTTGTCAACTCAGACCGTCGACTAAGTATTCGTTTAAATGCACAGATGTTAAATTTACGAAAATCTATGGTTCATAACATTGTGACGGAGCGCAAGATATGCGCGAAGATGGTCTCAAAAGTGCTCACTGACAATCAGAAATTGCGGCGAGTGGAAGTGTGCCAAGAAAATTTGAACATGTGTGACAGTGACCCCCATTTTTTGAATATATTTTTGTTTCCTTGCCTGAAAAAGCCGATGAAAGGCAAGCGTTTTGAGACCACAGAGGGGATCCAGGCAGCTTGCACCTCAGCTCTCAAGGCTATTCCGGAAAATACCTTCCGTGATGTCTTCACTCCTTGAAAATTGCGTTGGCAGCGCTGCATCGACGCAGAAGGAGCCTATTTTGAAAGTTATTAAAGATATGTAACGATTGGTTCAATACATTTTTTTAAATCGACTCAGTCATATTACTTTCCGGACAAATCCTGTAAGGTAAACTTGGTACACAGATAAGTATGTCGTCATTTTACTCTTTATGTTTAAAAATGCATATGCAAAACAAACCTGTAGTATTTGGCTGACCTCAAATGCTGTACCTGGTAGTAAAAGAATCGGCGATGATACATGACCCGACTCCACTCACAGCATATTGAGAAATTCATCATCCCCAAAATCAATCATTTCTCTTGCTTGATCTATTCATGGGTTCCAAATAACTGCAAAATAATTTAAATTATAATACATATTAACACTAGTTACTAAATAACCTTATATTAAGCCCAAATTGCACATTAAGGCCAAATTATCAATATGAATCACTACAATTAATTACGTTTAATTAATGTTTTACGACAGACAAAAAATACATATTAATATACCTGTAAATCACAGATATCAAATCCGTCTTTTTTAGACATTGTATATGTTAATGAATGCATCGGAAAGTAACTTGAACTCAATGACGCTTTTATCGTGTGAAATTTGAATTAATCCATTTGCACTATTGAAAAGTCCCCGGCCTGATACATAGAATTAAATCCATATGATTTTTAATTAGCCTTAGCCTTCCAAAGGCGTGTGTATACATTTAATAGCTGTCGGATAATAAGTTTCTGAATTATATCATTTTGAGTGAAGCAAATTTGTTTTTTGTGAAAAAGTTTGCGGATACTGCCACAGGGAAAATCAAAGATTGGTATGCTAAATTTAGACATGGTGAAATGAGCATCGAAAACGGTGAACCTAGTGGACATCCAAAAGAGGTTGTTACCGTCGAAAACATCAAAAAACAACAGCGACTATTACATAGCGTTATTGGACATTTTGAAGAACGAAATCACTAAAAAACGGATGCATTTGAAAAAAAAGAATGCATCGTTTACAACTTTGTGAAAACAATGGCAAAAATCAATTAATTGGGCTTCGAATTGCTTTCACATCCACCGTATTCTTCAGATTTAGCCCCCAGCGACTATTTCCTGTTCTCAGATCTCAAAAAAAATGCTTTGTTGGGAAGAAATTTTCGCCGAAAGAAGGGATGATCGCCGAAACTAAGCTCTATTTTGAAGCAATGGAAAAATCATACTACAACAATGTATTTTAAATTTAAAAAAATGGTATCGAAAGTTGGAGTGGCGCTATAATCAGTCTATCAACCTTGAAAGAAACTATGTTGAAAAAACTAAACGAATTAAACGAAAAATGTGTTTTCTGCACGCACTGATTGATGCTTAAATTGCAGTGCTATGTAAAAGGTTGTCTTTATAGCCAAGCTATAATGCAATAAGTCCAATATGTATGTACATACGGTGGTGGTCCGTTACAACGAACTTTCGAAATATAGAATTTTTGCTGCAACCATTGGAAAACAACTTATATTTTCCAGTGACTTACTTTTGCAATCTAAAGGGAGTAAAACAATTATATTATATTTAATTCAGTATAATGTAAGTATGTACAAGAAAGCAATTAAAAAGCAAATGAAGTGAAAAACGTGTATGAAGTACAAAAACAGTGTTGCATGAATATGTGCGTTGTATACAGGCATGTATTTCAACACGTCTCCTCAACGAGCATATTCTTACATGTGAAAAAATTAAATAATTTCTTTAATTCAAACCTAATACTTGTTATGACTATTCTTGTTTAAATTCTTAGTTGAATGTCAGTAATATTAGGAATACAACACTATTTTAAATCAATAATGTCTTCTTGGTTAACATCTCTTATACAGTGATATTTTATATTAAAATGCTTACTCTTCGAATGATAAACGGAATCTTTTACGAGATGCATCGCACTCAAGTAGTCGGCATTCACTACTATCGCCTTTGGACACTGAAATTTCATTCCTGTTAATAGCTCTTTCACATAAAATGCTTCTTTTGCTGCAGATGTAAGTGCCATATATTCAAGACTGCTCAGGGCTACAGTCGGCTGCTTCTTTGATTCATATGAGAATGTGCGGAAGAGTAGTTCAAAACTCCAATAAAATCTGCTCCGCCAATTTCTCCCCAAGCGGATAAGCGCATTCTAGCAGAAGTTATTGTCTTACCGCAATTAACAAACATGCTTCCTATCACACAAATAGCAAGAATTGGAAAAAGGTTTCGCACCTTAAGTTAGCAGATCTCTACTGCAATTGCAGCGACCAAATCTTCTTCTTTACTGGCGTAGACACCGCCAACGCGACTATAGCCGAGTTAACAACAGCGCGAGTTAAGGAACGTATTCCTTATAATAGTATCAAACATCAAAACAACTTTTTTTTCAGTAAACAGAAGGCATCGAAACAACCTTGAGTTGGAACAATTGAAATGCACTATCTCTACAACAAACAACAAATCCTAAACAAACAAACATCAAAACAACCTTGAGTTTTTATACCTGAACAACCTTATCTTAACACAAGATATGTAAACAAACCTCAACAAGTAAGAACCATGTAATAAGTTAGTCTGAAGAGTAAAAAATAAAAATATATTCTTTTGACTCATTTTTACTTCTGGTAAAAATTAACTCAACCGGGATGGCAAATTAATTTGCTATCCAAAAAGCCAGATTTTATTCCGAAAGGAATAAATCGAAATAAATCCACAGGAAGTAGGACTTCCAGCACGAAATGCCTGGGAAAAATTCAGAAACAAATGGCAATAGATATAAGTATAAATCCTGTAACAGTGGACAATACTTCCAGGATGAATCAATAGCAGATCCTACGCTGAACTATGTCAATGCCGTCATATATCTCATACATGGGATATTCGCCGTGGCCAACGCGCAAAGGACCGTAACTCTTTCGCAGAACATTTCTCTCGAAAACTCTCAACGTCGACTCATCAGTTGATGTCATCGTCCAAGCCTCTGCACCATATAGCAGGACAGGAATTATGAGCGACTTATAGAGTTTGGTTTTTATTTGTCGAGAGAGGACTTTACTTCTCAATTGCCTACCCAGTCCGAAGTAGAACCTGTTGGCAAGAGTTATCCTGCGTTGGATTTCCAGGCTGACATTGTTGGTGGTGTTCACATTGGTTCCCAAATATACGAAACTATATACAACTTCATAGTTATGACTGATATCAATATCATCGGCATGCGTCAGCAGCTGTACTCTCTTATAAAAGATTGTACATGCTCGATTAAGTTCTGCAGCTCGAACTATTTTCTCCAGCAGCAGGTTGAAGAAGGCGCACGTAAGGGAGTCGCCTTGTGTGAAACCTCATTTGGTCCTTCCCGATCCTGACGGAGCTTTTGGTGTTGCCCAACTTCAGTTTATACAGCAGTATTAGTTTTGCGGGGATACCAAATTAAGACATCGCGGCATAGAGGCAGCTCCTTTTCGTGCTGTCGAAAGCAGCTTTGAAATCGACGAAGAGGTGGTGTGTGTCGATTCTCCTTTCATGGGTCTCTTCCAAAATGTGGCGCATAGTGAATATCTGGTCGGGTTGTTGATTTTCCTGGTCTAAAGCCACACTGATAAGGTCCAATCAGTTTGTTGACGGTGAGCTTTAATCTTTCACACAAAACGCTCGATAGCGACGATGAGGAGGCTTATACTACGGTAGGTGGCGCAGATTGTGGGGTCTCCTTTTTGTGGATTGGGCAGAGCACACTTAAGTTCCAATCGTTGGGCATGCTTTCGTCCGACCATATTTTGCAAAGAAGCGGATGCATGCTTCTTATCAGTCCTTCGCTGCCGTGTTTGAATAGCTCGGCCGGCAATCCATCGGCCCCCGCCGCTTTGTTGTTCTTCAGACGGATAATTGCTATCCGAACTTCTTCATAGTCGGGAAATGGAACGTCTGCTCTATCGTCATCGATTGGGGAATCGGGTTCGACTTCTCCTGTCGTTGTGCGTTCACTGCCATTCAGCAGGCTAGAGAAGTGTTCCCTCCATAATTTAAGTATGCTTTCGGCATCGGTCACTAGATCACCTTTGGGGGTTCTACAAGAGTATGCTCCGGTGTTGTAACCTTGTGTAAGCCGCCACATCTTTTCGTAGAGTTTTCGAGCATTACCCCTGTCGGCCAGCTTATAAAGGTCTTCATACTCACGCATTTCGGCCTTTTTCTTTTACTGTCTGCAAATGCGTATCGCTTCCCTCTTCAACTCTCGGTATCTATCCAATCCCGCATGTGTTGTGACCGATCGTAACGTTGCGAGGTAGGCAGTCTGTTTTCTCTCCGCTGCGACAGGGCACTCCTCGTCGTATCAGCCGTTATTTTGCATTTTCCGAAAACCAATGGTTTCGGTTGCAGTTGTACGTAGGGAGCTTGAAATGCCGTCCCACAGCTCCCTTATACCGAGTTGTTGACGAGTGTTCTCAGAAAGCAGAAGTGCAGTTCGAGTAGAAAATGGTTCGGCTATCTGTTGTGATTGCAGCTTCTCAACGTCGAAACTTCATTGTGTTTGTTGGCGTGCGTTTTTTGGTCCCCAGAGGCGGGTGCGAATCTTGTCTGCAATAAGATAGTGGTCCGAGTCGATGTTAGAACCTCGGAGCGCACGCACATCTAAAACACTGGAGACGTGTCTTCCGTCTATCACAACATGATCGATCTGGTTGGTGGTTTTTCGATCCGGAGACAGCCAGGTGGCTTGATGAATCTTCTAATGCTGGAATCTAGTACTACATATAACCATATTTCGGACCCCGGCGAAATCGATCAGCCTCAACCCATTTGGGGATGTTTCCTCGTGGAGGCTGAATTTACCAACTGTCGTGCCAAAGATACCTTCTTTGCCCACCCTGGCGTTAAAGTCGCCAAGCACGATTTTGACATCGTGGCGGGGGCAGCGCTCATAGGTGTGCTGCATGCGCTCATAGAAGGCATCTTTGGTCACATCGTCTTTCTCTTTCGTCGGGGCGTGAGCGCAAATCAGCAATATGTTGAAGAACATAAAGAACATCGCTTTGATGCGGATTGTGACTAGACGTTCATTCACCGGAGTGAATGGTAGTACTCGGCGACGGAGTCCCTCTCCCACCACGAATCCCACACCAAACTTGCGCTCCTTTATATGGCCACTGTAGTATATGCGACAAGGACCTACTCGTCTCAGTCCTCAGAATTTTTTCTGGCCACTCCCAAGTGAATGGCGATCAGGGAACTTTCCTCACTAGCGTGAACTTTTACACATGACCCCATTCCAAGACGTTCTCACGAGTTGTAAAACCATCTTCTCTGTACATTTACGCACCGGAACAGAAACCAAAAAATGTTGTTTAACAAGCTGCGTTACATTGAAAAATATGAAGAAAATTCGCATATGATTTTCAACACAATATAAATTTCTTTTCATTTCAAAACACATAATTTCACGCAGGACAACGGCTGCGGAGTAAGCTAGTTATACATATGTATATCTAAAAGAAAGTCGTGTTGGTTACACCATTTATAACTCAAGATTTGGTTAAAAATTGGTGAAAAAGCAAAAAAAGCGGAATGCTGATGCTTTTTATCTCTTTATGTTAATATTGAATATAATTCATTAATACTAAAATTATAAAATCATAAGCAATTTTTTCAAAATTTATATTTGTAATTTGAATATTTTGTTACTTCAAAAACAAAAAACAAAAAATAGCAATAATAGAAATAATAATTAAACCGCATGTATTATTCACTAAGTCACCTTATTCGCTGCGCACTTCAAATTTTTTTTTTATATTTTCGCACGCACTCACCTTCTCTACCACCACAAGGTTTTGTTTTAGAAAGGAAAAAATGGAATTGGAATTGAGTATACTCGTATGTATATGTAATGCGGTTTTCTTGTTTGTGTACAATGTATTTAAATGTTCACTTTATAAAATGTAATAACTAAATTTTTCTAATTCCGAAACTGGATGAAAAATTACATAACTCGGGAAAAAACGCTGATTTTGCTCGGTTCAACGGTTCGCACACGCGTACAGTTCGCTGCTAAACCGAAGTGAAGTTGCTGATCTCCTTGTTGTTCTTTTTTTCCCTTTGCTGTGTGGGATCAGATGGTGTGATGTGGTTGGTTGATGAATGTGTATGTGGGTGTCGATGTGTGGTGCTCTCATGTGTTTTTTTTCTTCTTTTTTTTTGTTTAAGTAGGAGGAAGCATCAAAAGCCGAAGTGCGGAACTTTAATCCGCTAAACCTAACCTACTCCCAACTCCAGACTCTCCCACGGAACCACCTGATTAGGTATTACTTTGTGGGAGTGATAAGACAATTAAGTCTCCTCTGTGGCACGGACTGACAGACGCCTTTTCTGTTCTATATGTCTAAGTTTTGTCATGATTGACGCTGCCGCTTCGCTGACAGCATTCCAGTTCTCAGTGGACTGGCATATAAGTGTCCACCGCAAAACTACCACCGAGTGTAGTTTTAAGTTTTTCCCTTGTACTTAAAAAGCGAGGGCAATAAAAGAATACATGTTCGGAGTCTTCTAAGCACTCTGAACACGTCGGACAATTTGGACTAAAGTCGTGCTGGAATCTGTACAGGTAGCTTCTAAAGCACCCATGCCCACTTAGTATTTGGGTTAGGTGAAAATCCAGGTCCCCATGTCGTCTGTCGATCCAAGAATGGATCACCGGTATTAGTCTGTAGGTCCACCGTCCTTTAAGTGATGTTTGCCACCGCTGCTGCCATATCGTTAAGCTTTTCACTCTCTCTTCTCTTTTGGCTCTTATAGATGGCTCTGATAATTTGTAAACTCGTTCGTATTCGTCACCCTGGATGTCAATGGGCATCATACTGGCTATTACTTCAGCAGCATCATTTGAAATTGTTCGGAAAGCGCTGATAACTCTTAGTGCCGATAGCCTGTGCACTGTGTTTATTTGTCTGGCATACGCTTTGATGCCTAGCGCCTGGATCCATATTGGAACCGCATATAACATAACCGATCTCATTACCTTTGCGAGTAAAAAACGCCTGTTGGAACGCACGCAGCCTTTATTTGCCATCATTCTTGACAAGGCATTCAGGATTTTATTCGCTTTACCTGCAGTGTACTCTATTACTCCCAGATATTTTAGGTGTGGCTGTGAATGAATCTCGCACTCCCCTATGGTGAGAGATATACTTTCCTCTACTTTTCTTGTACTTATGAGCAAGACTTCTGTCTTTTGCTCAGCCAGTTCTAAACTCATTGATGAGAACCATTGGCGCAGACCGTTTATGCACTCATTGCATTTGCTCCGGAGGTCGTCGAGGTGTTTAGCAACTGCTACCACAATAAGGTCGTCTGCGTATGTAACTAATTTAATAGCTTCCTCTTGGTGTCTCCTTAGCACCCCATCATACATTATATTCCATAGAAGGGGGCCTAGTACCGAGACTTGCGGTACTCCACTCGAAATTGAGTAGCTCTTTGTGCCTTCATCTGTATCGTATAATAGTCGCCTGTTTTCAAAATAACTTATGACAATTTCCATAAGATATTGAGGAGCACGTACTTCATCTAGAGCTTTGATTATGTTTGTCCACTTTGCTGAGTTAAAGGCATTTTTCACATCCAGGGTGATCAGCGCACAATATTTCGCTGTGTCAACGACATCGTATAGTGCGTCAATGGTGGACCTCTTTTTCATAAAGCCGTATTGTCTTTCTGATAATCCGCCGGCTTTCTGGATTGCTATCTCCAAGCGGTTTCTAACTATGCTTTCATATACTTTGCCAATAGTGTCAAGCATATATAGAGGTCGATATGAAGATGGTTCCTCCGACTGAGGCTTTTTTGGTTTAGGAAGTAGAACCAATCGCTGGACTTTCCATGGGTCGGGAAATATTCCTTCTTTTAAGCACGCATTGTACATTTTCATAAATAATTTGGGTTTCAGAGTCATGGCTTCTTTTAGGGCTATGTTTGGAATGCCATCTAATCCAGGCGCTTTGCTGCTTTTAATTTTTCCGGCTATGGCCAATATTTCTTCTTCACTAACTAGCAGTGGTGACTCCTCGACTTCGGTTAGAGGCTTAGCATAAGAAATACTGTCGTGTTTTGGAAACAAAGTTTCGACGACATTTCTCATAAAGGATGCGCTTTTGGGTTGGTCGGCCTTATTCTTGAATTTTGACATACAGATTTTCTATGCTGTTCCCCAGGGGTCTTCATTTGCTTCCTCACAGAGTTTTTCAAAACACTTCTTTTTACTGCGACCGATGGCTGACTTCAGAAGCTTCTTTTGACTTTTAAATATATCCCTAAGACTGCTTTCATTTTCTTCACTCTGATTACGTTGTAGGCGGCGTCTAGCTGAGTTGCAGAGTTTTCTGAGCCCAGCTATTTCTTCATTAAGGATTTTGAAGACTTCCTTTTGGAACTTGCTTTAGAAACCAGAGGAAAATCCCCAATTATAATAGCAGGTGACTTCAATGCGTGGTCGACCGCTTGGGGTAGTAGGCGCACAAACCACCGTGGGCGTCTACTACTTGAATTCCTCGGCCAAACGAATCTTACGATCATGAGGACTTGGAAACAAAAAGACTTTGATGCCGAACTTTGAGATGGTCTGGAGTTCAGAAAATATACAAGGCGAAGACGCCATATACTTGGTATCCGCAGTGCGGAAAAAATTGTCCACAGCTTGCGACGCAACTATGCGTAGGACAGCACACCACAACAACCGAAGGCCAGGTTGGGAGGAGCATAGCAGCTAACAAAGTATATGCCTCGTATATTTGCCCATGTGAAAAAATTATGCCCTCTGGAACGAGACATAAATGGTTGTCCTTTACAGGACCATTTTGCAGCCTTTCCAGATATGTCTGTAGTCCAGGTGCTTTCCGAACGCTGGGAGTATTGCTCACTTAGTAAGGCGACATCAATGTTTTTTTCAAATACTGTCTGTTTTAGTAGCTCTTGTGCTGCTGCGCAATGGTTCAAATTTAATTGTATTATCCTCATTTCCCTAGCGATTTCGCCATCTCTAGATATTTGGGGCACGTAGTACTCAGGGCTGAGTGCGCTCCTTTGCAAAGCATGCAGCTTGGATCGTTAGTACATAACTTCGCTACATGTCCACCGGCTCCACAACGTGTGCATAGAGACGACCTGTCCACAGGGTTGCAACATTTGTGCGCCATATGCCCCAGATGGAACACCTGAAGCAACGGGGAATAGGGGAGTATTCCCGGAGGCGACATACAGACCACCCAATCTTTATTTTGCCTACCTTTAGCGCAGTTTTGGCGTCCTGGGCGCGCAGGCATAAGATAGCTATTTGTGTTCCGCTTCGGGTCTTTCGTATGCTCTTAATGTTTATTTTTCCCAGATTTTCTATTCCGCACTCTTTTTGCAAAGCTTCGCAAATCTATTTGCGGGTAAGTGCAAATAAATTTTTATTAAAAAATACAAATTGTACTTATCTTTTCTTGAAGATTTTGTGTCCGTTTTAGTTATAATAGCTTCCGAAAGCCTCAGCAAGGAAATTGATAGTAAATGGTGGGAAAAACTAAGTATTTTATGAAAAAACCCCAGAACCGCACCAAAACACAACCACTTCACTTCACAAAAGCCGACATGCGTTTCATGCTCTCATATGTAGTGTGGAATGCGGGTTGTAAGCCCTAATGATTTGTGAAGTGAGTATAGTGAAGGTGCGTGTCAGTGTTGTGAAGTGGAGTTAATGTGGTGTGATAGTGTGGTGTATGTGTGGATGTCCGGGGGAGGATGCTCATTTATACACCGCATATACGATACTATTTAAAACGTGAAATAGCAAAACGCAGCTGGAAGCAATTTATCAGAGAAAAAAGGTAGGTAAAGTTTTGAAGTTGACCAGTTGATGTGTTTGTTTCGAATCTCGATTAGCTTATTGTACCACAATTGTGCAATTATTGCTTCGCGATGAAACACCCGAATCACGACATTTTCTAGAAAACACTCAAAAAAACAATGGTTGTTTCTAAATGACATCATTTGGGGCAGACATTACAGAAGAACAAGGATTCAATCCGACATTTAAGGTATTTATTCATTTAGTTTTGTACATACACACAATACAGTAGAATAATATCTTATTATACTTATTCATATGAAATATGAATGCTAATTCTAAAAAATGGTTTAAAAACAGTAATGCAGAGTTTGCTTTTAATTTTGTAGATACAAAGACAGATTTACTATCGAATTGGATGATTACAACCTCTAAAAGATGCACAGTATAAATTTTCAATTCAAGTATACTTCATGGGAAGCATGGAGGAACAACTGATCGACTTTAAGCGATGAATGCACCAATGAAAAGAGCAATTCTTCAAGATCTTCAGCAGCTACTTCATGAACATCATGCGTTGGTCAGGCTGTTTAAGAGTGTTTTGGAGCGTCTGCCAAATGATAACTAGAAAATTCATCATCAGAGCAGATAAATGACCATCTGGAACACACGAACGCACATTTAATGCTCCAACAATAGACGAAGCTGCAATCCTGATTGTTGGTGAAAACTTGGAAACACGCGATATTGTGCTTACACGTCGCGGTACTAGGCAACTGCAAGAAATATCTGAAACACATCGGTCGTATGACACGTTGCAAATACCCGCTGATGATTTGGCAAGGCAAAGATGAATATTATCTAAACATCAAAATGAAAAATCCATTCAATGGTGAGTTTCAACATAATAGTTGTTTAGAGAATATTGAACAAATTACTGGCAAAAAATTAAAAATAATTATCTCCACACATTTATAATTATGCTACAAATTTAGATACATACAAAATAAATTTCTACTATATTAATTTATGGTGAGGAAACTACCAAAAAGAAGGTTAGCTCGATGAATTATTACAAATGTCGTTTGATGATTCGATAAACTGACAACCATCTGCTGCGGTTTCGACGATTTCTGCAGCAGTACTGTGTTGACATGTGCGTCAAAATTGAAACGGAGAGCAAGATGCAATGACTTATGTACGTCTTTATGGTCAGCCAGATCTTTTTATTACTTTAACATGTAATCCAAAATGGATAAAGATTGTACAATTGCTGCTTCCCAGACAAACATCAAGTGATAGACATGAAATCACAGCACGTGTATTTAGACAAAAAATGCGATCCTTGCTGAACTTCAGTGTTAAACAACGTATTTTTGGAGAATCTTGATGCTGGATGTATTCAATCGAATGGAAAACGAGGCCTGCCGCATGCATACATTCTTATTTGGTTGATGGAAAGAATTCAACCAGACAAAATGGATAATGTTGTATGTGTCGACATTACCGATCACGAAGCCGATCCACAGCTGCATGATGTTGCAATTACAAATAAGATTCATGGACCATGTGGCGCTATCAATACCCAATCACCTTGCATGATCGACGGCAAGTGTTCTAAACGATATCCATAATATTGAATGATCTACGCAATGACTCGAGATGTTTTGGAGGCGCGATGATTTTACTGTCTGAAGATTTCCGCTAAACACTACCAGTAACACCAAGATCAACTGCTGCAGAGAAAAATAAACGCTTGCCTCAAATCATCGAATCTAAGGCGCTATATGAAGAAACTTCAACTGACAGCAAACATGAGAGTTGCATGAACGATACATCTGCTGAAGATTTCTCTGAGCAATTACTGACTATCGGTAAAGGTCGAGTACCTATCGACGAATCTAACGGATTCATTGCATTTCCACACAATTCCTGTAACTTTGTCTCATCAAAGTATTCTTAAACATCATTACTAACTATAAAAATAATGAATGGTTGAGTGAGCGAGCAATTTTGCCGCCTAAGAATAAAGATGTAAATGATTTAAACTTCATAATTCAGAATGAGATCATTGATACATTGCATTCTTTCAAATCAATTGACTGTGTACCCATGAAGATGAAGCTACTAACTATTTAATTTAATTTTTAAACTCCTTGGATGTGCCAGGCCACTTCACAATAAATCAACCAAAACTATGTAACGGAACGCGTTTGGTAATAAGGAAATTGATGAATAATGTGATTTATGCAACGATACTCAAAGGAAAATTCGAAGGTTCCTAGGATCCTGATGATCCCAACAAACATGACGTTTGAGTTTAAATGACTTCAATTTCTGATACATATGTTTTGCATTCGTCATGACCATAAACAAATCCCAAGGCCAATCCTTAATAGTTTGTTATCTGAATCTAGAAATTCCCATGGTCAATAAGAATAATAGAAGTGGAAAACATTTAAAATGAATTGAAGGTCATTTGGGAATCAGCATTTAATCGGATTGAAGGTGACATAGCCGAGCTTTGTCGCTGTCGAGGTAAAGACATTTTTAAAATAATATGTTCCACCACGTTATAAATATGCTAAAAATTTACATACTAAATATTAATTCTAATTTTTTAATTTAAGGTGAAGAAACTACCAAAAACCTAGCTCGCACATCACTTGATGATTCGTTAAAATGATGAAAATTTTTTGTTGCGGTTTCATCGATTGTTTCACCAGTATTACGTCGGCTTGTTCGTCAAATTAAAAACTGAAGAGATGATTGGAATGTTGCTCATCGTATGATCTACCAAAGCGATGCATTACATCGAACTTTACTCGGAAATGCCTCCTTATGCCTCACTGAAGAAGTTTCAACGACAGAAGCAAGGCGAAGCGGTTCCTAGTTATCCGGATGTGTAAATAAATAAAAAAATTATGAATGCTTGTCTTTGCGGTTGTTGTTGGTAAATGAGGGTGGGCCAACGTCATTTGAAACAGTACAGTTAATGACATAATATTCCCAACGTATCTTGCTGCATGTGAAGAACTCAATTTACTAGAAAACGATTGGAAACGACAACCGTTTGTATAAAGGAGAATCCTCGCCCGACATCAACAAACATGCCACATCTATCGGCTTAGATTCACAACATTAACACGCAACCTTCACCACACTCATCATATCACCGCTACCAGTCCACATTCTACACTACTCATGAGAGCACCACACACCGACACTCAAACACAAGTACACCAACCACAATCACACCACACACATCACACCATCTGATTCCGCACAAAAAGGAATAAAACGACCGATGAGAAGATCCTGCATAGTTCGTTTTTTGATCTTAACAGCGAGTGGTCTTACGTTTTTATGTTCCCGTTTTATCCTCCGCCATCTTTCTAAGCTACCCATCGAATTTTAATTAATTTCCCATACTTTCATTGAATAATTTCGCTTCGATTTTCAAATAAAAAATCTATTTGGTGTTTCTCGGACAGCGCTAAGAAAATATCCACATGGACGAATAAGCTCGTTTTTCGTTCGCAATTTCTTTTTATTTTGTGGTAAAGTGAACAACCAAAAAGATGAGTGCGCTATGTTACATGGTCCTTCGAGCCATTCAGAAAGGCGCATTCGTTACAAAAAGGGAAATACAGTGACACAAAACATATAAATAGCTATAGATGTGAGTGACAAAAAAAATATATCTTTATATATAAAAATTACGTGTCACGTTGTTTGTCCGCAATGGACTCCTAAACTAGTGAACCAATTATAGTAAAATTTAGCACACTGTGTCCAGTTCGAACCAACTTAGAATATAGAATGGTTGAAACAATTCATATATATAAAAATGCAGTGAAAGCTCTATTATATGGACGCTCTATTAAGCGGACAACTCTATTAACTAGACAGAAAGGATGGTAACCAAATATTGAGAAAGCAACCTTAAATTCGTAATTTTTTCTAATGAAATTTATTTGTATGAACACATTCAAAATTAAACCTTAAGTACCACTATTATATATATGTATATACTCGACAGAACAACAGAAAGCCCAAAGCACCCGTTTTTATCAAATTTAACTCCCCAAAATCCCTGAGAGAAATCAAAGTGAGTGTATAAATCATTATATACTTGTATATCGTCACCTAAAATGCAAAATATTACAGCCCAATTACAAGCCCAAGAGGCAAGTTCAGGCATTCAGCTCAAAGTGCCAACATGCGATACAGAAATATTTCATGGAGGTTATGAACAATGGCCGTCCTTCTGGGACATGTTTACAGCCGTGTACATAAACCATCCAAAATTATCACAAGCGCAAAAATTGTATCACCACCGATACAAAACTAAAGATCAAGCATGAGTAATAGTCAAGCAGTTCGCATTAAATGACGATAATTTGAAAATGAGAGAATATTGGTGGACAAGCAAGTAACGATACCTATGAACTTGCCTAAAACAACTGTAGAATTCATAAAACTAGAATCCACTGTTTCAAATTGTTTGTCGGTTCTACGATATCGACACAAAATATTCCCACAGATAATTGGGATCCTATTTTGGTAAACATATTACCAGACAAATCGTTACTTTTGTGGGAGCAATCGCTCTCACATCTGAACATCTGAACAAAATAAACACACGTCATGCGAACTATGTGCAGGAGGGCATAAGCTAAAAACTTGCGGGAAGTTTAAAAAATTGAATGTTAATGAAAGGAACAACTTTGTCAGATCAAAGAGACTCTGTACAAACTTCTTGTCCCATGCACACAATCTCAATAGCGCTTTCCCAAAAAGAGCCACGGGTTAGTTAGTTAGTTACAACAGCAACTCCCGAAACACAAAATCCATGTTGCTCAAAGGCACAAAAGACACAATCACTACACGGCGAAATTCAAAGTAGAAGATTACTACCTACAGCAATCGTCTCCCTCGAACACCGAGGAGAACTGTTCAAACTTTGAGCCCTAATAGACCAAAGATCACAACGATCACTCAAAGTGTCTAAAGCACAAAATAGACTCAAAATGCCAACAAAACAAGCCAATTATGAAATTACGGGAATTAACGGAAGAGTAGTACAAAACTGAAATAAGTACCAAAACTAAATAAACCCATTACCATAATTTCCCCCCAAGCGGATAAGCGCATTCAAGCATTTTACCGGCAAAAGGTTACAAACTTAAAGCTAGCAGGTCCTAACTGCAACACCACCGTTCAAATAGACCTTCATTAGGTAGCGACCTTATATCGCAAATTATACTAGAAGGTGTTGAAAATATTTCAAAAACCCTTCTAGCTCAAAATACTATATTCGGTTGCATACTAAGTGGACTAGTTTCAGAACCAGTTGCCACAATGACAACTCAAGTTGAGGAAATCTCAAACAAGTACCTCAATTCGCAATTGAGAAAATTTTGGAAGTTAGAAGAACTCCCCCCATTTCTGTTACAACCCCTGAAATATTGTGAAGACTTTTACAAAGCCACAACTACTAGATCAGATAATGGTCGGTACGTCGTACGACTACCACTAAAACAACAATTTCCACACTCGTTATATGTCACTCTCGCACCTCTGCAATACAGCAGTTTATAAGCATGGAAAAAATCTACTTAGAAAAGGTGAGCTCAAACAAGATTATGATGGTGTCTTAGAAGTAAGGTAGATAGTAATACCTCCATTTAGATCCCATCGAGGAAGTAAGCCCATGCGAAAAAATCATTAACGGCAAATATTACTCGGGAAATTCCCTCAATGATATTTTATTCAAAACTATTCTATTTAAATTAAAAAACAGTTACATTTGGCGTAAACAGTGCCCCATACCTAGTCATTCGTACACCCCACGAAGTGTGTCAGAAGACACAAATACAGAAATTCCTCTGGTAACACAGGTGTTAAAAACTCAAAAGTATGCAGACGATATCCTGTCTGGAAGCCACAGTCTTCCACAAGCATACGAGTCCTTATCACAGGTAATAAATTCCCTCAACACCGCAGGGTTTCCCTTAAAAAGGATCACAACTAATCATCCAAATATATTAAAAAATTACTAAAAGACAATTTATTGGATACTAATTTCCTTATATTCGAAAAGTAAAGTACAACAAAAACACTAGGCATCCAATTAATTGCGATATCGGACCAGTTTTCATATACTACAGCGTCCATATCCGCATTATCCGTCATAACAAAGAGACAGATTTTATCCTCAGTGGCCAAACTTTTCGACCCAGCAGGATGGCTTTCGCCCCCGAATACAAGTTGGAACTACACGGCTTCTGTGACGCCTCTGGAAAAGTATATTGTGCCAATATCTATTTGCTCACACAAGGCGATACCACAACTAGTTCCGCGGCAAAAGTTCCTAAAAACGCTAAGTCTTCCACGACTTGAACTCTGGGGCGCTCTGCTACTAGCAATACTAGCTTCCATGGTGCAGACCCAGTTAGACATGGTAAAATACAAATTATATCTATGGTCCGATTCCGAGATAGTTCCAGCCTGGTTAGAGAAGCCACCACACGCGGGTTACATCTCAGGTTACGTCATGCAGTTGTGCACCACATCGCATGATCAGCTAGTACGTGACCAAAACAGCAGACTGGGCATATTTTGAGTCTGTTGGAATGTGCGGTACACTAACACATTGAGGCAGACTTGAGTTGCTGATCTGATGGCAGAGTCAGTCTGATTCTTGCTACTGTACAGACTGGAACATTATAATTTATAACTTGCGCAGTCGCACATAGGTGCATTTGGTCTCAAAAACAGGAAGGTATTGACCCGATTCAACCCATTTTTGACAGAATGAAATACTATTGCTAGAAAAGGATTCTGTGCGAATTTCAATTTCATATATCACACATTGAACGATATTTTCGGTCAAAAGTCAACTATTGGTATCGGGTCCACATGTTCGGTATCTAGGGGCTTGAACAGCTTTGGTTGGATTTGGACAATTATTGGTCAAAAGATGGCTTACTTTAAGGGAATTATTACAGCAAAATTTTATTCCGTTATATTAATTAATTCTTTATTTGTGTACTGCAAAGTGAAAGAAACAAAGGCAATTTTATATTTTGTTATATAGGAAGTAGGCGTGGTTGTAGTCCGATTTCGCTCATTTTCACAGAGTAACATAGGAATATGAAAGGAATGTTACGTTCCAAATTTTGTCGAAATTGGTCAATCCCGAGATATGGGATTTCACCGAAAGTGGACGGTGCCACGCCCATTGTCCAATTTTCATACCGGCTCCGATAGAGCCCCCTTATACCATCTATATACCACCCGTATATAATAATTTAGCAGGATTTCAGTATTTAATTAAAAAAAAAAAATAAAGCAGTACTCATTTTATGTAAGTGACCAACCTAATTCAACGCGCAGTTTTTAAAGGGGGGAAAGACGGGGAAAATATTTAAGCTTATATGTTAAGTAGAAACCCTGTAGTTTACTAAGGAAAATATTCAAAGCTCGACCTCGCCCGACACTATAACAAAAACACTAATTTTTAAAAAATTAAAAAAAATTAGTTTTTTTGAATGATTCATTGTTTTCCCGAAAAAAAAACAAAATAATACATTAACTAAATAAATTATATCATTAATATTAAATACATACCATGTTTTCCTGAATCCATAAAAAATATTTTCCATAATTCACTTCACGCAACACAAAAAACCACTTCCAATTTCGAGAACAATAGAGAGTTTTGCGAATAAGCACGTGCGTTCTGAACGAAATCTAGGTTCCGACTAGTTGTGCGGCAATATAGCGGGCTGAAGGTCAAACATTTAATCGGTTCATTGTAGAACGGTTACTTAGGTACTAAAAAAATCAATTTTGAGTAGCATGCTGAAGTTTGTAATCTTCATTTTTGTCCGGTTTTTGAAAGAAAATGCTCCTATCTGAGTCGCAACAAAAGAACCAAGCAACTGTACATATAAGCAGCAGTAGCAGCAACTCTAAAAAAAACTGTATAAGCAGCAGTAGCAGCAACCCTAAAAAAAAACAACTGTACAAGCAACAGAAACAGGCAGCTATAGCAACAGATACTGTTCACATATGTTCACATCTCGGTTAAATCCCCGTTTGGAGTTTTTATTAATTAAATTTATTAATTTAAAACTTCTACATAAAATAAACTTACTTTAATTCAATTTATAATCTTCAAACATTTATATAACAAGTAAGGAAGGGCTAAGTTCGGGTGTCACCGAACATTCTATACTCTCGCATGATAAGTGATAATCGAGATTTCATTATCCGTCATTTACATATTTTTTTTATTTTGCTGTAAAATTAATTAGATTAGTAGTTCCTGAGATATGGATTTTGGTCCATAAGTGGGCGACGCCACGCCACGAAAAAAAATTACGTCCAAATATGCCCCTCCCTAATGCGATCCTTTTTGCCAAATTTCACTTTAATATCTTTATTTATGGCTTAGTTATGACACTTATTAAAATTAAACCTATATTCAGTTTCCGCCATTTTGTGGGCGTGGCAGTTGGCCGATTTTGCCCATCTTTGAACTTAACCTTTTTATGGAGCCAAGAAATACGTGTACCAAGTTTCATCATGATATCTCAATTTTTACTCAGGTTACACCTTGCACGGACGGACAGACAGACATCCGGATTTCAACTCTACTCGTCACCCCGGTCACTTTGGTATATATAACCCTATATCTGACTCTTTTAGTTTTAGGACTTACAAACAACCGTTATGTGAACAAAACTATAATACCCTCCTTAGCAACTTTGTTGCGGGAGTATAATAAGATTGAATTTTAACCGTTGAAAAGAAATTTACTAAGTTGAAAAGAGGCGAAATGAGCACTGAGAACAATGAAGGCAGGTGACGCCCTCTACGTGCGAAAGCTCTGTACAAAGTGGGTACCTCAGCAAGTTCATAATCTAATCAAAACAACGAATTGATGTCTCTGAGGAGTGTTTGAGTGTTCTTTAATCGTAAAATTTTTTGCTTCGGTGTATGACAATTGAAGCATGGCTTTAGTAAAACTAAATAATGGATAATATTACAAACTAATTATCGGACAGGTAATTCAGGCCAATATACAAATCAATATCGTAATAATAATATTAACAATAATAATAACGGTTACGGTAATACAGCAAGACAAAATATACAGAACGGCACTCGGCAAACAAGACGTTAAAATGGCCCAACACCCATGGATGTTGATGCTGTGAGCAGGACAGAGTAACAACGAATAACAACCAGGAATTTTTTACCAATTAGCCTCGGAAAATCAAAATAAAATATTAATTTCACTTACCCTGTTTAACAAAAAATGGTGTGCATTGGTAGACCCAGGCTCTACCATTAGTAAATATTATGAAAAAATCAAATTATAAGTTGCCGGTTCTAGAAAAAAATAAAACAATAATTAGTACACTGAATGGTGAAATAAGAGCGTCTAACGGAAGAGTTAAGACACCATGTCCGCTAGAATTTAAATACCCTGACAATGCTAGGATGAAATGTTTGAAAATAGACTTTGAAAAACCGTACAATCTTCTACTAGGAATAGATTTTATATTTAATAATTTCAAGATAATTGATATTGAAAACGAAATTGAGCTTAGAAATGGTGTTAAGATTCCGTTTTATTCAAAAGCTATCTAAGAGCATGTATTTGCATTGGAAGAAAGTAAAATGCAAAACATTCAATTGGATCAATTAAAATCAAATGAACGAAAAGAGGTTGAAAAATTGCTAAAGAAGTATGAAAAATTGATGTATAAAAAAGGAGATGCCTTGACAAACACAAAAACGGTGGTCCACGAAATAACAACCACCACAAACCAGCAAATCAATTAAAAATATATAGGTTACCTCCGAAACATGAGGAAGAAGCCATAAGACAAATTAGGGAGCTAGAAAAACAAGGTATAATTTGGAAAAGTAGGAGTAAATACAGTTCACCTATTATCATAGTACCAAAAAATGTGATAGCATGGGAAATAAAAAATTTCGGTTAGTTATCGATTACCGTAGACTAAATCAAATAATTGTCGATGATAAATATCCTTTGCTAAACATTGACGGAATCTTAGACAAGTTCGGCAAGGCACAGTACTTTAGCACTCTTGATCTAGCCAAAGGTTACCATCAAATTTTAATGGATAAAAAGGATATTGAAAAGACAGCTCTTGTATCTCCGGTGGGATTATACGAATATATAAGAATGCCGTTCGGACTAAAAAATGCTCCGGCTACCTTTCAATGACTAATGAATGACATATTACTAGAATACATAAATAACATATGTGTCGTGTATTTGGACGACTTTTCAACGTCAATAGAGGAACATTTAAACTCATTAGAGAAAATTTTTTCAAAGTTAAAAGGACCCCACTGGTTGTTATTGAAAGTTCATTAGGGACTACTCAAAAACTGCATACCCAATGATTAAATATTAAAAAAAAATGTTATAAAATAAATCCAAGAGATCCGCAGTACATAGCTAGTTTTGAAAATTTGAAAACACTAATTTCATCACATCCAATTTTAAAATTCCCTGAATATGATAAGGAGTTTACTATTACAACTGATGCAAGTGATTACGCAATAGGCGCAGTGCGTTCTCAACAAAGTCAGCCAGTATGCTACATTTCCAGAACATTAAATAACCAGAAACAGAAATATGCTACAACAATTTAAAATTATAACTGATCATTGCCCGATAGTGTTTTTAAATAATAAATATAAAAGAAGGGAGTATTCACAACGTCACCAAAGGTGGCTATTGAAACTGCAAGATTTCAATTATGAAATTGAATATCAAAAAGGGAAAAATAGTGTAGTAGCAGATTTTTTAAGCCGAATTGAAAACTCTCCAAAAATCGACGAAAAAATCCAATTTAGAAATGTCGGATACAATACATTCCGCAGAAGAGCAGCTGTTAGAACATTTCTTCATAAAAGAAGAAATTGTCAACAAGTATAAGACCCAGATTATAATAACATATAGTCCCCAAACTGAAGTTCAAATATTACATGGAAGGAAAGTAGTCGAGATCCACCCTATTGACACAGAGAACATATTGAAAAGTATTTTTCTACATATTGATAGGGGCAAAGTGGGTATTTTTTCCGAAGTGGAGGAGGAGGCCTATTATCACAAAATTCAACTATTACTATTAGCAAGCTGCAATTCATAAAATGTAGAAAAAGAGCAACAAAAATTATACAAGAAGAAGACATGCACAAACAAATTTCACTTTACTATAGTAATGAGTCAATGCATAGCGGAATAAACGTGACTTACAATACACTTAAGGATAAAATATACTATCCAAAATTAAGGGAACATGTACAGCTAATTATAGGTAATTGCGTTTTCGCAAGCAAATTAAAAATGATAGGGAACCGATAAAGCCGAAGTTTAAACTAACAGGGACACCTTCAGATAAAAATGAAGTAATACATGTGGACATTATTCATTTTAAAAAGCAGTCATTTGTCACATATATTGATAAACTAACAAAATTTGCAGCAGCATACAATATAACTGACAGAAATTGGAGACCAAAGAAGGTCATCATAATTGAACATTTCACGAAATTTGGAATTCAGCGCCGAACAGCTGATTCAGTTCTTAAATACAGAAGGAATCGAAGTAGTACACTTAACAAAACCAAACTCCCATACGGGTAATGCAGATATTGAGAGGCTGCAAATTAACAGGAATTGAGGATCCAAGCCTCTCAACAGAAATGAGGACACAGATCGTTATATGTAATATAATAATGATCGCTTTCACTCAACCATAAAATGTACACCCAATAATGCAAGAAATAGTATAGATCCAACCATTTTAAAAAACACATTAGACCAGAAGAAACAACTCATAATACACAATAGAAATAGGTACAGAGAGGACTACGAAGAACTGAGATCGATGGACCGATACAAAATTATAAAAGAGTAAGACACAAGGATGAACCATATTTCCGAATCACCCCCTTGAAAAACATTTATGTAGCAAACATAAAAAGAGCAGATAATTAGATAGAGTAGGTATGGAAAATGAAGATGATAGGTTAAGCACAATAGTACATAATGGCGATGTATTTGAAAGCAGCGTTTGATAAACTACGCTACTCCCGTAGCATTTCATTTTACTCTTGCTACCGCTCTCACTTTGTCGGGAGCCACAGTATAGTCTTAGCATAAAAATGTAAAACTTTTACATTTAGAGTTTGTAAAACCATCAAAATACGCTCTTGCTCTGATGAGTAATATTCTGCAAGAGAACATCATTTCAAATACTCAGGAGCGCAAGCTTAACTAACATTCTCATCACAAAAAACTCCTCACGTATTTGGCTCACTCATATATTAGCATGCATATGTCCGTGCAAGCTGTAACTTGAGTAAAAATTGAGATATCATGATGAAACTTGGTACACGTATTTCTTGGCTCCATAAGAAGGTTAAGTTCGAAGATGGGCAAAATCGGCCCACTGTCACGCCCACAAAA
>NW_026089623.1:294561-550231 GCF_024586455.1 Bactrocera neohumeralis
TTACCTACAAGATACGTTGTATGATATTATGTTTGTTTAATATGATATACTATATCACAATGGACAACATTGACTATATCACATTAGCCAAACTCGAGTTTGAAATAATAAAATATTTGTTTCACAAAAAAATATTTATTTGGGCTAAAAATTACCTGAATTACGATTAATTATATTAACGAAAGATCAAGAAAAAATTACTAGAATTCTAAAATATGAATTAAACTCTGAATAATCCTTTGTCGAAACGCCCGTTGAAATAATGGTGACCGCACTACTATAAACTTTTTGGCCCACTGAGAGCAAACGAAGTGTTCAGTAGCACGCGCAGCTTTGCAGCAACAGTTTTTTACAGTTGCTTTTGTATTCTCGGAAAGATTCATGTCAAAACATGAATAGTTTATAGATACGTTTATACGTTTATAGATATCACATTGCACACCCATATCACAATACCCCAACTTACTCTATGTATGTATATAGTATATAAAAGAAAGTCGTATTAGTTACACCATTTATAACTCAAGAACGGCTGAACCGATTTGGCTTAAAATTCAATACAACTCATAAATACAAATATTATATTTCAAATCATAAGCATTTGATCAAAATTGATGTAAGCATCATTTGAAAATTTTAGTAATTCAAAAATAGAAAGAAATAAGTAAAAATGTTCATATTCATAGATGTTTAGTATATGGGTTATACTGATTTTGCTTCTGAACCAGGCAGTTTTTTTTAGGACGAACAAATTAATTGAGTTGCGCGAATTACTAAGAACGTGCCTGTGCCTATGAAAACGTAAACAAGAAAAAACGTTAACTTCGGTTGCACCGAAGCTAAATACCCTTCACAGGTGCATTTCTGTTAGTAACTATGTGTTCAGTTTGTATGGCAGCTATATGCTATAATCAACCGATCTGAACATTTTCTTCGGAGATTACATTGTTACAAATTTCGTGAATATATCTTGTCAAATGTGAAAGTTGTCCATACAAGAACTTGATTCCGATCGTTCAGTTGGTATGGCAGCTATATGCTATAGTCAACCGATCTGAACATTTTCTTCGGAGATTACATAGTTGCTTTAGAAAATAATATATCCCAAATTTCGTGAATATATCTTGTCAAACGTGAAAGTTTTCCATACAAGAACTTGTTTCCGATCGTTCAGTTTGTATGGCAGCTATATGCTATAGTTAACCGATCTGAAAAATTTCTTCGGAAATTATATTGTTGCCCTAGAAATAACATATACCAAATTTCGTGAATATATCTTGTCAAATGTGAAATTTTTCCATACAAGCATTTGATTCCGATCGTTCAGTTTGTATGGCAGCTATATGTTATAGTGGCCCGATATCGGCCGTTCCGACAAATGAGCAGCTTCTTGAAGAGAAAATGACGTTTGCAAAATTTCAAAAAGATATCTTAAAAACTGAGAGACTAGTTCGTATATATACAGACAGACGGACAGACAGACAGACGGACATGGCTAAATCGACTCAGCTCGACATACTGATCATTTATATATATACTTTATTGGGTCTCCGACGATTCCTTCTGGGTGTTACAAACTTCGTGACAAACTTAATATACCCTGTTCAGGGTATAAAAAGGGGGAAAGTATATATAGTTAAAATTAATCTCGAAAATTCATAGGAATTGAGTATTGTAATACATTTGTAAAGATGATTTTTTTGGTAACGCAAAAATGGTAAATATTTTACATAATATAGAAAAACATTTTATAATTTATTCAATTATTGTCTAATTCACTTTATTAAAAAATTTCTTAATATATTTGATTTTAGATTTATAAAGTCACTTGATGCAACAAGTGCCAAAGTGATTTGCATAACATTTTTTTGTTTGAATTATTCAATTAATTCAAATATTATGACAGAAAATAGCAAAAAAGAAAAAACAACAAACACATGCGTGAGCTGTAGCAAATGAAAATTTTCATTAGCTCCGCTCTGCTACCGCTCCCAATTTTTTGCTACCGCTACGCCAGAGCATAGCGCAGCATTTAATTTTTTGCTCTCGCTATCTTTTTACCTAACAAAACTCGGAGCAGAGTAGAGCAGATACTTTTACATTGTTATGCTAAGACTATGCTGTGGCCCCCGACAAAGTGAGAGCGGTAGCGATAGCATAGCAATAATTTTATAAATTTTGCTGCTACGGAGTAGTATATGAGAACCCTGATTGAAAGTGTTAATTCACGAATCAATATATTTTCAGACCATGTGGATAATAAAGTTTCTGATGACCGCCATGAAATTGGCTACAGCGTTCCTACAAGTGTCACCGATAGTTGAAGAAGCAGGATACGCCATGATCCAACTGGACGAAGTAAAGATCTTTGACGAATATATACATACATACATCCGATAGAGCTAGCAAGTTTGGTGGGGGAAATGGAAGAAAACATAAGACAAGAAGACCTACATAAGTAACAAGGGACTTCTTTTTAACGAAATTAAAGTAATCAAAGCAAAAATTAGATCGATTACTCCCAAGGAAGAGGGAAGAAAGAAGAGAGGTTTAATTAATTTAAGAGGGACAATGTATAAATTGTTGTTCGGGGTAATAGACGAGGTGGACCGACAGGATATAATTAAGCATTTAGAAGTAATAGACGGAAATTCGCACAATGCAATAACAAATATCAATAAGCAGATTATCATAAATAAGCATTTTAACTATTGAATTAATTTAACAAGTAAGGAAGGGCTAAGTTCGGGTGTCACCGAACATTTTATACTCTCGCATGATAAAGTGATAATCGAGATTTCATTATCCGTCATTTACATATTTTTCAAATACCGTATTTGTGTAAAGCTTTATTCCGCTATCATCATTGGTTCCTAATATATATATTATACAGAGAAGGCATCAGATGAAATTCAAAATAGCGTTATATTGTGTCACCGACAGTTTTAACAAGTGAGAGGCATTCGTTAACAAGCAAGCAAAAGGGGTAGTGGTAGCTGGCGCTGGGAAATAAATTTAATTTTCTTTTGAATATTTTATGATTCATTCAATAACAAATTCTAAATAAATCTGTATTCGTTTAATAATAATCTGAAAATAAACAATTTGGACATTCTTGACGATTGCAAGAAGGCGTGGTTGTGAACGGATTTCACCCATATTTCGTACATGCCATCAGGGTGTTAAGAAAATTTTATATACTGAATTTCATTGAAATCGGTAGAGTAGTTCCTGAGATATGGTTTTTGGTCCATAAGTGGACGACGCCACGCCCATTTTCAATTTTTAAAAAAAGCCTGGGTGCAGCTTCCTCCTTAAAATTTAGTATTTCTGACGTTTTTTGTTAGTCGGTTAACGCACTTTTAGTGATTTTCAACATAACCTTTGTATGGGAGGTGGGCGTGGTTATTATCCGATTTCTTCCATTTTCGAACGGTATATGGAAATACCTGAAGAAAACGACTCTATAGAGTTTGGTTGACATAGCTATAGTAGTTTCCGAGATATGTACAAAAAACTTAGTAGGGGGCGGGGCCACGCCCACTTTTCCAAAAAAATTACGTCTAATATCTTTATTTATGGCTTAGTTATGACACTTTATAGGTTTTCGGTTTCCGCCATTTTGTGGGCGTGGCAGTGGGCCGATTTTGCCCATCTTCGAACTTATGGAGCCAAGAAATACGTGTACCAAGTTTCATCGTGATATCTCAATTTTTACTCAAGTTACAGCTTGCACGGACGGACGGACGGACAGACGGACGGACGGACGGACAGACAGACATTTCAACTCTACTCGTCACCCTGATCACTTCGGTATTTATAACCCTATATCTGACTCTTTTAGTTTTAGGACTTACAAACAACCGTTATGTGAACAAAACCATAATACTCTCCTTAGCAACTTTGTTGCGAGAGTATAAAAATTACAGTAGTAAAGTTTTAAAAGAATTAAATCAGATACAAAAGGAGGACAGAGAGATAGAGAAATTGGTTCCTTACAATGATCAAATGAAACTAATCAAAGTAGGAGTAGTAGCTTTCAAAAATGAAGCACTTGTGTTCACTATTCAAATACAAAAAAGTTTTTTAAAGTATATGTAAAATAATTATGCCTTTACCAAACAAACGAAATTTGCAAATAGCTCAAGAGGATGAAAAAATTGTAACAATAAATAAAAATCGTTATTAAAAAACTAAAATTAAGTAGGAATTGTATTTTTTAACGCTTGTGAATTTAAGTATAACAATACGACAATAATACAAGAAATAAGTGATGATTTCGCTTCGATTTTTAAATAAAAATCTATTTCCCCGACAGTGCCGAGAAAATATCCACACGGACGGATAAGCTCGTTTTTCTTTCGCTATTTCTTTTTATTTTGTGGTAAACTGAACAACCAAAAAGATGAGTGCGCCTTTGAAGCAATTATATTTGCATCTCCAAGTCAGGTACCGACATTACAAGGTCAATCTTTTAAAGTTTGGGGTTTGAATCTGGAATATGCGGCATGTTCAAGGGACGGATGACCATCTACGATCTTAATTATTGCGCATAATAATTAAACAGAAAATATTGTGCATACCAATTAAGTTAACTGAAGTGAACGACATCTGCACTATTATATATGAACAATAAAGAATCATTAAAAAACATAAATAATTTAGTTTTTATTTCCTAAAAAAGGATTTAACATAATTCAAACCCCGCTTATTTGTCATCCAAGGCAAAACAGAGTTCGCCGGGTCCTCTAGCATATTTATAAAATTGCTTGAAAATAAGTTTTAAAGTATACCTGAGCGGCGTCAAAAATGAATGAAATCAGCCCTCAATTTCTCTTTCCCCAATATGTTCTATAGGTTGCTCAAAATGTGTGATACCATATTTTAAAGAAATTGAGGTGATACGTTTTCTTAAAAGTTACAAAATTATATTAATGGTTTGGCGCTCAATTAAAATGAATTGGGCTTGGTTTAAAGATCATATTTCTAATATCATGAATTCCGATCCTTTGATGACATTTTTCACATCAATTCAATATATTAAATTTATTCTCTTCAGTTGAGTTTATAACACATATGTACATATATCTAATTTGAGGATAAGTTTAGATAATTTTCGCTGATGCGATTAAGATTTAGTAATGTAGTATAATTTATTCACGACTTCATCGAAAAATGGATACTTAATTCTTTTGCTACATGGACCCGAAGGAACTTATCCAATTTTTTTGGAAGTTGCAAGAGTAGAAAATGATCGGTTACACACGAGCTTAGCCGTTCTTTACTTGTGTACTCTTACGATCCACTATACTAATTATTTTGTCATCCTTTTGCGGGTACATACGTTTCCGTCTTTGAACAAGGTATCAATCAGAGAACTGCAACGAGTAATAAATTTTTGTGTATACTTAAGTACTGATCCGTTACTCTGTCTGATTCTTTCAGTTCAGTTCATGTACACGAAGCGAACTGTTTGTCTTCAAATCAGCGATAGAGAACAACTTTGTATCACTAGCGATAGGCTTATATCTGATTTGTTTATGAACATTCGTATCAGCAGAAAATACCCAAAGTGATGCAAACTCATGCTTCAATGATTGAAATGATCGACAGCGTTCGGTTTGTATATCATCCCCTAAACACTGATTTTCTCTAGTGCACTTCTGTTCTATTTCAACTACATATGTATATGTATGTTTGTATACACATGTATGTATGAATGTATATATGTTATATGTAAAATGGAAATTCCATCGATTACATACATACATACAACAAATGTATGTATATATGTATGTACATCCATATGTACGTATTCGATGCAATTTCCATTGTTTACGCTTCGAAAATTTGTAACACGCGCACATTTTCAAAGCTGATACATTTTTTGCCACACATGATTCAAATCAGTGACACATGATTCAAATTAGTATCATATGATACGATTGCAACCGAAGCGAGCCATACGTTTACACGATCGTGATTGCCGACGAACAGATTGTTCGTGTTGCATCAGGTCAGTTGACGCTGGCAGATACACGAATTGGTTAACAATGTTGTTTATGCTGAACTGAATTGATTTGACTGTGTTTTTGGCACGACTGTTTGTTCTGATTTTATCATACTCGTTGCAGCTCTCTGGTATCAATATATTTGATCACTTGTAACGGACACTTCGAAATTTCATCAAAAATTAATAAATAATCCGCCGAACTAATAAATCTGGCATAATTACTGTTCAAAATTGTAAATGTTCATTGCTACAAAAGGACGGAATGCAGCAATATATTTCCTTTTATATATTTTACAAATATTATTTTATTTATTTATTATACGGTCCACACTTGAAAACAACCCAAACCACGCAACATAAACAACTCAGAACAGTGACGGTCATGGTACCTAGTGACATGCCGGTGTCGCGTGCCGGTTTAATTGTCACTCTTTCCTATCACGTTCTTAAGGACGAAACAAAAAAACTCCCAAAACGTTTGTATACATATGATCTTTTATCACCTTCCCGTTCACATATTTTCTGCTGTAATGAAACTATATCCTTCTTTCGCACACTTTCAATAAATTTGGGACACATCAACAATATTGCTTTCAAGAAAGCGTGACGGTGCATTCTAAAATAGCCTAGTGGGTAAACTACTCGCTTACCATTCATTACTTAAAGTTCAAATCTCAAAAATAAAAAGATCTCTTTTTTATTAAAATATTTTTATTAATTTTTATAATAATGAAATCATTTTATTTTATTTACATTAAATTCATTTTTCTTAACACATTTTTTTTAATAATTTAAAAATTATTTCTACATACATATAATATATAAAATTTATTATATATACATATACAAAAAATAATATCCATATGCACATCCATATGCAATATGCATACATACTTATATCTAAAAAATTATTATAATATTATGATGTCTCAGCTCTTCCCTTCCTATATATTTTTTTGCTTAAATCTATGGTGGCTCATTTCGATGGACTTCCGAATTCGTTGTTAGAAATTTGCAAGCCCAAAAGTGAAGAAAGAATCTATTAAAAATGTAATGAAAAATCAATTTAAAATACATCTTTTTAGGTAAATATGTATTTATTAAATTTACCATATAATATGTTGGACAGTAGAGTTACACAAAATAAGGAATTCGTCAGTGAATAGGTGCCGCAGCACATCACATACACTGTCTGAACTGCCTTTCATCCTTAAAATAAACTGTTTCTGCAAATTGAAAAAAAATTCGAATTAGCACCTAACATTCACGGACGGTCTTTTGTTGGGCTATTTCCTCGCTTTATGAATTATCTGAAAAGAGAACAAGTGCAGTTAGAGAATAAAAACTTGTATGGACAAAAACTTACATTTTCTTTCGAAAAGCTGTCCATCTTTTTTTCTATATTACCAACACTTGAAGTCAAATCTTCTTGTTGGATGGAAATAGTCTTTAACATGTTAAAAACATTTCAGATGTTAACATAATAAAGTAAAAATTTTTAAGAAATACATTTTAAAAATATTGTAGATTACCGTTTCCATCCACAGGTAAATTGTTTACTTGTTGCTTTGAGAAGCTTGCCTCTGAGTTGTAGTAACCAGAAATATTGAACTTCTTCCGTTTTAATGTCAATTGTTTTACAATAACAAAGGCGTAAAAATAAATTAAAAACTAAAATTACAATTTTACATATACCTTTTACGGAAGTCGAAGACGTTTTCGGGCATTCCTCCAAATAAATTTCATCGAATAGCGCTGGTGAATCCATCTGATTGAGTAATAAAAATTTGGCAGCATCAAAATTCATTTTAAATAACTTAACATAATATATTAAAATACAGTCGGGAAAATGTAATAATTTCAGTGAAAAATAGTAATTTGCAATTAATGAAATAAATGATGTAAAATGGGAATTAGAAGAAACTTGTTCTCATGTGGAATAGAAAAATAGTTATAAACTGTATCGTCTTTTTCTATTTTAAACAAATGTGGATGTAATTTTATTGCCAAAATACCTAAACCAAAAGACGATTCCAAAGGTTCTTGAAAGTACTTTTCAACACCCAAGAAACAATGTGCCGATAAAATAGCGATACCAGATTCCTTTGTCATGCATGTTACTTTTATGGGACCTAATTTTTTACTAAAACAAAAAGTCTTTTTCTTTTTTAAAATCTAAATTGAATGATTTAATTTTGGATATTTTATTGCAAGTAAAATCTGCAATATTTCTTTCTTCAAGCCTAAAATGTTATTGCTGCAGGATTTTATTAGGCTTATTTATAAGTTTTTTTTACATACTGCATGTGATTTTCAAACTTGTAAGCGGAAAAGTTATCTAGAGGACCATATTGCTTGGTACAGTCAGTTAAATGGAGTAAAACATGTACAGTATTTTTCGGATATAAGAGCCGAGCGAAATGCTCAAAATTGGAACACTTTATCCGGGGAAGTCTTATATGAAAACCCCGGTTAATAGCACTTTTGGGGCTTATATGAAAATCCCGCTTTATGCACCTTTTGAGCCTTATATAAAAGTGCACATATGAAACAACTACTTTTTTAAGCTACGTGTATGTAAATATTTATTAGATACTTTTTAAAAGTACTTAAGTATATGTATTCATCACTACATAGTGAACAGAAAAAAACAAAAGTAAACTTCATATAAAAAAACAAAACATAAAAATGTAAGGAAGAAATGAGATCTTTGTCGCTCATGCTTGAAAAAATTTTGCACAGAACGAAGTCTTAAAAAATTACATTTTTTTAAAAAACGAAGTCTTGGTGTTAAGTGTTGTCAGATTTTTCATTCTTATATCCGGAGATTTTCGTATGGATTTCTTTAAATGGCTCACACATTTTCAATATTATAAGCGGGGAGACCTTTTAAAAGGGGAACACATTAACCGGGGATTGTTCTGTATATTGCTTATGTGGAATTTTTTGTGACCTGATTTTATTTCCTTATAAGCGGGGAAATCTTTTAACCGGGGGGCTTATATCCGAAAAGTACTGTATATTGCAACTAACTAAATGGTCTCCGTTTTGTAATAAGAGGAAATTGTAGTAATGGTCATAACCAATGCAATCCTTTATAACAAATATACCTATATACAATAAGAAATGCCTAAACTCTGTCGCTTTCCAATTGCTGATTTTTTCTAAACTTCTACCTATTTGACCGAACTTTAAAGGAAATAAATTGGAGAGAAATGTTATTTTTTCGTTAACTTTGCTTATGTTTATGTTGCCTATTTTAATCAACAATAGATGCAACTTTTTACATACACCAAGATCTACAAGGTGCATTGGGTCTAAAGGAAATTGGGAAATCATTTTGAAATTTCCTGACTCTAAAATGCTTTCTCTAAATTTAAAAGGATTAATGTGATGTGATCTATTACTTCTATTTTTAAAAGATTGGTCAGTTCTTAACGTTTTATTTGTTTTGAAAAACAAACTCTCCTTTCACATTTAGAACAACTACTTTTTCCAGTGTGCGACTGCACATCTGTAGCAAAAGCTCGAGCGGGAGCATCGCAGCAAAACAAAAGAATGTCAAGTTTCTTCTTTACAGGATAAATACCAACCTGAAAACCAATTTTTTTTTTAAATAATTTACTTCTTCACAAAATTCTTTTAAAAAATCATTGATGCAATTATAAGCGACAATTCGTTTGGAAAATCAACTATGGATGCTAGAATAGGCCACAATACTCTATTCGAATTCTTGAATAATTTGAGGCTATCTATTTCCACATCAAACACAATATTGTTTTTATTTTGAAGTTGAGGAAATGAATTTTTCTCAAAATGATTTTGAATTCCTCTATATAAAAAAGATCCACTTGGAATTGTTTGAATATTTACTTTTATCGGATGGTACCTAAGAGACTTTTAGCCGTTAGAGGTAAACCAGCACAACCTATTTTTCGCAACGTTTGCAGAAGATCGGTTATTGGATTGTGGAATACCCTATTTCTTAAAGCTTTTAATTCTAAACTAAATGTATTATTTTGTATCACTTTTAAAATTTCGCTATCACTATTATTCCAAACACTAACATAGCTATCGCTGCAATTTGAAGAAAAATTAAGAGACCTTACTGAACTCCATTCCTCAGGATCACTATCAAAATTTACATCTTTTTCACAAATTTACTACCTACTGTTTCACCAGTTTTTTAACCGCTGGCAGGGATCCCATGTGGTGTGCAGTACATACCAAAATATACATATATTTAATTAGATACGTAAGATTTCCAAAATAGAATATAAGGCTTAAAAATATTAAAAGAAAATCAGAATGAAATAATTGTCTCTTGATGCAGTGGTAAGGTATTGAATAAAACTTCATTGAGGTATTAACACTACTATTTTTATATAATCAGTACTATATTTTCCATCAGATTTATAGGCAGTGTCTTTCCACCAATCAATAATGCAGAAGCAATACCACTAAATGCACAGGAAATATATCGAAGATTAAGGGATTTCAATTTACGAATTATAGCCATGTTAATAGTATTTACATTTTATTGAAGAATTTGAACAAAATCTAAAGTTGTAGAAAACAATTTACAAAAATAAATTAAGAAAATAAATTATAATTCATTCTTGTTCAAAATCATTTGTTCTGTTTCTGGTTTAGACTTAATGCTTCCTTGAGTGAACAATAGATATTGAAAATGCCGTCATGGCTACGAATGCACCTGCGAAAAGATGACAAAATAATTAGTATAAAATATTGATGAATTGTTTAAATGATATAGCGATGAAGTCTTGAACTCTAAAGAAATTATCTTATCTTTTTCTGGAGCCGTTGGAAAAAGGTGTCACCAATCCCATTATGTTCTATGGAGTCGTTATTCTCATAATTACCACACTTCATCACACACATCAGCATGTGGGTTACACTGAGGTTCACTCCAACTATGTCACTTAACGCCATTTTGTGTGCGACTGCGAAAGTTGTTATCAGACTCAGAGAATCTGGATTGCTAAATGAGCACATGTCTGAACACTCAAAAATCCTCACACACTTTGACTTCATACAGGAACACTTGGATTTTGAAGTCGCCAAACCGAATTCTGGCAGCTTGTGAATAGAAAGAATCCGTTGGAGGAGTGACGCAGTGAGCTTCTTTACGGATGGGTCAAAGCTTGGGGGAAAGGTTTATGAAGGAGTTTACTGTCAGAAGCTCTCTATCAACTCCAGTTTCATTGTTCCTGACTATTGCAGTGTTTCCAAGCCGAGGTTGCAGCCATTAAGGTAACAGTGGCGACTCCCTATCGTGCACCTTCTTCAACCTGCTTCTGGAGAAAATAATTCGAGCTGCAGAACTTAATCGAGAAGGTACAATCTTTTATAAGAGTGTACAGCTGCTGGCATATGCTGGTGATATTGATATTGATTGGCCACGCCGTTATTCTGCTTTCTTCAGACTGGATAAGGAAGCAAACAAATGAGTTTGGTAGTGAACGAGGGCAAGATGATATATCTCCTGTCATCAAACAAACAGTCGATGCACTTGCGACTAGGCTCTCACGTCACTGTTGACACTCATAACTTTGAAGTTGTAGATAATTTTGTCTATCTTGAAACCAGCATTAACAGAAACAATAATGTCAGCCTCGAAATTCAACGCAGAATAAGTTTTGCCAACAGGTGCTACTTTTGACCTTGCTATACGATGCAGAAGCATGATGAGTCGACGTTACGAGTTTTCGAGAGAAGGGTTCTGGGGAAGATTTATGGCCCTTTGCGTGTGGACCACGGCGAATATCGCATTCGATGGAACGATGAGCTGTATGAGATATACTACTGTGATCAATTGAATGGTGGTTAATTTACATATACTTCGCGAGTTTTTCGAATTGAGACATTTGTTTTTTCTGTAAGTTGGTAGTACTGTTAGTGACATCTATGCTTCACGTCAAAATATTCATTAGTATTTGAGATGCGCGCCGTTTTGTGAGGCTCTAAAAGTGAATTCTTCGATTTTTATCATGTCTGAATTTATTGAACAAAGAATTGCGATAATGCACCATCTCATACTGCATTTGTTATTCGTGATCACTTCGCACATTTTCAACTAATATCGTGCCGCAACCACGGCATTCGCCTAATTTACGTTCGTGTAACTTCAGGCTATTCAGCAAATTCACATGACCGCTCCTTCGGACACCGTTTTGACTCAATTGAGGACATAAAAGTTGAATCGAAGGAGGCTCTGTTGGCCATCACGACGGAGGCTTTTCCAAGTGCTATGATGACTGGAAAATCTGTAAGCATAAGTGTATTGTAACGGGAGGGGATTACTTTAAAGAAGATGAAATGGACAAAATTCACCTTTCAGTTTGATCACAGTAGTACGAAGACATTAATGTAGGTAAAAGACAGCGGCTACGCTGGCTAGGTCATGTTGTCCGAATGGACGAAAACACTCCAGCTCTGAAAGTATTCGATGCAGTACCCGCTGGGGAAGCAGAGGAAGAGGTAGACCTTCACTTCGTGGAGAAGGATCTGCCTTCGCTTGGAATAACCAATTGGTGCCACCTTGCAAAAAGAAGAAACGACTGGCGCGCTGTTATTAATTCGCCTATAACCGCGTAAGCGGTTTCTACGCTAGTAAATAAGAAGACATTCAACAAAACCGATCTTAAATGGAATAGCCCGATTTCTTTGGGAGTAATAATTTTATCTCCTCCAAGATTTTCTATAATCAATCAAAGAAGGAACTACCTAGGGTAGAAAAATAAATATTGTACATAGGGTGGACGAAGAAGGGAGAAGATCACCAAATTAGTCGTATTGTGTAAAGCTACTACCGCTTGACTTGCCTACACCAAAATTAACATATGCATAACTATCAGCTACCAATCAAGACAACTGACTCACCAGTCGTCTTTTTTAAACTGAAATTTCATAATCAGGCAATTGCCTACAGAATTTTGAAATTCCAACACAAAACAACACATTGAACATCTTTTGTATTACCAAATTGATCTAAAAAAAACTTTTTAAGTACTTTATGGTATGAAACTCAATTTCATTATTTTGCCTGCACCAGCTTCGTCTATTAATTAGCAATACTGCTAAATATTTTAAGAAGTACTTGTAGAAAATGTAAGCTCAGAATTATGTACGTTTTACTCCAGTCTACGCCGTACACAATACATACATATATTAAGGTGTTAATTTATTCAATTGTATAACACGTTGCATAATAAAAAACGGTATAGCTTAATTGTTTTACGTTATGTAATTGTAAATTATTATTTTTTATTCATATAGATATGTATGTACATATATACTTGATCTCATTTTTGTATGGTTAACTGGGGCAGTAATTACCAGTTCAAAAAGTCAGATTTTCATGTAAAACTCACTATTAGAACCAATCCAAAAAATTCGTGAAAAAAGGAAAACGTATAAAAGAAATCTCATTTTACTTATATGCAAATCTATCTTTTCGTACAGCGAGAATTTACACAATTAAAACACTGTAGATTTCCATGGTGTTATATTGTATATGTATTACCGTAAAAAGAAATTAGCAAAAATAAATTTCAGAGTTCATATAATGTTACGTTTATGATTAAAAAAATCGTCATTAATCGCTGTGCTTTCCTTGACTTTACTTCTTTATACAGTTTACAGTAGCATTCTACTGCATAATTTAATTGGCACTGAAGTCCTGCAGAGCGTCCTGTGAAAAGAGCGTCCGTGCAAAAAGGAGATCAAGTGTATATATATGACTGCTCAACTCTCACACATTTTATCATCCAAATTATTTTGTGAATTCGACAGTGTTATATATAGTAATAGTACTATGTTATATGAATATTAAACTTTTGATTTTCGGTATAGCTGGTTACAAAATCGTATACTTGTATTGATATTTTATTTTAGTATTTATGTTACAAAAATCGACTTATGAATACATATGCAAATATAGGAATGTTTTATTTATATTTAATATATTTATATGCTCGCCTCTTTTGTATATATGTAAGATCTCTAATATGTATTTTTCTAACTATTAGCTCAAACGATACCAAATGTGCAAAAAATCTATAACAAAAATGAAAGAAAAAAACAACCTCATTCAGTACAATTTTGCTCGTTGCATTCAATTTGATATAAGTATAACATAACTGTAAATTAACAGTAAATTTTGTCGATTTGGTTTGCTGGAATTTTTAATTGATTTTCGTTTGCATAAACATACTTTGGCAAAAAGTGGCCTTCCGACCCGTGAAATTGCTAGTATGTTAAAATTGTCTATGAGCTCTGTTGTGGCCATAAAAACACGTAGTTGCTTCCTAACGCCTATATCTACTAAAAATATAAACATAAAAACTGTTCTGTGGAAGATTCGAAAAACAACTTCTCATCAGATGTAACGAAAATCAATCATTTCCAATCGGAAGGCAAACAATAATATCCACATGAAAATCTACAACGACATTATGAGCGGCAGACTGTCGTTGTTGTTGTTATAGCGGCAGAAAACATTCCCGAAGTAATTTAGAGGAATGGTGTCGAGTTGGCAGTCCTTAGCTGGAAAACCAGGTTCGTTCCGGTTACTTAGACCCGAATGTCCTGGAAACAGTGACGGAATGTAAAATATGATAGGTACGGTCTCATTCTATGGGGATGCTTCACTTGAAGAACCTCAGGAATTCTGAAAAAAGGATACTATTGGAATAATTTACAGTCAAAATTAATTGAATTTATGGACGAAAGTGCTTATCCATAGGAAGAGGTAATTTTCTATGGGAGTAACCATATGAAGCACACTGCCAAATTGTTACTCGCTCTAATCAATTTCAACACATCCACTGGTCAGCACAAAATCCCTTAACCTGATTAAGGATTTGTGGGCTACTGTGAACAAGAGCCAGACTATGAAGCAGAGTATACAACGAATGGAGAAGCATACCGAAGTAAATACTAGCGCATTAAATTGAAATTATGACGAGATGTCTATAAAATGTAAGTAAGCACAAAAGATCAAAAATTAAATAATCTAGTTTAAAGACATCTACTTTTTACCAGAGAAACTGTACTTAATGAGTTTGTTTTAGTTTATTACATAATACAAAAAAACGTACACTGAAATTTTGATCAAATTTGAGTTATAAAATATTTTGTAAGATTTAAAATGCAAAAGTGACGAACGTCCAAACGGTTTTGCTTCGTTTCTTTAAATGTTGATTATTTAACATGGGTAGCATTTTTATTATGTACAAAACATTTCTGTAAATCAAAATTTTATGTAATATACTACATTATCACAATGATTCATATGCTCTCTTTCATACGAATAGCTTCCAATGTTTTAATTGAGCATATACAAAATATGGGTTTACATAATAATACATATAAAATGCATAAAGTTAAACTTATTCATAAATATATTTGAGCACCATTTTTGTTAAAGTCAACACTTATTTAACTTTTGTGGTTACAAAATCTTAGTTTTAGTTAAGAAAAACTGTAAGATTAATATTATAAATATATATACTATAATATTCTTAAACACAGTTTATAAAAATTAATTATTTAAAATACCTAATTTGAAATGTCTTGAAATAACAGAACCTTCATTGTATGTTAACAATAGATTGTTAATGCTTTTATGTTATAGGTAAGTTATTTAAATGGTCAATAATATTTAAAGATTCATTAATAAATTTAATTAAAATTTATATTTGCAGACACCATGAAATACTAAAAGCTTTAATGCTAACAGTAAACCTCGTTCGGAATATTGCCATTAACAAACTTTGCTTTATTTAAAAAAATTTCAAATAATTCCTCTTGATTTCTATTGGGTTTGTAAATATTATAACCATATTTGAACATAATGATTAAAAGCAGAGGTCAGTAATTATTTTTTTAGAATCTTCCGGATAGTTGAGTTGAATTAATTAATTATTTAATTTCTATCAATATATTTAATATTATAAATATTATTTATTTATATTTTTAATATAGTAGGCAAATATCTTTAAAACTTGAACGCACTGACTTAGCACCATTTATTTAAACTAACAATGTCTGCAGAACTTTGTGTAAATTTCTTAATATGACACCAAAGTATATATTTTTATATTTTTGTAAAAGAAATTTTAGATACTCAAGTCAAAATTGGAAAATTTAATTTGATTAAGTTCATATTTGTAATTTCAAATCACGTCTACATTATATACATGCATATACAAAATTTCCGAATTTATTTTCATTTAGTGGAATGCTTTATTTTGCTGTTGAGTAAATTGACGGTCTCTTTTTCCTTCTCCAGCTCTTTGCATCTAAACGTATAATAATTATGTATGTGTTTTATTATGCAAATTGCCTTTTATGAATCGGTTTACCTCTGCGGGTTCCGATTCTTTAAACGTTAGCGATTTCGTTTTGTTTTTCTATTGACATTCCCCTCGATGATGATCTAGAAATAAAATGTGCAAATAAATATTATAAGTTCTAGTATTTTTATAATCGTATCTTTATGTTTGGATTTGTAAATCGGAGCATTTCCAAAACTCAATGGCTTAAAAAAAAAAGATTTCTTGAAAGAAGGATTTTTTTGTTCAATTACAAATATTAAAAAAAAAAAAACAACTAGAAATTTTCATTGCCTGCCAAAAATACAATTTTTTCTTTTTTCTTCGCTCAATGCCTACTTTATGGCCTTAATTGAAACGCATATTTCTATACTCTTGCAAACAGTTGCTACAGAGTATTATAGTTTTGTTCTCGTAACGGTTGTACGTATGACCTAAAACTAAGCGAGATAGATATAGGGTTATACATACATATATAAATAAAAATTTAAATCCGTCTGACTGTCTGCCTGTCCGTCCGTCTGTGCCATCTTTAACTTGAGTAAAAATTGAGATATTTTGATGAAACTTGGTACGCAGGTTCCTTAGTACAAAAAATTCCAATTCGTAGATGGGTGTAATCGGACCTCTACCGCCCACTTTTTGGTGAAATCTCATATCTCTGGACCCGACCAACAGATTTCGACAAAATTTAGTACGTGCCATTCTTTTTAAATTCCTATGTCACACTGTGAAAATGGACGAAATCGGACAGCAACCACGCCTACTTCCCGTATAGCACAATTAAAAATTTCACTTGATTCGTTCAGTTTCCAGTGCACAAATCAAGAAGCAATTAATATAACAGGATAAAACTTTGCACGAAAAATGTCTTTAGTGTGGGCCACCTTATGACCAAAAATTGTTTAAGTGCAATAAAAACTGTTCAAGTCCCTAGGTACCGAAAATTTAGTCCCCGGTACCTATAGTTGACTTTTGATCGAAAATGAGGGTCAAAGTGTGATATATATGTACAAATAACTGTGTGTCGATTCTCTTTTCACGGGTATTTTCCAAGATTTGGCGCATTGTGAATATCGCTTCTTTAGACGGGTAATTGCTATTCGAACTTCTTCATGGTCGGGCAATGGACCATCCACTCCAGCGTCATCGTGAGGAAAAGTCGGAAAATTGGACAATTCCAAAAAGTAACTTTTTTTCATAAAAACTTTTTTTGTTTTGTGTGTTTCACACAAAGTGATCAGGTCGCGCTAATATCGGTCGGCGGTATTTTTGGCATCAACATACGTTGGCAACCAAGGGCACATGACCGAGTACTTCCAGGATGCGATGACATACGTGTGGAATTATGGATCGCGGTCAATCACCAAGCGATCGTCACGATGTCACAGCACGACTTTTCAAACAACAGTTACGATGTTTGATGGACTATATCTTGAAGCAACGTATGTACATATATGTGGTGTTGTCAGATACTAGATGTACTCTGTTGAGTGGCAAAAGAGAGATTTGTCACATGCACACATTCTTTGGTTTGTATGTCTGACAATAAATGCACAAAACGCTATCCACGTACTTTTCTTTCGGAAGCACAAACTGGAAAACTAATAGATATCCACTCTATCGGCGACGCTCACCAGACGACAATGGCAGAACATTCAGCTTTCATTTTAGAGGAATGAATATCGAAGTTGACAACACATGGATCGTACTATATTCACCACTATTGTCTAAATCAAATTCAAAACTCATATCAATGTTGAATATTGCAGTTTGGTGAAATCGATAAAATACGTTTGTAACTACGTCACCAAAAGAAGCAGCATGGTCTTGAACGAAACATCGATACGTAAACTGCAATAAAACGCTTTGTAGGATATTTACTTTTGCAATTCATGAACGTTTTCCGACGCAGACGCACAACAGTCTCGCATTTAATTTGGAGAATAAGAAAAAAAGTATATTTTAACCCAGCGAATACAGTACAACCAGTGGAAACACCGCCAGCAACAAAATTAACATTGACGAGTTTTCTCAACTTTCGTCAGTGATCCGTTTATGAGAACATTGCTCTATTCAATATTATACATGGAATGCATCGTCGAAGAAATGGTTACGCAGAAAGCAAGGCCAACCAGTAAATGGACATCTAGCTGTGTTCTCAACTAATGCATAAGGACAAATTTACACATTACACCCGAAAAACGACGATTGCTTCTACCTTCGGTTGCTATTGATTAATGTACGCGGTTCAACTTCATTTGAGTCATTGTGTACTGTGAATGGTACGATGTGTGAAGCTTTTTGAGAAGCATGCCAGCAATTACAATTGCTGGAACATGATAATCAGCCTTCAAAGTCGCTTTAATTATGAGATAACAAAAATGACATTGCCGAAGACAATTTACATCGTATTCGCTAAGTATTGGAAATGGGCAAATTTCGGTTAACTTCAACGAAAGATAAACTCATGACGAATGTTTATCTGAACATTGGCCAAATTATCGTAACTACGATTCTTTGAGTGCACTTTTAGCTGCCAAAAATACCGATGTTGCTGACTTAAACTGGAAGATTCAAAGTCAAATTCCGGGAGACTTGCGCTCATACATATCGATCGATCGATCGTCTTGACAATGAAGACAACGCCGTGAATTATACAGTAGAATTTCAAAATTTTTTAGAGAGGCTTGGTATGCCACCGTTTGCGTCTCAAATTGGTTCTGTCGTTATTATATTCCGAAATCTTCATGAGCCAAAACTGTGTAATGGAACCCGACTGATTGCAACGCAGCTATCGAATTAAAGGTGGCAGAATGCTTGATTCTACGAATTCCTTTGAGTTCTAACGATTTGCCATTTCAGTTCAAACGTATTCCGTTTCCAGTAGAAATTGCATTTGAGATTATCAACAGGACACAAGGATAGTTGCATAGTGTGTAGCATAAATTTGGAAATGCTATGTTTTTCACACAGTCAGATATACAAGGCGTGCTCTTCTTCTTCTTAATTGGCGTAGACACCGCTTACGCGATTATAGCCGAATTAACAACAGCGCGCCAGTCGTTTCTTCTTTTCGCTACGTGGCGCCAATTGGATATTCCAAACGTAGCCAGGTCCTTTTCCTCTGCTTCCCCCGACGGTTACGGCGTCGAATACTTTCAGAGCTGGAGTGTTTTCATCCATCATCAGTCACTAGATCACCTTTGAGAGTTCTACAATAGTATGCTCCGGTCTTGAAACCTACTGTAAGCCGCCGCATTTTTTCGTAGAATTTTCGAGCATTTCCCCTGTCGGCCAGCTTATCAAGCTCTTCGTATTCACGCATTTCGGCCTTTTCGATGTGGGGACAGCCAGATGGTTTGATCTTATGCTGGAATCTAGTACTACAGATAACCATATTTCGAGCCCCGGCGAAGTCGATCAGCCTCAACCCATTTGGGAATGTTTCGTCGTAGAGGCTGAATTTACCGACCGTAGTGCCAAAGATGCCTTCTTTGCCCACCCTGGCGTTAAAGTCGACAAGCACGATTTTGATATCGCGCTCATAGGTGTGCTCCAAGCGCTCATTGAAGGCATCTTTGGTCACATCGTCCTTCTCTTCCGTCGGGCGCAAATCAGCGATATGTTGAAGAACCTCGCTTTGATGCGGATTGTGGCTAGATGTTCATTCACCGGAGTGAATAATAGTACTCAGCGACGGAGTCTCTCTCCCACCACCAATCCCATGCCAAACTTCCGCTCCTTTATATGGCCACTGTAGTAAATACCACAAGGACCTACTCGTCGCTGTCCTTGTACCGTCCGTCGCATTTCTTGGATGACGGTGATGTCAGCCTTTATTTTCGCGAGGACATCAACCAGCTGGGCAGCGGCACCTTCCCAATTAAGGGACCGGACATTCCAGGTGCATGCCCTAATATCGTAGTTCTTATTTCGTTTGCCATGGTCGTCATCAAAATGGGAGTTTCTCTTCCGAGGCTTTTGGTAATTTTTCATTGGTAGTGTTTTTTACATGGCGGGTCCCAAACCCAGCCCACAACCCTATGTAGGGGATGTTTCGCCTTCTCACTTTGGCTCGCCTTCGAACGGATGTTCTTAGGCTACCCAGCGGATACTTGGTCAAAGACCGGAAGTCGTGAGCTGCTTGAGCCATGTATAAAAGAATCGTTTCTGGCCACTCCCAAGTGAATGGCGATCAGAGAACTTTCCTCACTTTCGTGAACTTCTACACATGACTCCTTATATAAACATAGGGTCCACATATTCAGTACCTAGTTAAACAGTTTTGGTTCGATTTACGCAATTTTTAGGCATAAGGTGACATACCTCAAATGCAAATTCGTGCAAAGTTTTATGTCGATATGTTAATTAATTCTTCATGAAAGTTTCCAATAGAATTTAAAATGGTATTATATGGGAAATAGGCGTGAATGCCCAATTACGCCCATTTTTGCACTGTTACATATGTTACCAAAATTTAATGTGTCTGCCGTATTTAGTTATTGATTTATCGCGCTTTTAGCAGTTTACAACAGTACGTATATGGGGATCAGGCAATTTCTTTCATTTTCACATTTCGGTAGGAGTTCTGATAATATTTGCGCTAGGCGAGTTTGATTGTTGTAGCTTTAGTGGTTTAGGAGATATGTGCATTAACACTTATTAAACGACGGGGCCATGCCCACTTTTACAAAAATTCTTCCCTACAGTATGGTACTTTATACGTTTTCGGTTAATGGTGTTTTGTGGGCGTGGCAGTGATCCGATTACGCCTATCTACGAACTCATCCTTACTTTTTCACCAAGGAATGCGGATTCCAAGTTTCATTAAGATATCTCAATTATTACTCACGGACATACAGTCATCCGGTTTACAACCCGTTTCGTCATCCTGATATATAACCCTATATCTATCTTGATTAGTTTTAGAAAATACATACAATCGTTAGGTGAACAAAGCTATTTAACTATGTTTCAACATGTTAAACTAGTATAAAAACTGGAAGAGGAAAATATTCATTACCTAACAGAACCCTAACATTTACATAACCCATGACGCAGAAGAGATAATAGTAGCTGCTTAGATAATAGTATTCGACTTTTTATAAAAAATCAAAGCTTATTCAATTAGGAATTTTGATAAAAATTTTAAATAACGACAAATAACTTCAATCATAAAATAGATTACGGCGGTATTTATTACTAAAATTTAATTTTATTTGAATAGTTAACCGTGGCTAAAAAAACTAGCCACCTCATTTACACATTCAGTATTTAAAATTATTATTTTGATAAGGTGTATACATTTAGTGAATACAGGGTTCCTGGAAAGTAAAAGGACTGATTTTCTCCCGCCGCGACTGTACTTCGGATAGTGCGCGTACCGACCGGATTCGGTAAAGGGCGTTCCTAGCTAACGAACGAGCGGCTGGTCAGTTATTTCCGATCACCTGAAGAGTTACGACAAACATTTTCGCGCGACGTGTTTCTGTGAATGGTGCAAGCCGAAAATGCAGAGTTCGTTAGAGCAGAGGTACGCGATTAAATTCTATGTGAAACTAGCTAAATCTGCGACAGGGACGTTTGATATGATCAAGCAGTATGTTTCGGTGGCACTAGGCCTTTTTGGACGGCCGGGAAGAGGTCGCTGATGAAGACCGTGCTGGAAGACATGTGACTCTTGCGCAAAGTTGTCAACTCAGACCGTCGACTAAGTATTCGTTTAATTGCACAGATGTTAAATTTATGAAAATCTATGGTTCATGACTTTGTGACTGAGCGCAAGATGTGCGCGAAGATGGTCTCAAAAGTGCTCACTGACAATCAGAAATTGCGGCGAGTGGAAGTGTGTCAAGAAAATTTGAACATGTGTGAAAGTGACCCCCATTTTTTGAATACATTTTTGTTTCCTTGCCAGAAAAGGCCGATGAAAGGCAAGCGTTTTGAGACCATAGAGGGGATCCAAGCAGCTTGCACCTCAGCTTCAATGCTTGAAAATCGCGTTGGCAGCGCTGCATCGACGCAGAAGGTGCCTATTTTGAAAGTTTTTAAAGAATTGTAACGATTGGTTCAATACATTTTTTTTAAATCGACTCAGTCCTATTACTTTCCGGACAAATTCTGTAAGGTAAACTTGGTATACAGATGAGTATGTCATCATTTTACTCTTTATGTTTAAAAATGCGTATGCAAAACAAACCTGTAGTATTTGGCTGGCCTCAAATGCTGTACCTGGTAGTAAAATAATCGGAGATGATACATGACCCGACTCCACGCACAGCATATTGGGAAATTCATCATCCCCAAAATCACTCATTTCTCTTGCTTGATCTATCCATGGGTTCCAAATAACTGCAAAATAATTTAAATTATAACAAATATTAACACTAGTTACTAAATAACCTTATATTAAGGCCAAATTGCACATTGAGGCCAAATTATCAATATGAATCACAATAATTAATTACGTTTACTTAATGTTTTACGACAGACAAAAACAAGTAAGGAAGGGCTAAATTCGGGTGTCACCGAACATTTTATACTCTCGCATCATAAAGTGATAATCGAGATTTCATTATACGTCATTTACATATTTTTCAAATACCGTATTTTTGTAAAGTTTTATTCCGCTATCATCATTGGTTCCTAATGTACTATGTATATATTATACAGAGAAGGCATCAGATGGAATTCAAAATAGCGTTATATTGGAAGAAGGCGTGGTTGTGAACCGATTTCACCTATATTTCGTACATGTCATCAGGGTGTTAAGAAAATATTATATACCGAATTTCATTGAAATCGGTCTAGTAGTTCCTGAGATATGGTTTTTGGTCCATAAGTGGGCGAGGCCACGCCCATTTTCAATTTTTAAAAAAAGCCTGGGTGCAGCTTCCTTCTGCAATTTCTTCCGTGAAATTTAGTGTTTCTGACGTTTTTTGTTAGTCCGTAAACGCACTTTTAGTGATATTCAACATAACCTTTGTATGGGAGGTGGGCGTGGTTATTATCCGATTTCTTCCATTTTTGAACTGTATATGGAAATGCCTGAAAAAACGACTCTGTTGGTTGACATAGCTATAGTAGTTTCCGAGATACGTACAAAAAACTTAGTAGGGGGCGGGGCCACGCCCACTTTTCCAAAAAAATTACGTCCAAATATGCCCCTCCCGAATGCGATCCCTTGTGCCAAATTTCACTTTAATATCTTTATTTATGGCTTAGTTATGACACTTTATAGGTTTTCGGTTTCCGCCATTTTGTGGGCGTGGCAGTTGGCCGATTTTGCCCATCTTCGAACTTAACCTTCTTATGGAGCCAAGGAATACGTGTACCAAGTTTCATCATGATATCTCAATTTTTACTCAAGTTACAGCTTGCACGGACGGACGGACAGACAGACATCCGGATTTCGACTCTACTCGTCACCCTGATCACTTTGGTATATATAACCGTATATCTGACTCTTTTAGTTTTAGGACTTACAAACAACCGTTATGTGAACAAAACTATAATACTCTCCTTAGCAACATTGTTGCGAGAGTATAAATACATATTAATATACCTGTAAATCACAGATATCAAATCCGTCTTTTTTAGACATTGTATATGTTAATGAATGCATCGGAAAGTAACTTGAACTCAATGACGCTTTTATCGTGTGAAATTTGAATTAATCAATTTGCACTATGTCCCCGGCCTGATACATAGAATTAAATCCATATGGCCTTGTTACACGTACCGAGTACAGTGGCGAGACAGTATTCTGGCCGAGTATGATACTCGGTCGAGAGAGTTGCGTTGGCGAGTAGAGGTTTACACGTATTTTGTTCATCTAGTTAGACAGTGAAGTTTTTCTAAGTTTTATTTGCAATGTTTGGTAGAAAAAGACATTTTAAAAGAGTTTTTAATGAAGTTCTACCGCATCTCATAAAAGAGTTGTGGGATTTTCAATTCTTTCACAACGCAAAATGCAATTGAAACTAAATAAACAACATAAAAATCGACCGAGTGGCGAGTGAACACCGAACGCGTGTTCACATGCAACGAGCGAGTCAGTGATTAGCTCAGAAGGGGCAAAAGAGTGAAGAAAAAAGAAGCACTCGGCCTAGTAAACAAAATGTGATTCTAGTGACTCTCTCGCCACTAAACTCGCCCACTGACTCGGTTCATTACTCGCCTTACTGTTTAAACGAAACGAGCACTCGGCCGAGTCACTGTCTCGCGACTGTACTCGTTACGTGAAACAAGGCCAATATGATTTTTAATTAGCCTTAACCTTCAAAAGGCGCGTGTATACATTTTATTAGCTGTCGGATAATATGTTTGTGAATTATATCATTTTGAGTGAAGCAACTTTGTTTATTGTGAAAAAAAGCGAAAAAACAGTTGAAGCAAAAACTTGCCTTTATGACTAGTTTGCGGATACTGCCACAGGGAAAATCAAAGATTGGTATGCTAAATTTAGACATGGTGAAATGAGCATCGAAAACGGTGAACCTAGTGGACATGCAAAAGAGGTTGTTACCGTCGAAAACATCAAAAAACAACAGCGACTATTACATAGCGTTATTGGACATTTTGAAGAACGAAATCACTAAAAAACGGATGCATTTGAAAAAAAAGAATGCATCGTTTACAACTTTGTGAAAACAATGGCAAAAATCAATTAATTGGGCTTCGAATTGCTTTCACATCCACCGTATTCTTCAGATTTAGCCCCCAGCGACTATTTCCTGTTCTCAGATCTCAAAAAAATGCTTTGTTGGGAAGAAATTTTCGCCGAAAGAAGGGATGATCGCCGAAACTAAGCTCTATTTTGAAGCAATGGAAAAATCATACTACAACAATGTATTTTAAATTTAAAAAAATGGTATCGAAAGTTGGAGTGGCGCTATAATCAGTCTATCAACCTTGAAAGAAACTATGTTGAAAAAACTAAACGAATGAAACGAAAAATGTGTTTTCTGCACGCACTGATTGATGCTTAAATTGCAGTGCTATGTAAAAGGTTGTCTTTATAGCCAAGCTATAATGCAATAAGTCCAATATGTATGTACATACGGTGGTGGTCCGTTACAACGAACTTTCGAAATATAGAATTTTTGCTGCAACCATTGGAAAACAACTTATATTTTCCAGTGACTTACTTTTGCAATCTAAAGGGAGTAAAACAATTATATTATATTTAATTCAGTATAATGTAAGTATGTACAAGAAAGCAATTAAAAAGCAAATGAAGTGAAAAACGTGTATGAAGTACAAAAACAGTGTTGCATGAATATGTGCGTTGTATACAGGCATGTATTTCAACACGTCTCCTCAACGAGCATATTCTTACATGTGAAAAAATTAAATAATTTCTTTAATTCAAACCTAATACTTGTTATGACTATTCTTGTTTAAATTCTTAGTTGAATGTCAGTAATATTAGGAATACAACACTATTTTAAATCAATAATGTCTTCTTGGTTAACATCTCTTATACAGTGATATTTTATATTAAAATGCTTACTCTTCGAATGATAAACGGAATCTTTTACGAGATGCATCGCACTCAAGTAGTCGGCATTCACTACTATCGCCTTTGGACACTGAAATTTCATTCCTGTTAATAGCTCTTTCACATAAAATGCTTCTTTTGCTGCAGATGTAAGTGCCATATATTCAAGACTGCTCAGGGCTACAGTCGGCTGCTTCTTTGATTCATATGAGAATGTGCGGAAGAGTAGTTCAAAACTCCAATAAAATCTGCTCCGCCAATTTCTCCCCAAGCGGATAAGCGCATTCTAGCAGAAGTTATTGTCTTACCGCAATTAACAAACATGCTTCCTATCACACAAATAGCAAGAATTGGAAAAAGGTTTCGCACCTTAAGTTAACAGATCTCTACTGCAATTGCAGCGACCAAATCTTCTTCTTTACTGGCGTAGACACCGCTTACGCGATTATAGCCGAGTTAACAACAGCGCGAGTTAAGGAACGTATTCCTTATAATAGTAACAAACATCAAAACAACTTTTTTTTCAGTAAACAGAATGCATCAAAACAACCTTGAGTTGGAACAATTGAAATGCACTACAAACAAATCCTAAACAAACAAATAACAAAACAACTTTGAGTTTGTATACCTGAACAACCTTATCTTAAAACAAACCAAATGTATTTAAGCAAACGATATACTATATACGTAAACAAACCTAAACAAGTAATAACCATGTAATAAGGGAAAAATTCAGAAACAAATAGCAATAGATGTAAGTATAAATCCTGTAACAGCGGACATTACTTCCAGGATGAATCAACAGCAGATCATACAGCTCATCGTTGCATCGAATGCGATATTCGCCGTTGCCAACGCGCAATGGACCATAAATCTTTCGCAGAACTTTTCTCTCGAAAACTCGCAACGTCGACTCATCAGTTGTAGTCATCGTCCAAGCCTTTGCACCATATAGGAGGTCGGGAATTATGAGTTGCTTAAAGAGTTTGGTTTTTGTTCGTCGAGAGAGGACGTTACTTCTCAAGTGCCTACTCAGTCCGAAGTAGCATCTGACGAAATTATATACAACTTCAAAGTTTTGACTGTCAACAGTGACGTGAGGGCCACGTCGCGAATGCGACGACTGTTTGTTTGATGACAGGAGATATTTCATCTTGCCCTCGTTCACTGCCAGACCCATTTGCTTTCTTGCCTTTCCATTCTGAAGAAAGCAGAACTAACGGCGCGGGTGTTGAGGGCGATGATATCAATATCATCAGCATGCGCCAGCAGTTGTACACTCTTGTAGAAGATGGTACGTTCTCTATTTAACTCTACAGCTCGAATTATTTTCTCCAAAAGTAGGTTGAAGAAGTCACACGAAAGGGAGTCGCCTGGTCTGAAATCTCGTTTGGAATCGAACGGCTCGGAGAGGTCCTTTCCGATCCTCACGAAGTTTTTGGTGTTGCTCAACGTCAATTTACACAGCCGTATTAGTTTTCAAATCGACGAAGACGTGGTGTGTGTCGATTGTCTTTTCGCGGGTCTTTTTCAAAATCTGGCGCATGGTGAATACCACTGATACACACTGATAAGGTCCAATCAGTTTGTTGACGGTGGGCTTTAATATTTCACACAATACGCTCCATTAAACCTTATACGCGATGTTTAGGAGACTTATCCCACAATAGTTGGCGCAGATTGTGGGGTCTCCATTTTTTGTGGATTGGGCAGAGCACATTTAAATTCCAATCGATGGGCATGCTTTCGTTCGACCATATTTAACAAAGAAGCTGATGCATGTTCCCTATCATTTCTTCACAGCCGTGTTTGAATAGATCGGCCGGCAATCCATCGGCCCCCGCCGCTTTGTTGTTCTTCAGACGGGTAATTGCTGTTCGAACTTCTTCATGGTCGGGCAGTGGAACATCTGCTCCATCGTCATCGATTGGGGAATCGGGTTTGCCTTCTCCTGGCGTTATGCTTTCCCTGCCATTCAGCAGGCTGTAGAAGTGTTCCCTCCATAATTTTAGTATGCTCTGGACATCAGTCACTATGATCCGGTCTTGAAACCTTCTGTTAGTCGCCGCATATTTTCGTAGAATTTTTGAGCATTGCCCATGTCAGCCAGCTTGTCAAGCTCTTCGTACCCACGCATTTCGGTCTCTCTCTTTTTCTGTCTGCAAATGCGAAAGATTGTACCTGCTCGATTAAGTTCTGCAGCTCGAACTATTTTCTCCAGCAGCAGATTGAAGAAGTCGCACGATAGGGAGTCGCCTTGTCTGAAACCTCGTTTGGTATCGAACGGCTCGGAGAGGTCCTTCCCGATCCTGACGGAGCTTTTCGTGTTGCTCAACGTCAGTTTACACAGCCGTATTAGTTTTGCGGGGATACCAAATTCAGACATCGCGGCATAAAGGCAGCTCCTTTTCGTGCTGTCGAAAGCAGCTTTGAAATCGACGAAGAGGTGGTGTGTGTCGATTCTCCTTTCACGGGTCTTTTCCAAGATTTGGCGCAAGTTAATTTTTAGATTAAGTAAGTAAGTAAGTTTCGTGTTGCTCAACGTCTGTTTACACAGCCGTATTAGTTTTGCGGGGATACCAAATTCAGACATCGCGGCATAAAGGCAGCTCCTTTTCGTGCTGTCAAAAGCAGCATTGATATCGACGGAGAGGTGGTGTGTGTCGATTCTCCTTTCACGGGTCTTTTCCAAGATTTGGCGAAAGTTAATTTTTAGATTAAGTAAAAATGAGGCAAAAGAATATATTTTGAGCTGCACCGAAATGTGTACTCTTTATTTATACTCTTAAGACTAACTCATTACATGGTTCTTACTTCTATTTACACTAACTAGTATGTATACTTATTACTAGTTGATGGTTTGTTAAGATACAGATTATATTATTTGTTTAGGTTTGTTTACATATATATTGTTTGCTTAGATACATTTGCTTTGTTTTAAGATAAGGTTGTTGCGGTATTCAAACTCTAGGTTGTTTTGATGCATTCTGTTTACTGAAACAAAAGGTTGTTTTAATGTTTGTTCCTATTATAAGGAATACGTTCCTCAACTCGCATGGTGAATATCTGGTCGGTTGTTGATTTGCCAGGTCTAAATCCACACTGATAAGGTCCAATCAGTTTGTTGACGGTGGGCTTTAATCTTTCCCACAATACGCTCGATAGAACCTTATACGCGATGTTAAGGAGGCTTATCCCACCGTAGTTGGCGCAGATTGTGGGGTCTCCCTTTTTGTGGATTGGGCAGAGCACACTTAAATTCTAATCGTTGGGCACGCTTTCGTCCGACCATTTTTTGAAGTGAAAACTTCTTATGGCGCGTTGGGCACTTTTGTGGGTGAGCATTTTCAGCCATTCTCGCGACAGATGAGATTTTACACAGATATACTCCGCGTGTATTCTTATAATATATTATATGTATGTATACTATACGCGCTCTTTGCATGGGCATTCGTTCGTGCTTTCGCGACAGACGAGATTACATACCTACATATACCTATACTCAGACAGAGAACATAAAGACATAGAGAAGGTGCAAATTGAATTCTGTATGATGTTCGATTGGACGGTTAACAGAACTTAAAAGATTGCGATGCAGAATTTCACCATTCTCGCTGCTATTTAGCAGAAATGAGCACGTTCTCTGGTAGAAATATATGTAAAACGACTGAATTCATGCGAGAATGAATAAAGAGAAATGCTTTGAAGAAAAATATACAAAGTCACACAAAGAATGTAAAGAAGCATTCTCTGAGTCACATATGCGTGATTTATCTTGTATCATATGAACCATTTTTTCAGAAAAATTATAAAAATTTTAATTTTTTTACAAAATTGTGAAAAATTAGGTAAAAAGTAATTTAATTATTTTTTTAAATTATTTAATTATTTCAAAAAACTTATATTTACATAATTTCTTCAAAGAAAATTGATGACCTTCATGAAATATGCATATTCGCATTATTTCGTTATCATTTCATATTTGTACCAATAGAATTTCTATGACACATGCATATGTACATATATTATTTCTTTGGCACATTTGTCTGTATGTTTACGAAAGCAAACGCGAGCCATATACATATGTACATATGTACATTCATAATAACAAATGTCGCACGCATCTTTCGCATCTCCGTTGTCACGGTCAACCAATGGCCGAAACTTGCGTTTTGTCAAAGAGTCAAGTGCCGAACACATTGAGCACAACAGACTGCAAGCGACATCTGTTAAATATTAAAATACACACGTTCTTAGGGACACAGTTATGTAGTTGTGCAGCTTCCTCAATACTTGTGTCCTAAGAACGTGTGTATTCTAATATCTGTCGCGCTCATTGGTTCAGCACTTGTATGATGATAGAAAATCCAAGCTGTGCCGAAAAAAATAAACGAATGGCCGCCTATTATCAACGCTCCCCTTTCCGCTGTAACAGCTTTGCCTACAAACGTGCGTAAAAATGTATGTATGTATACGTGTGAGCGTGAATACATATTGACGCAGATTTTTGCGAGTCACGGAAAAATATTTCAGAATGGACAAATATTATAAATCGACAACTCCGTTGTTGCCACTTTTCTCACTTCTTTCTGTGAAGAAGCATCAGAAAGTTGTTCAATTTATGATTTTTAGCATTTGCCATCGTTGCGAAAAGACGCTTGTTGGCAAAGGCATGCTCAGGGAGATGTTACGTAGTCTGTTTTTATGAATGAAGCGAGGTCGCTTGTGGAATTTGCGCCTGCGTTTATGAATGAAATCGTTTTTATTGTAAAATTTACTACATTTGTTCTCGGTAATTTGGCTGCCATATTGACTTGTGATACTTCTGTTATTTGAGATAATGGTTTTTGTAGAACAATGTTTCAATTTTTTGTTGGTGACATATTCACATGTGTACGCATATATATGTTTGTATGCTTGTGCATTATTTGTTCGGAAGTGTATACAAATATATGTACATATAAGTATAAATGAATGTATATGAACATGGAGATCATGTTTATATATTGTTGTGATAAATTTAATTTCTATTAGTAAGAAACATAATACAAAAATATTTATTACTATAGTATATTATGTAAAAATCAAAAAAAAAGCATTAGATATGCAAGTCCAAATTGACTATAAATATTACTATGCATGCATTCATACAAAATTATACTCATATCATAAATATGTTTACCTGTCAATATTAAATTGCCGACGGCAAAACTCAAAAGCCTACATTCATACATACATATATACATACATAAACATATGTTTAGCATACTGGCTGGGCAGCGGCACCTTCCCAATTAAGGGACCGGACATTCCAGGTGCATGCCCTGATATCGCAGTCCTTATTTCGTTTGCCATGGTCGTCATCAAAAGGGGGGTCTCTCATCCGAGGCTGTCGTTTAGTTTTCATTGGTACTGTTTTTTACGTGGCGGGTCCCAAACCCATCGCACAACCCTATGTAGGGGATATTTCGCCTCCTCACTTTAGCTCGCCTTCAAGGATACTTGGTAAAAAACCGGAAGTCGTGAGCTGCTTGAGTCATATGTAAAAGAATCGTTTCTGGCCACTCCCAAGTGAATGGCGATCAGTGAACTTTCCTCACTTGTTTGAACTTCTACACATGATTCCATCCTCCTGATAACATAAAGACATTTTTTATTGTGTTCTCTGTTTTACATACCCAAGAATATGAAGAGTCATAAATATACATATGTATGCATGCTCCTTATGATACTCCCAACAAGAGCATTGTTATATTTTCATGCTTCAATTTTTGCCTTCGCGATGTAAATATGTATGCTTTTGCGTTTTGCCGTCGGGATTTCCATATTGGCATGTAAATATAATTGTGATATGAGTATAATTTTGTATGAATGCATGCATAGTAATATTTATAGTCGATTTGGACTTGCATATCTAATACTTTTTTTTGATTTTTACATAATATATCGGGTGATTTTTTAAGAGCTTGATAACTTTTTTAAAAAAAAAACGCATAAAATTTGCAAAATCTCATCGGTTCTTTATTTGAAACGTTAGATTGGTTCATGACATTTACTTTTTGAAGATAATTTCATTTAAATGTTGACCGCGGCTGCGTCTTAGGTGGTCCATTCGGAAAGTCCAATTTTGGGCAACTTTTTCGAGCATTTCGGCCGGAATAGCCCGAATTTCTTCGGAAATGTTGTCTTCCAAAGCTGGAATAGTTGCTGGCTTATTTCTGTAGACTTTAGACTTGACGTAGCCCCACAAAAAATAGTCTAAAGGCGTTAAATCGCATGATCTTGGTGGCCAACTGTCCATGCATCCCGAAAAATGCACTGTTTGGTGTGGTTTGTACGCTGGTGGAATCATTGGACCGTATTTTTTCAAAGATGCTGTTGGACGCAACGTTACGGTGAATGGCGATCGCTATCGTTCGATGCTAACAAACTTTTTGTTGCCAAAAATGGAAGAACTGAACTTGGTTGACATGTGGTTTCAACAAGATGGCGCTACATGCCACACAGCTCGCGATTCTATGGCCATTTTGAGGGAAAACTTCGGAGAACAATTCATCTCAAGAAATGGACCCGTAAGTTGGCCACCAAGATCATGCGATTTAACGCCTTTAGACTATTTTTTGTGGGGCTACGACAAGTCTAAAGTCTACAGAAATAAGCCAGCAACTATTCCAGCTTTGGAAGACAACATTTCCGAAGAAATTCGGGCTATTCCGGCCGAAATGCTCGAAAAAGTTGCCCAAAATTGGACTTTCCGAATGGACCACCTAAGACGCAGCCGCGGTCAACATTTAAATGAAATTATCTTCAAAAAGTAAATGTCATGAACCAATCTAACGTTTCAAATAAAGAACCGATGAGATTTTGCAAATTTTATGCGTTTTTTTTTTAAAAAAAAAGTTATCAAGCTCTTAAAAAATCACCCGATACTATACTAATAGTAGTAATAGAAATTGAATTCATCACAACAATAATAAATACATACATATATCGCCTGTCATATTAATCTTATTATTTGCTCATATGTATACGCATGTGCGCATTCAGAAATTCAAATCATGATTTTATCACTTATACATATTACATGTGCGCGCATTAATCTGTTTGTTCATACATTCATATATACTTATGTGTACATACATATATTTGTATACAAGTTAACACGAAACATCTATATATTATTCTAAGACAAGGCGCTTATTTCCAGAGATCTACAAAACGTACAGAGACAAATAATACATCAAATTAAAGTGTGAGATCTGAAACTTTGCACAAATTTTACAGATTTTAAATTCATTGAACCACTTTCGATATATTTGCGTTTAAAGTTCTTCAATTTTTACATTAAGTTAATATAAGCAGCGCTTCTACAGAAAAGAGCATATATGTAAGAGAATGAATAATTAAAAATGTTTCTGTCATTTGCTTTCGTTACACACATACCCACATACGCGAAGGCGCAAGTGCGAAATCTAACAACAACAATGTTGTCTGCTCGGTAGCAAAATGACAATAAGCATAGATAACTTGATACGAGACTCTTTGGTTCGAGAGAGAGCTGTCAAAACTCGCATTTTTTATAACATTTGCCAATGATGCCACTGCTGAAAAATATTAACTTGAGTATTTAATAAATTATACAAAAACACTAAATTAAACACTTTGAAAATGCATACATACATATATATGTAAATGCTAAAATGCAAAATCATTAATTAATTTACATAAACATTTATTTTGCCAAAATATGTTCGCACAGTTTCATTTCACACTAATTTCGTCAAGTAATTATAGCGCTGCTTTTCTGGCACCCCGCCTTTTTCACTAACTGCTGGTTGACGGCACCCTGATTGTGTTTTGTTGCCAGTTCAGAAAACAGATCAGCTGCAAGCGAGAGAGCAAGAAAAGAGATTCTAATCAAGTTATCTATGACAATAAGAGAATGACGAATATTACAAAATACAAATGTTTGCTTTGGCATGTGCACTGGTACATACATACATATTTACATTTACATTTGACATGCGCTCTCTTCTATGTTGCACGAATATGTATGTTTGACATGCGCACTCTACTTTGTTTTATATTCACACATACATACTTACAAACATATGTATGTATATACATATGTATGGGCGAAGACGCAAGTGCAAAATCTAACAGAAATATTGTTGTGGGCGTTATTTTGATTAGAAGTGTTATTGCGTTAGGTAAGCTTTGAGTCAGTTCAGTTTTCTTCCAAAAGTCAAGGCGGCTATTACCAGCGAATACTTAAGTACATACTACATCGAATTTCAGTTCAGATTCAGATTAATTATTAAAAATAAAATGCCAAACCAAAGGCGAATTAGACGAAAAAGGAGTTTAACAGGTCGAAGAGAAGAGGTGAATGTTATAGATAAAAAGGAATTTTTAATTGTTAATGTATGTATGTATATGAATTGACCTGTTTTATTAGAGCCGTAGTCATGCAGGATCTATAGCAAGTTATTTCAAAGCTGCCCTAAACTCCGTAGTTCTTCCGGAGTATAGTTCGCTTGGGGGTTTGACTAATATATGTAAAGCAAAACATTTCGGAAGTGAAAAGGTACCTGTACTTTTCATTGTTTTATATTCGTAATATATGTATATACATACTTATTGTCTTAATATTTGGTTGAAATTGTTACTAGGTAAGAAATGGCTTTACGACATGTTGTCATGGCGGAAAAGTTAAACTTCAAGAATTACGTGTACCTGAGTTTTTGAAAGCTGTGTTAGAAAATGATTTGAACTCTTGGTGGGGACACTATTTGGAGAATATTCGGCAGCTAAATAGTTCGTTTGCTTTTGCATCATTCGAAGCGAAAATTGCGGAGCCTACAGGGCGCGGACCATATTGCTTCCGAATACATGGATCAATATATCATAGCGTAGGTCCATTGCATGCAGATCATCCTTCAGAATCCTCCTACGCCCAGCTGTTTATTCTTGACACGGATCAAGCAACTGATATAAGGGCACAACATAATTCAATCTGCGATAGGTATTTGCTGAGAGAAATCAACTAAATGCTTTCAAATATTAACCCCTTGGCAAATGAGTATAAGCATATGGCGCAGGTTGAACGCGAAGAGGAACAGAGAGCCAGAGAAGAAAATCGCAATGCTCGCCGAATTAGCATGCTACTTTTGCTTAGATCGATTATTACGTGATATTCACCAAAATGAAATACCTTTTGGTGGAAAGGTTATTTTATTAGGTGGTGATTTCAGGCAAGTTCTTCCTGTGGTGCCCAATAGCTCACGCGCCGCTATAGTTGGTAAATAGTTTGAAACGGTGCTCACTTTGGAAATTTTTTAGGTGTCTCAAACTCTCAACGAATATGCGTTCTAAAGAATCCTTATACAACAGTTTTCTTTTGCGTGTTGGAGAAGGTCGAGAGCTCTCTCCAGAGTCGAAAATCAATATACCAGAAGAGATAATTTTGCTAAATGAAAATTTAGTGGATTGGGTATTTCAGCCTCAGTCTGGTGTTATTAGTCAAAACCATTTGAAGGATCGGGCAATTTTGTGTCCAAAAAATGATCACTGTACGATAATAAATAGCAGAATAGTAAATATGTTGCCCGGTGAAGAAAGGGTATATTATAGCGTGGATACTGTCGTTTCTGAAGATCCTCAAGAGCATGTCGGATTCCCTACAGAATTTCTAAACTCCCTTAATTTCAGTGGAGTAGCGCCTCATGAGTTAAGGCTTAAGGTTGGAACAGTTGTGATGTTAATCCGCAATCTTAATACATATGAAGGGTTGGTCAATGGGACTCGCTTGATAGCAAAAGCACTACATTGTAATTGTTTGGAGGTCGAAATTTCAACCGGTGAATCACAAGGGAAACAAATTTTATTGCCCCGTATAAATTTACAGCCCAGCGAATCAACACTTCCTTTTATTTTAAAGCGTCGCCAATTTCCAATAATTGTAGCATTCGCAATAACAATAAACAAATCTCAAGCGCAGACTCTAGCAAGAGTTGGTGTTTTCCTCAAGGGATTGTTTTACGCATGGCCAGCTGTATGTCGCATTGAGTCGAGTACGATCTTCTCAAGATATCAAAGTTAAGACTTACGACCAAAATAAAACCACTACGAATGTAGTTTTCCATGAAGTACTTGATAAAATTGAGTTTTTATAAAAAAAAATTTTTTTTACTTTTTTCGTTTTAAATAACGGAGTCCCCCGATTATCGGGGGTTATTACTGGTATTCATAATTATAGCTGACGATAATATTTTAATATCAAATATAGCTGAGCTAATATTTCGCAATTAGAAATAAAGTTATAGCTGACAGTAATATTTTCGTCAACAACAGGAAGCGAACATCCGCCACGAGCCGCAAAGGTGCAATTCCACAGAACTGTAAGTTACGGGACAGGTAGATTAAGGTTACTTTTAGCTTAAGAAAGAATATGTAAGTCAGTTGCAATTTAAAGTTTAATAAAGAAGGTCATACGGACCTAATTAAAATAAAACCACTTTTTTTCGGAGCTCTAGCAAAAAGCCCGATAACTGGCGCCCGAGCAATGTGTTAAACAAGCAACTCACAAAAGTAACATAACGGTACGGAAAACGAGCAATGTGTTAAACAAGCAACTCACAAAAGTACCATAAGCAGTACGGAAAACAAGCAACTCACAAAAGTACCATAAGCAGTACGGAAAGCAAGCAGCGGAACTGACTTTCTGGCATCGAGGGAGTGAAAGAGTGCGCCCAAGTACCGAGAGGAAAAAGGACAACTGCACGGTCACCGGCCATGGAAGGGAAGCTGATATCTATGTAAGGAATAAGTTAAGCTATTTAAATTTAATAATTAAGAATATAAAAAAAAAAATAAAAAAAGAAAAGAACATTTTTTGAAAATTAATAATTTAGAAATATATAAACAAATTTTTTGGAAAGGAAAAAAAGAAACTTATAAGAGAAAATTAATAATTTAAAAATATTAAAAAAAAAATTTTTTTTTTTTGGAAAACAAAGTAAATAATTTAAAGAAAGTTTTAAGAGTTCCAATAAGAAAATTATTTCTTTTACAAATAATAAACGGGCTCGTACAGCCAATAATAAATAATAATACAAAGCTGCGATTCACCACCTACGGGGGGACCCTCCAGCATATAACATACAAAATTTTCTGCTATTCACCACCTAACGGGGACCCTCCGGTTTTTATAAAAGTAAAATAACTCTGCGACTTTCCTGTAAAAGAGACCCTCCAGAGATTAACAAAGAAATAATAGTTATATATTTTAAAGAAAATGTCTAACCCAAATAATTTAATCAGACCACCAGTGCTAGGGAATACAACTCCCGTTGCACCAACAAGACCTTCCGATTGTGACACCCAAATTTCGCCAGAATTGGCACATTTAGTTAAAAACGTTGTAACTCATATGTTACAGACGGACGGACAAAGCACAATACAAAGTGTTTTGAATAATGGTACGCACCAGAACATTAGGGATCAAACTATAGACGAAAGATACAGAGACAACATGAACGAAATGGACAAAATTCCCGACGTAGTGCGATCACTACGAGAATTTTCAGGAAACGCTTCAGAGTTTACCTCCTGGAAAAAGAGTGTCGAGCGGATTCTGAGGATATATGAACCCTCGAAAGGCACACCAATATATTTCGGAATTTAAATGTAATTAGAAACAAAATTATAGGGAAAGCGGACATAGCACTAGAGTCGTATAACATGCCTTTAGATTGGACAGCAATATCTCGTTGTCTAACTACCTATTATGCAGACAAAAGAGACATTGGTACTTTAGAGTATCAAATGACTTGTCTTATACAGGGAAGACTAACGATTAACGAATTTCACCAAAAAGTGTATTCGCACCCATCATTAATCATCAACAAAATTGGTTGTATGGAAGTAGGAGAGGAAGCAATACATCTTCTTACGGAAAACTACCGTGCTAAAGCCCTTGACACGTTTGTCAGAGGACTTTCGGGTGACCTTCCTAGGCTCTCGGCATCAGAGAACCAAAAAGCCTACCAGAAGCTCTTCACCTTTGCCTGAAGTTAGAAAATCCAAACTTTAGAGCAAATCACGCTAACAATCAAGTTCCTAGACAACAATTCCAACAACAGAATTTTTTTCCAAATCTTAATCGACAACTTCCTCAAACCAAATTCCATCCCGAGTTAGCTTTTATACCAAAACCAAATCAAATATTTAATCCTTATGGTCAACAACGGTATCCCCAAAATCCAGTAAATCAACAACATGGTTTTCATAATCAAAACCCATTTAATCAACCACCAAATAATCCCCTTCCAAGACCACCAAAACCACCTCAACCAATGGACGTAGACGTTAGCTTAAGGGGCTATACCAGTGTGACGCATGAAAAATTAGGCGATTTTCGTGAATTTTTTTAAAAGAAAGTATGTACTAGATTGAATGTTTCGGCGTTCTATGGACGTAATAAAGTATATTTTTAGCTATATTAAAAAAAAAAATTTACAAAAATATTGAAAAATAACGGAGTAATGTGCTGTCTGCGGAAGTGCCAAAAAAAAAGTGCCTCAACTGCTGGCATGATTCCGGTCGATTGAGTAGCTGAAACAAAAAAATTCAAAATGTTTATTAAACTTAAATATATTTTCTATACAATGGACTACGATCTTTGAAAAATATCAAAAATTAAGAAAATGGCGCCATTTTGAAAAAAAAAAAATCGTTTTTTTACGAAAAAAATTGTCGTTTTTTTAATGCCAAATTGACAATTTTCAGCCAATCAAAAAGATCGTAGTCTATTGTATAGCAAATGTATTCAACTATATCCAGTTTTAATTTCAAGTCGATCGGTCAATTTCTCGTTGAGTTATGATGTCAGCAATTTTGAAAAATGTCGTTTCGAGAAAAACGCGTTTAAAGTTTCACTTATATATGTTTGCACCTCTGAGCGGTCGCTATTTAGAACGCTGCCATTCAAAAACTATTTAAAATACGACCTCGCCGATTTTACAGGATATTTTTGAATATATAAGCTATCGAAAAAAGCAAAAAAAAAATTTTTTTTTTTGAAAGTGTCACACTGGTATAGCCCCTTAAGAACAAATGCTATCAATTACGCCAATAGACCAAATGCCAAATTCACTGTCAAACGACCATCAAACCTTTCAATCAAAAATGATCTGCAACTGCAATCTTTGTTACCCACTCTTACAACTTTTCACGCAATTCTTGGAAATGATAGGTTAAAGGAACTATCAGCAATAATACACAATACCAGAGATAAATGAAGTACTATCACAATTAGGAGAAAAACGAATATTTTCAGTAATCGACTTAAAAAGCGGTTTCCATCAAATTCCTCTTAAGGAATCTGACGTGGAGAAAACAGCCTTTTCAGTGAACAATGGAAAGTATGAGTTCACAAGATTACCTTTTGGACTGAAGAACGCCCCATCCATATTTCAACGTACATTAGACGATATTCTGAGAAAATATGTTATGTCTATATAGACGACATAATAATATTTCGCAATGATGAAAAATCTCATTCAGAGCATATTGACAAAATTTTTGATACACTTCGTAAAGCTAATATGAAAGTACAAGCAGACAAATGCGAATTCTATAAAAACCAAGTAGAATTTTTAGGATTCATAGTTTCTTCTGCTGGTATTTCCACAAACCCATCTAAAGAAAAAAGTATTTTAGATTTTCCATACCCCAAAACACTTATAGACCTTAGATCATTTCTAGGACTTTCAGGATACTATAGACGTTTCATAAAAGATTATGCAAAATTAGCTAAACCCCTCACAACTCTACTTCGTGGTGAAGAAGGTAGAATGTCAAGAAATGTTTCCAAAAAAACCAAATCCAATTAAACAATGACGCTAAAGCAGCATTTACTAAAATAAAATCCACATTGACATCGAAAGACGTCATTTTACAATATCCCGATTATAAAAAAGAGTTCGATTTAACAACAGATGCTTCCAAATATGCCATAGGCGCTGTCTTAGAACAGAATGGAAAACCCATAACCTTTATATCTAGGACATTAAGTAAAACCGAAGAAAATTATGCAGTTAATGAAAAAGAAATGCTTGCTATTATTTGGGCATTAAATACTTTTAGAAATTATCTCTATGCAATGGCAAAAGTAGTAATCCATACAGACCACCAACCTCTCACATACGCCTTAAGCAATAAAAACAATAATTCTAAATTAAAACGGTGGAAAGCCATACTCGAAGAATATAATTACGAATTAAGATATAAACCTGGTAAAGCCAAGCAGATACATAGTAGCAGATACACTTTCAAGACCATTCGAAATAAATTCTTTATCAGTAGCCACACATTCAGATGACAGCTCATCTCACAATCTAATTCCAGCCGTAGAAGTACCCATAAATGTTTTCAAAAACCAACTTTGGATCCCTTTAGGAGACGAAGATAGTTACCTATTTAAAATACCATTCCCTACATACACTAGACATGTAATAATTAAACAAGCATATTCCTCAGAAAACCTAATTTCACTTTTTAAACGTTACTTAAACCCTTCGGTGATAAATGGTATATTTACTTCCGAAGAAATAATGGGAATAATTCAACAAATATACCCAATCCATTTTTCCAATTATAAAATTCGATATACTCAGATGAAAGTTGATGACATTACGAACGAGGACATTCAGAACGAAACAATATTAAAAGAACGCGCACATAGAAACCGAGACGAAAATTCAAAACAACTCATACAAAAATATTATTTTCCAAAAATGAAAGCAAAAATAGAAGCAATAATTAAACAATGCAAAATATGTAAAGAAAACAAATACGATCGTCATCCTAATAAACCACATTTACTTGAAACCCCTATTCCACAATATCCTGGAGAAATAGTTCACATTGATATATACAGTACAGAGAGAAATCTTGTACTTACCGCAGTAGACAAATTTTCGAAATACGCCCAAGTTAGATTAATAGAATCGAAAGCAATATAGGATATCAGAGAACCCTTGCGACAAATACTTTTTTCCTTCGGTGTACCGAAAACCATAATTATAGATAATGAAAAATCTTTAAACTCAGCCTCAATACAATTTATGGTCGAAGACCAACTTGGTATTAACATTTTCAAAACACCCCCCTACGCTAGCAAAGTCAATGGACAAGTCGAAAGATTTCACTCCACACTTTCTGAAATTATGCGTTGTCTTCAAACCGAACGCACCCACCGCTCATTTCAAGAACTTTTAGATCGTTGCACCTACGAATATAATTACTCAATACATTCTACAACCAGAAAAAGACCAATAGAAACTTTTTTTGGAAGACGCGTTTCAATAGACCCACAGTACACAAAAGCAATATCAAGACCTAGACACATCATTCTTTACTTTAATTTTTCAGATTTTTCGAACATTTGGTGTACGCTGACTTTAGGATAATAGACTATACAAACTCACAACTAGCCACATTTAGTACAGGACCAGTAAAAATTCAAACAGGAACATTCCGACTGATACACAAAGTGGACATAGACCAATACCAACGCACTAAACAATTTAAGTAATTCAATTAGAACTAAAGTTAAAGAAGAAAACCCACTCCTTCCTATCCTCATTAATGAACTAAAACTGACACAGACATACTTACATAGACTAAAACCAAAGAGATTTAGGAAATCAGTAAACGAATTAGGAACAGTCTGGAAATGGATTGCGGGAAATCCTGACCACGACGACTTAATAATACTAGAAAATCATATTAATAATATAATTGAAAATAATAACGAACAAATAACAATCAATAAAGTAATTTTCGAAAGAATAAATAATATTTCTACAATATCAAATAAAATTTTAAAAGAAGTACAAACAAATGAAGTTGTACAACATAATATTGCTATTGAAATTAAATATAAATTAAATATAATAAAAGATTAGATAATTAATATAGACTATGCAATACATTGGGCAAAAGCCGGCATAGTTAATTCTTATATTTTGTCAAATGAAGAATAAAATATATTACAATATACACTAGGGAAAAATAACTTTGCACTAAATAATATTGAAGAATCTATCGAATTAGCAAATGTTAAACTTGCATCAAATGAAACTATGTTACTATACATTATTGGAATACCGTTATCTAATAAAGATCTTTGTGAATCAATTATGATAAGACCAATAAAAATAAAAAGGAATATAAATAAGATTCCATTTGAAAATGTAATAGCGTGTAAGAATAATAAAATATTTGGTATAAGGAACAAATGTTAAGAATATAATATGTAGTATAAAAATATGTAATAACAAAAATATTATAGACATAAGCAACACTACCTGTGTCCCATCGTTTCAAGAAGAAGAAATTTTAAGTTTGGAGATGATGAAGGAGCTTCATCTGAACAACACACATCACCTGGAAAAATTAAAAATAGCCCACACTGCAGCTTTAATTACCAATTTTTCGCTCATAATCATCTGCATGATGTGCATCATCGTAATTATCACCATTTTGAGTCTAAAAAATAAATGCAAAGCAAGTATAACAGAGCTATCAAATTACCATGTAAATGTTAATCTGAACGATCATAATGAAGTCAAAACACCTGAAATACCAACACTAGAAGGATCAATAACTCTGACAGATCAAATGCAGCGAACAAACGGGGACGTTTGTTTTTGACGGCGGAGGAGTTAACACGAAACATATTCATAATTATAGCTCACGCTAATATTTTAATAACAAATATAGCTGAGCTAATATTTCGCAATCAGAAATAAAGTTATAGCTGACAGTAATATTTTCGTCAACAACAGGAAGCGAACATCCGCCACGAGCCGCAAAGGTGCAATTCCACAGAACTGCAAGTTACGGGACAGGTTTGATTAAGGTTACTTTTAGCTTAAGAAAGAATATGTAAGTCAGTTGCAATTTAAAGTTTAATAAAGAAGGTCATACGGACCCAATTAAAATAAAACCACTTTTTTTCGGAGCTCTAGCAAAAAGCCCGATAACTTTCACTTCCGAACAAATAATGCACAGGCACGCATACATACATATGCGTACACATGTGAATATGTCACCAACAATAAATTGAAGCATTGTTCTACAAAAACAACAATTGTCTAAATAGCAGAAGCATCAAAAGTCAATTTGGCAGCCGAATTGGCGAAGCCCAAATGTAGTAAATTTTACAACAAAAACGATTTCATTCATAAACGCAGGCACAAATTCTACAAGCGACCTCGCTTCATTCATAAAAACAGACGACGTAACATCTCCCCGAGCATGCCTTTGCCTACAAGCGTCTTTTCGCGACGATGGCAAAAGCTAAAAATCATAAATTGAACAACTTTCTGATGCTTCTTCACAGAAAGAAGTCAGAAAACTGGCAACAACGGAGTTGTCGATTTATAATATTTGTCCATTCTGAAATATTTTTCCGTGACTCGCAAAAATCTGCGTCGATATGTATGCAAGCTCATACATATGCATACATATTTATACTAGTTTGTAGGCGAAGCTGTTACAGGGGCAAGGGAAGCGTTGACAATACGCAAGTTTTGGGCTATTGGTTGACCATTTGGTGACAACGGAGATGCGAAAGATGCGTGCGACACTTGTTATTATGAATGTATGTACATATGTATCTGGCTCGCGTTTGCTTTCGTAAACATACAGACAAATGTGCCAAAGAAATAATATACATATGTACATACATATGCATGTGTCATATAAATTCTATTGGTACAAATATGGAAATGATAACGAAATAATGCGAATATGCATATTTCATGAAGGTCTTCAATTTTCTTCTTCACTTTTTAATAGTCGAAATAAATATAATTTATTTGAAATATTAAATTATTTAAAAATTAAAAAATCAAATTAAAGAAAAATAAAATTAAAATAACGTTACCTAATTTTCCCCGATTTTGTAAAAATAATTAAAATTTTTACCATTTTCCAGAAAACAGTGGTTCATATAATACAAAATAATCACGCATATGTGACTCAGAGAATGCATTGTATATTTTTCTTCAAAGCATTTTTCTTTATTTATTCAGGCATGAATTCAGTCGTTTTATATATTTTTTTGCCACTGCACGTGCACAATTCTGCTAAATAGCAGCGACAACGGCGAATTCCTTACTATGATTCTATCGGCTCTGTTAGCCGCCAAATCGAACATCATACAGAATTCAATTTGCACCTTCTCTATACTTTACATTCTCTGCATATGGCATGTCATCATATCGAGCCATTACCTCCAAAATAATGTATCCCACACCATAATCGATTTTTGGTTTGTTATCGAAATCGATAGTTCAACATCATTTGCATCATCTGTCAAAATTTAATGGCTGCAGATTAAACCGTTATGATTTTATAACAAAAACAATTTTAATGTAAATGCATATGGTGACTTGTTTACATTTTCTTTGAACGCTTGTGTGGGATACAATTAAATTCTCTTTTAAAATAAATGAAACACAAGGGGAAAAAAACAAAATTTTTTGAGACTTTAATTAAAGATAAAGCTTTAGAACAATATGTCGAAAGTATGAATTTGTTTTTTTTGCAAAATATGTTTTTGTTTTTAATTATTGGATATTTTTACAGCTCTCCCTGGTACCGTATAGCGATTCAGATGAATCTTTCGTTGATTTAAATGGTTTGGAAAGTTTAAAAGAAGTCGAGGAGGAAACGTGTGTTGGGAAAAGGGGCTACAGAAAGCAAAAGAGAATACCTAAAAGGCTGCAAAAAGTTAAGAAAAAAAATACGAGTGTTTTGCCCAACCCGTGCTTAAAGAAAAAATGTCCAAACTGTATATCAGCATTATGTAGAACATTTGAAAACTATTAATAAAGTAAATAGTCAGTTATCGTTAAGAGTATTCCGTAATATTTTTAAAAACAGTTTCAATTTAGGCTTTCATTTACCTAAAAAAGATAAATGTATCTTATGCGAGAATTACAATAATTTAGACACAGAATCCAAAAAGCAATTGCATTCATCAGAAGAGTATCAAATTCATCTAAAGGACAAAGAGAAATGTAAGCTAATATTTTTGGAGGACCAAAAGCTATGCAAAGAGAATCCGGCTTATTTATGTACAAGTTTCGACTTGCAAAAGGTCTTAAATACTCCCTATGGAAAAAGTGTTTCTTTGTTCTATTCTAGAAAATATTCATTCTACAATGAAAGTTTTTATGAGAGTGGTACAAGAGATGGGTTTTGTTTTTTTTATGGGGAGAAAAGGATGGTAAACGAGGGTGTAATGAAATTTGCACAACTGTTTTCCAATACTTTAAATTAGTCGATGAAGGAAAAACCCAGTCGATAGTCCATCTTTATTGTGATAGCTGCGCAGGACAGAACAAAAACAGAGCTATGCTTGCGACATTAACCTATTTTGTTGAAAATTCTAATTTTGTAACTAATATAAAAATCACATACTTGTTGCCTGGACACACCATGATGCCTGTTGATTCGATACATAGTACAATTGAATCGTTTATTCGGAATAGGACTGTTTGGGCTCCAAGTGAGTGGTACACCATAATATCAAATGCAAGAACTAACCCAAGAAAATATAATTGTATTGAATTAACTAACAGTGATTTTAAAGACTGGAAGACATTTTCACAGGCGTTACTTCAAAATTCAGTGAAAATTCAATTTACAAAATTATGCTCTGCTACATTGGAAAAAAAAATTTCAAATATTACTCTTAAATATGGCTACTCTGATGAATCTGAAACCTAAAATGATGATCTAGATTCAATTCCACGATCCAGACGAAACTCCCAAATAGTTTGTGAGGGATCTACTCAATTATATGATCATATATTAAACATTTCTTCTGCTAAATATAAGGATTTGAAAACGCTTTGCGATAGAAAAACTATACCCGTAAAATTCCAACACGAGTATTTAAATTTAAAATGGGATGGATCTGTTAAAAATTTGTTACCTGAAACCGACCAGGAAGACAGTATTTAGCGTTCTTTATATATTTTTATCTATCGTTATTCAAGTTTACAAGATTTTAATATGAATAACATTACTTTGTTAACAGAAAACTTTAAATATATGATTTACATTACTTTATTTTTGTTTTATCGAATATACTAAGAAATGTATGCATTTTTTCTTTTTTAAATCAAATGTAATTTAATTTTAAGGACTAAGTAAAAAAATTAAATAAAAAAAAACGGGAAGTCACTTCCTTAAAACAATTTTTTTGTGTAACCCACACACTTTTTTAATAATAGGTTGCCAGAAGGAAAGCAAAAAAAATGTATCCCACAAAAACAACCGTTATGATGCAAATATCTATTTAAAATTATTAAAATTAAATGTATTATACAAAAAAATATTTACATTATAAATTTTAAAATAATGGCTTTATTCAAACTGATTTAATTTAAAAAAAAACCTTCTCCTGTAAAATTTCGAGTTTGTGGGATACATTTTTTCGGCGGTTATGGCTCGATATGCCGTAAATACATATATTTATTTATTTTCATGTTCTCTGTTGAGTATGTGGAGAACTGTTAAAAGTGTTAACTTTTTACAGCGTGACTTCTGTGGCTGTGAGGTGAATTCCTTACTATAAATCTAACAAATATTCGAACCTGCACCTTCTCTATACTTTACGTTCTCTGCCTTATGTACCTTCAACAGTAATACATTCATCTCAAATCGCTGATCCATCTACCAGAGATGTGCCTTATATACCTCGGACAGCAATACATTCGTCTGGTCCATTTACCACAGATGACATATGTACATTCATAAATCATACACAACGAGCAAATTACAGGTCCACCAAGCCATTCTGACGACAATCCACCAATTTACAATGTCGCGGATATAATAGTTCCAAGTCAACCTCCCTCTGAGATTGTAAATGCTTCCTTACCTAATGTTCAGGTTCAAACATACTCTGCTTTTCAACGAAATTCCTCTGCGCATCGAGAATTTCAGAAAGATTTCGTTGCAAATGAATTCGGCCTTGCTTGTGATGTCTGCGACAGACTGTGGTTCAAAAAAGATTTGAGTTACTTACAAAATATTGATACGACAAAAAATATTGATTTTATAAGACCATTGCTTTCAAACACTGCTTTATCGGAAATTAAATTATGTTCAACTTGCGACGCAGCAATTAAAAAGCAACGTATTCCACCGATGTCTGTTTACAATGGATTTAAATATCCATCTGTTCCTGCATCTCTGAAAGACTTTCCTTTAGACTTGGTAACCGAAAGGTTAATATCTCCAAGAACTCCGTTCATGCAAATTCGTAGACTACGACATGTACATGGTCAATATGGAATTTATGGACAGGTCATTAATGTTCCAATCGAAGTGAATACAACGGTTACTGTGTTGCCAAGGCAAGTAGATGATGATTATTCCATCACTGTTCATATTAAACGAAAAAAAAATTCACAAATCTAGTTACGTATATGGTATAGTAAGGAAAAGAAGCATACAAGTTTGGTTACGATATTTGAAAGACACTCCTCTTTACACTTACTACGGTGTTGCAGTTGATGATCGTTTTTTGAATGACAACAATGAATGCGAAGTTGCAGATGATATTGTCTTTGATGAAGATGGCGACAATGACATTTTAGAACAGATACCAATTGGCGAAAGTTTAATAGCTCAGAAGCAAACATTGATGTGGGACGAAAATATGTACTTGAGCATTGCTCCTGGAGAAGGTACTCTATTTTATTTTTGTTCTTTTCTTATTTAATTCGCTAAATTTGCAAAATAAACATATGTATTTTTTCAGGAAACGTTCCAATCAGTCTGCTATTCGATGAACACGCTGAAGAATTATCTTTCCCACAAATATATTTGTGACAATTTAGGCAATTCCATGATGGTGTGGTTGCTACAGTTTTCATGATGGCTACCAGTGAACTTGGTAGATCTGATAGACAAGGTGTAACCCCTCAACACTTGCTATACATTGCGATGAAAATCATGAGGTTTCGAATCAAACAGTCTCTTTCTATAGCATTCAGACATGCTGGCCAAGGTATTGCAATAACTAAAGAGCAAATACAGTCAGACGATTATATGCATGGCTACATTGAGACCAATTTGGCATTTCTTCGCTCAATTCCGAATTCAGCATATTATTGGGCAGAAAGAAAAAGAGATATTTTTGCAATGATTCGACTTTAGGTAAGCCTACTGTTTTCTTTACTATAAGTGCCACTGAAATCGGATGGCCAAAGTTATTGCAATTGTTGGATAAATTGAAAAACAATTCGGAAATATCTGCAGAACAAGCTGCTGAATTGCATTACATTGAAAAAAGTACTCTCATTAATGAAGACGCTGTAACTTGCGCTATTTATTTTAACAAGCTAGTCAATGTTATTATGAAAATATTACAATCTAAAAGGTTTAGTCCTTTTAAACAATACAGAGTTTTGCATTACTTCAAAAGAATTGAATTTCAACACAGAGGTAGTCCACATGCACATATTTTAGCGGGGTTAGATAATGCTCCTGAAGATGCTCTTGACAAGGATTACAATAAAGCCATAAATAAAGTCATAAATTTTTTGATATCAGTATCAGCCACCGAAGCTCCTGGTAATATTAAATTACAAACTCATAGGCATTATTTTACCTGCTATAAAGGAATAGCATCGAGAAGACAACAAAAATGTAGATTTGATGCTCCATTTTTGCCTGTTAAGGAAACAATGATTTTAACACCTATGAAAGATACAGAAGATTGTTTCCAACACTACAAGGCGAAATACAATTCAGTCCGTAAAAATTTCGAAATCTATGACTACGATGATTTTGCATCATTTTACAGTGAAAATGATATTGATTCAGATAAGGAATACGTAGGGATAATTCGAGCGGGAATTAATAGACCACGAGTTTTTATAAAAAGAGAACCTTCGGAAAAATTTCAATTTTTTACTGAAGAATACTCTTGTGCAGCTTACGTAGTAGAATACGTAAATAAGACTAATAATTTGCAAAGAAAATTCATCGAGGTTATGAATGAACATCCTGAATTCAATATTTTTGAAATTACTAAACATCTTAGTATCCATCTTTTGAACCAGACTAAGATGAGGAGTCAAGAAGCTGCATGGTATCTATTGAGGGAGCCGATGTCAAAAAGTTCAACTGCGTTCGAATTTATACCGACTATATGGCCAATCGAAAGACACAGAGTAAAGAAGAAAATGAAGCAATTGAGTGAACTTGAAGACGATTCAATAGATATATGGAAAGAAAATTGGTTCGACAAATATGAGAAAAGACCCGATGCTATAGAAAATGTTTCTCTTGCTCAGTTTGTTTCTAAATATTACAAAACTAACAAAGGTGAATATGTAGAACGAGAAGAACCAAAAGTTATATGATATCGTAATTATGACATGGCTACAGACTACAATGAATACAGGAGAGAAATGGTTACTTTGCACATACCGTTCCCACACGGAGAAGCTGAAATTATTGCGGAAATGCGGTATATTCAGCTATATGATGAAAATGAAGCACTTATACTGGAGAGAAGAAAAGAGTTCGAATCAAATCTGGATATCCGAAAGACGCTGGAGATCTGCAGAGAGTTATGTTGCGAAGATATTAACACTGATGGAGAGGAAATAAATGAGGTTGTTGGTAGAATACCTGATGAAAATCCATTTGCCGAATTGTATGATAATCCAAATGATGATCTACGACTTGCGCTATTTGATAAGCTTGGGGCCATTGCTAAAAAGAAAGAAAACATTTTACCATATGAAGAATTTTATGAACTTATGCGCAAGGCTAACGAAACAGCGAGACAGCGAGAAATTTTGTTTCACACTATGCATCACTTGATATCGAAAACCGAAGAGATGAAAGATCCATTGCTCGTGTATTTGACTGGACCGGCTGGAAGTGGTAAAACATTTGTAATAAAAGCGCTTATGGAAATTTACAATATATTTTCGGATACTGATGGAATTTTTAATGCATATATTGCTTGTGCTTCAACCGGAAAAGCTGCTACAGCCATAGGTGGCACAACGGTGCATAATGCTTTAAGGGGCTATACCAGTGTGACGCATGAAAAATTAGACGATTTTCGTGAATTTTTTTAAAATAAAGTACTAGATTGAATGTTTCGACGTTCTATGGACGTAATAAAGTATATTTTTAGCTATATTAAAAGTTTTGTTTTTTACAAAAATATTGAAAAATAACGGAGTTATGTGCTGTCTGCGGAAGTGCCGAAAAAAAAGTGCCTCAACTGCTAGCATGATTCCGGCCGAATGAGTAGCTGAGACAAAAAAATTCAAAATGTTTATTAAACTTAAATATATTTTCTATACAATGAACTACGATCTTTGAAAAATACCAAAAATTAATGCTAAATGCTGCTAAATTGACAATTTTCAACCAATCAAAAAGATCGTAGTCTATTGTATATCAAATGTATTCAACTATACCCAGTTTTAATTTCAAGTCGATCGGTCAATTTCTCGTTGAGTTATGATGTCAGCAATTTTGAAAAATGTCGTTTCGAGAAAAACGCGTTTAAAGTTTCACTTATATATGTTTGCACTTCTGAGCGGTCGCTGTTTAGAAAGCTGCCATTCAAAAACTATTCAAGATACGACCTTGCCGATTTCATAGAATATTTTTGAATGTATAAACTATCGAAAAAGCAAAAAAAAAAATTTTTTTTTTGAAATTGTCACACTGGTGTAGCCCCTTAAGTATAACACTGTCAAGGTTAATGCCCCTCAACGTTGAAAAAGCTCAACAATACAGAGCTCTATTTCAGTAGGTATGTTAATGTTGTTATCATTGACGAAGTAAGCATGGTTTCTGCAGAATTATTACAGCAAATTGACGCATGTCTTAGGCAAATAACTGGCTTGCTTCAAAAAGATTTTGGTGGATTGGATGTAATTCTTATCGGAGATTTGCGTCAATTGCCCCCTGTAAAAGCTACGCAAATCTTCAAGCAAACTACAAATAGAATTTCAGGCGAAACACCTTGGCGAAAATTTAAACAATTTCAACTCAAGAAAGTAATGCGACAAGATAGACTATTTTCTTCGATTTTAACGGAAATAGGAGATGGAACTATTTTAACACAAGAAGAATTGAACGTGATTGAATCTAGATTTGTTACTAAAGAATATGCGCAATCTGTATGTCCGGAAGGAACAAGACTTATGTTTGCAAATACAATACAACAATACAATTTTGAAAGTTACCAAAATAAAATTATTTCATTGGCATCGGATGTTTTCGTTGGCCGTCATAATGCCGACCAAGAAGCTTATATTAGACAAAAGTTACACAAAATGAAACCGGACGAGACCGGCCATACGAATTAATTCTAGTTCCCAACCGGCCTTATATGATAACTACAAATATTGATGTAGCTGATGGTTTATCTTATGGCACTGTAGGTACATTAATTCATATTGAATCAAATGAAAATGGTGAAATTACAAGAATTTGGTTAAAGTTTCCAAAATCTGCTGGTCAAAAGCGCAAAACTAAGGCAAGAAATGACATTGAACGCTTAGGAATCGACAGAGATGCTGTGCCAATTTCTGTTCAAACATCATCAATATCACTGAACAAGAACAAAACTATAGTGACGAAAAGAAAACATTTTCCACTAGTTTCGGCTTTGGCTATGACGATTCACAAGCCTCAGGGAGGTACTTTAGATGCTATTGTTTATGAATACAGTCGTTCTCACTCAAGAGAATTAGTTTACGTAGCCTTATCAAGAGTAACTAATATAGAAGGTTTGTTCTTACTTACTAAATAAGATACAGGAGCGAGCTGGAAATTTCATCATGGCAGAGTAGAAAACTTACCGACAGATGATTCAAACACAAGCAAAAACCAAAAGAGATCTACAACTCATCGAGATGATTTATCCATCGAACTGAATCGATTACATGACAATAACTTACAAACTGTTACTAAAACATTTATTGATTTCATTTCTACAAAAAAAGGGTTATCTATTTTTTCATTCAATTGTCAAAGCTTACGACGACATGTACATGACCTATCAGTTGATGCTCTTGTTGAGAAAATGAGTGTGTTAATATTATCAAAAACTCATGTGAGTAACGAAGAAACCATTGACATTCCAAATTTCAACTTTACAGCAAGTTTCAAAAGAAACAATCGCCCAGCAGCTGGGGTGGCTATTTATCATTGGTCCGATGATACTATGGTCACATTTTCTACAAATCATATGGAAGTGCATGCGAGATATATCCGTACCAATATGTTTAGCACTAATGTTTCGAATATTGGGGATATATGTATTTCCCAATGCCATTCTAATGGACAAACAATAATGATGGCTGCCGTTTATATTTCACCAAAACAGTCTTTACAAGCAATACGAGAGTTCTTGTATTCAAATTTATTAATTTTTTCAAAAGGTGCTTCCGCACTATTTATGATGAAAATTAATAGAAGATTTGATCATTATCCTATGATTTTGAGTGGAGATTTCAACATAAACTTTGCAGATGTCAAAAATCAATCATTAATTTAATTTTTATATGAAGAATTTGATTTAACGATGTCCAATGATCGCAATCTTAGCAATCTCAAGATATATAAATATATTTAAATCAAAATTGTTCATTTAATTCTTTAGTTACCATAGACCTATTGTTTCAGTTTTAGAATCTGATGAAAATCCTGATAATAATGATGAAAATGCTGATAATGATGATGTAAGAGTTGTTGAAATTTTGGATGAGAATTGATAAATTTTGTACTTACTATTTACTAATATTTACTCATTCAAATAAAACCACTTCCTTCGAATATAGTTTCTATATTATTATACTTCATGTCTATTCCAAAAGTGCCCACATTTCTTTGATAAACTTGATTTTTATATACAATTTCTCACGTCGTGCCCAACGCGCCATAAGTTAAAGTTTTCACTTCTGCCTGCACTCCCGGAGTGCAACCCCCCTCGGTCTTTTTGTTGTTCTTCAGAGGGGTAATTGCTATTCGAATTTCTTTATGGTCGGGCAATGGAACGTCTGCTCCATCGTCATCGATTGAGGAATCAGGTTCGCCTTCTCCTGACGTTGTGCGTTCACTGCCATTCAGCAGGCTGGAGAAGTGTTCCCTCCATAATTTAAGTATGCTCTGGGCATCGGTTACTAGATCACCTTTGGCACCTTTTCGGTCTTGAAACCTTCAGTTAGCCGCTGCATCTTTTCGTAGAATTTTCGAGCATTACCTCTGTCGGCCAGCTTATCAAGCTCTTCATACTCACGCATTTCGGCCTCTTTCGTTTTCTGTCTGCAAATGTGTCTCGCTTTCCTCTTCAACTCTCGCTATTTATCCCATCCTGCACGTGTTGTAGTCGATCGTAACGTTGCGAGGCAGATAGCCTGTTTTCTCTCCGCTGCAACACGCACTCCTCGTCGTACCAGCTGTTATTTTGCATTTTACGAAAACCAATGGTTTCAGAGTTGTTAACGAGTGCTCTCAGAGAGCAGGAGTGCAAGTCGAGTGGAAAATCGTTCGGCTGTCTCGACGTCTAACCTGCATGCACAGAGGCGGGTGCGAATCTTGGCTGCAACAATATAGTGGTCCGAGTCGATGTTAGGACCTCGGAGCGCACGCACATCTAAAACACTGGAGACGTGTCTTCCGTTTATCACAACATGATCGATCCGGTTGGTGGTTTTTCGATCCAGAGACAGCCAGGTGGCTTGATGTTGGAATCTAGTACTACAGATAACCATATTTCGGGCCCCTGCGAAGTCGATCAGCCTCAACCCATTTGGGGATGTTTCCTCGTGGAGGCTGAATTTACCGACCGTAGTGCCTAAGATACCTAATTTGCCTACTCTGTCGTTAAAGGCGCCAAGCACGATTTTGACATCGTGGCGGGGGCAGCGCTCATAGGTGTGCTCCAAGCGCTCATAGAAGGCATCTTTAGTCACATCGTCCTTCTCTTCCGTCGGGGCGTGGGCGCAAATCAGCGATATGTTAAAAAACCTCGCTTTGATGCGGATTGTGGCTAGATATTCATTCACCGGGGTGAATGATAGTTCCCGGCGACGGAGTCTCTCCCCCACCACGAATCTCATGCCAAACTTGCGCTCCTTTATATGGCGACTCTAGTAAATGCCACAAGGACCTACTCGTCTCAGTCCTTGTCCCGTCCATCGCATTTCTTGGACGGCGGTGATGTCAGCCTTCACTCTAACGAGGACAACAACCAGCTGGGCAGCGGCACCTTTCCAATTAAGGACCGGACATTCTACGCACATTCCCTCAATTCGTTGGCCTTATTTCGTTTGCCATGGTCGTCATCAAAAGGAGGGTCACTCATCTGTGGCTTGTTGCTTCTTTTCATTGGTAGTGTTTTTTACATGGCGGGTCCCAAACCCAGCGCACAACCCAACAAGGGGATGTTTCGTCCTCTCACTTTAGCTCGCCTTCGAACGGATGTTCTTAGGTTACCCAGAGGATACTTGGTCAAAGACCAGAAGTCGTGAGCTGCTTGAGCCATGAGTAAAAGAATCGTTTCTGGCCACTCCCAAGTGAATGGCGATCAGAGAACTTTCCTCACTTGCGTGAACTTCTACACATGACCTCATCCTTTTTTAGTACACATATTAACCGGCTTGGACAGCCAATAATAAATAATAATATAAAAGCTGCGATTCGCCACTAAATGGACCCTCCAGAGAATCATAAACTACAAAGCTAAATAAAAAAAGGCTTGTAGAGCCAATAACTTTTAATTTTCAAAAGGGCCGCAATTCACCACCTAACGGGGGACCCTCCGGTTCTTATAACAGTAAAATAACTCTGCGACTTTCCTGTAAAAAACAAAAGGAAAAAAAAAATATTCTAAAGAAAATAAACCAAAATCTAAATAAAAAATATGTCCAAATAATTTGATAAGGCCACCAGTGCTAGAGAATACCAAATTTCGCCAGAATTGGCACATTTAGTTAAAAACGTTGTAGCTCAGATATTACAGACGGACGGACAAGCCATAATAAAAAGTATTCTAAATAATGGCATGAACCAGAATATTACTGACCAAACAATAGACGATAGATATAGGGACAACATAAACGAAATGGGCAAAATTCCCGACGTAGTGCGATCACTACGGGAATCTTCGGGGAACGTTTCGGAATTTACCTCCTGGAAGAAAAGTGTCGAGCGGATTCTGAGGATATATGAACCCTCAACACACAAAGATATTTTGGTATATTAAATGTAATTCGAAATAAAATTATAGGGAAAGCAGACATAGCACTAGAGTCGTATAATACGCCTTTAGATTGGAAAGTAATATCTCGGTGTTTAACTACCCATTACGCAGACAAAAGAGACATTGGTACTTAAGAGTATCAAATGACTTGTCTTTTACAGGGAAGACTAACGATTAACGAATTTTACCAAAAAGTGTATTCGCACCACACATCATTAATCCTCAACAAAATTGGTTGTATGGAAGTAGGAGAGGAAGCAATACATCTTCTTACGGAAAACTACCGTGCTAAAGCCCTTGACACGTTTGTCAGAGGACTTTCGGGTGACCTTTCTAGGCTTCTCGGCATCAGAGAACCAAAAAGCCTACCAGAAGCTCTTCACCTTTGCCTGAAATTAGAAAATCAAACATTCAGATCAAAACACGCTAACAATCAGCATGACCATAGTAATTACCAACATCAATATCCTAGACAACAATACAAACAACAGAAATTTCTTCCAACTTTTAACCATTAATTTCCTCAAACCAAATTTCATCCCGAATTAGCTTTTGTACCAAAATCAACTCAAATATATAATTCTTACAGCCAACAACGCTATCTCCAATATCCAGTAAATCAGCAACATGGTTACCATAACCAAAATCCATTTAATCAATCACCAAATAATCCTCTTTCAAGGCCACCAGAACCACCTCAACCAATGGATGTAGACGTTAGCTTAAGAACAAATGCTATTACTTACGCCAATAGACCAAATCCCAAATTCACTGTCAAACGGCCATCCAATTTTTCAAACAAAAATGAACTGCAACCAAAAGTTCAAAGAAACTTTCACGTAAATTCAAACTTTGAACCTTACAGTGAACAAAATAACCTATACAACAATGATTCCCAAAACAACGAATACAACTACGACTTTTCCGATACAACAGAAACCGACGAAAACGAACAGACCTGACAGATGTCCATTTTTAAGATTAAACAGCTCTTCGTTACCTTATTTTAACTGAAAAACGAAGAGTGGAGAAATTTTAAAAATTCTAGTTGATACAAGTTTCAATAAAAACTATCTATATACAATCAAATTTTGTTCCAAATCCCAAAGAACAACCCTTTTTACGCAAATTCAATCGGTGGGAAAATACACATTAGCCATCACACTTTTTTAAATCTTTTTAATATTGAAGAATGCAAATTGAAATTTTTTTTGCTACCTACTCTTACAACTTTTCACGCAATTTTTGGAAGTGATAGTTTAAAGGAATTATCAGCATAATACATACTGTTGTCCTTAGTATGCATGTCATGCATGTCGAACGAGTGTTTTGGCTCGTTGGCCGGTATGGCCGCCTGAATGCCGGTGCAAGCCTTTTCAATGGCCTCTACATCTGCATAACGCTTTCCTTTCATGGGAATCCATGTTTGATGAATTCACGGACAGTTTCGATGGAATTTCCGGTGATCACGGATTTTGAATGGCCCACATGTTGATCGTCATTTATGTCCTTACGACCACTTAGAAAACGTTGAAACCACTCGTGCACTCTGCTACGGGATAGGGAATCCTCGCCATAAACTTGTTTCATCAATTGAACCGCTACAAACATACTGACACTTAAAACGCAATAAAATTTATTTATTTATTGATAAATTCACTTCCAATCGATGAAATGTCATGAAACTCACTCACTCTCACTGGTCAATCGATAAAGATAGCAGATTCTAATACACCAGTCGACATATAGATGGCGCCACCAGGGGGAGCTAGATTGAAAAAGTCCTGTTTACTTTGGAACGCACCTTGTATGAACACTTCAGAAAAAAACGAAATTAAACAACTTGTTCAAAAACATCGAAGTCTATTTTCAGAACCTAATGAAAAACTAATGTACACAACAACAGTAATAGCGGAAATTAGAACAAATTTAAACACCTGTATACTCAAAATCATACCTATATTCTGTCAGTTTAAACCAAGAAGTATAAAAACAAATAAATAAACTATTAGAGGACGGTATTATTAGAAAATCAAGATCACCATACAACTCACCTATATGGGTTGTACCTAAAAAAGACGATGCATCAGGCGAACAAAAATTTCAGAATAGTTGCTGATTACAGCTACAACTGCTGACAGATATTCAATACCGGCGATAAATAAAGTATTATCACAATTAGAAGAAACCCGAATTTTTTCAGTAATCGACTTAAAAAGCAGTTTCCATCAAATTCCTCTTAGGGAATCTGACGTGGAGAAAACAGCCTTCTCAGTGAACAACGGAAAGAACGAGTTCACAAGACTACCTTTTGAACTGAAGAACGCCCCATCCATATTCGAACGTACATTACCATGTTCCGATCGAAAATTTGAAGGGATTAGATTACATTTAAGCCCTTCATATCCCAACCCTGTTCTTACTGCCGTTAGAGATTTATAAATCAGATGTTTTTGACAATCAGCCATAAACAGCAAAGTATTGATTAAAGGAAAGTATTGTAATGTCGTACCTTGTTATAAAAATTGTGTTTTTTTTTCTAAATTATCCCCGCTCAATGGAAATAATTTGGGGATTGTTTGATTTTAACCGCCTAGCAATGAAACGTTTGCTCCATAATCAGGTAATACTAAAAATGGATGGTCTATGTGGAGCAAATTCAACAAGGGCTATTTGGATAAAAGCAAGTATATGTATAAATATTGTTACTATAACTTCGTTTACTTATAATGTGTATATAATTCAGACTCGTGGCCAAATGTTTTGGGAAGTCGATTGCCAGGTGAATTCAGATGCATTTTTTAAAAACAACTTTCGAATGATGCGCATTCTTCATTAATTTGTGCATTATGTTTAAAGGCTTGGAGAAGACAAACACTAACTACCGGCAAGCAATTCAATTATAAAAACGCATTGCTATTGCTTTATATGCTCTTGGCTCTTCTGCAGAATTGGAAATATGTTCGGAATTCGTAAAAGCACTGTCTGCTCCATTCTAAATGATTTCTGTCATGAAGTCTGACGATGTTTGTGGCCTTTGTATTTGAAGAAATTTCCAATGAACGAAGTTCAATTGCGCGAGTATTTAAATGGTTTTGAGTCATTGGGTTTCCCTCAAGTGTTAGGAGCTATAGGTAATAAGTTAAATTTTTTACAATGGAGCTTTTATATATTTTTAAGTTTTAGATGGTTGTCATATAGAAGTTCGCCCAGCTGCAGGAGATGCGGTTGACTACTACAATTACAAAGGCTAGTATTCCACAGTTATTTTGTCTTTAGTAGATGCAAAGTAAGTTTTTTCATGAAGCTCGTTTAAAGACCTAGTGTATTTCTTTAATGTTGTAAAGTGGCTTTTACCACCTTACAATAATTTACTCCAACACTGTACATCATTTATCCTTACCATACCTCAACATAGTGCTTTCCACCATACTAGAAATATCTTCACCTCACTGCATCGACCAAAGCTACGCACACAATTTACCTCACTACGCTGACCAAAGTTGCGCTATGCTTCTATATAAGCAAGCACTTCACACCAAATTCGATCATTTCTTCCAACTCGCCAGCCAGGACGGTCATACAGCAGCAAGCAGCAATATGCAGTGGTAAGTGAAGTAGTTAGTTTTTGTAGACATTGCGTTGAAAAGGTAGCACACCAATCGGTGTGAAATCAGTGCGCGCAATGGCTCGACCGTAGTCTCAGTTGGTTTGCGATACCACAGCTGCGCTGCCTCGAGCAGCGTCACTACCGCAGCCTGCACACCAGTGAACCGTTAATATATCAGTCACAGCTGCGCTGCCTCGAACAGCGTCACTACCGCAGACTGCATACTAGTGCACCGTTAATATATCAGTCACAGCTGCGCTGCCTCGAACGGCGTCAGTACCACTGCTTGCACACCATAGTGCATCGTTACCAAACTAACGCGATTAACAGGCGACTCGCACGTAAGTACAGACAAGAGAAAAGGAATAGTTCTCGAGGAGTGGCTAACCGTAGGCCAACGCGTTCGGTTGACATATTAATATTTTTATAATTTCTCCTTCGCAGGGGATCCATAGAATACTGCACTGTACCGTACAGTCAACACTGTGTCTGGGAGTGACTACTCCTCACCAGAATATAGAAGGACCACCACCTTACCGTAATTACCGTGCCGACTTCGACAGGCCTGGCACACCAAATCCAATCGATTCCACCTGATTCGCCATATAAATATAAGCTGGTCTGGCTGTTCACATAAGGGGTGTGGATACATCTATTACAAAAAGTAAATATTTTTTGCTAAGGGTTCGTGGGTCCCAAGGCAGACCCTGGAACGGCTGAGCATACCTCAGCTATGGACGAAACCCCATTACAATGTTATAGATGTCGCTTTATATACATCAACGTTGGTAGTCCAGGTCGTTGTAATGACTCTTCAATATTTGAGGGTTTATCTTTAAAAAGCGAGTTGGCACAATCTACTATATTGAGTAGACAAATATCGTCAGTTAATGTTCCAGTCGTTTTGTTGGGCGACTCTGCGTTCAAAATTGATGAACATTTGATGAAACCGTACCCATTTTGTGTGAACCAAACTTTGAATAAAAAAAAATTCAACTATGTACTCTCGAAATGCCGAAGAGCGGTAGAGAAGACTTTGGATTTTTTAAAGGGAAGGTTTTGACGGGTTGGGAAAGGCTTGGATAACCACATGGCCAACACGAGAATTGTCATCACAGCGTGCTGCGTTTTGCACAACTTTTTAAATGAGGAAAATGATGAAATTAATGAAAAGTGGATTGCAGCACAACAAATCGAAAACGAATCTCGGCAGTTGCCAGAAAACGTCTCTTTCATTTGTGGAAACGTAAACCCAAGAGCAGAGGAAATAAGACAAGAGTTCGTTCGGTATTTCGGTGAGTTATTGCATTCAACTTTGAAATATTATTAAATCTCTACCAGCAACCGATCCATACTTAAATATCTCATAATTTAATTCCAGTACAAAAAAACAGATATTTCTATGTTTTATATATTATATACATATATATTTTCATATTCATTTTCCATTTTCGTATTCATTTATTTATATGTATATGTATATCTTAAAACTAAAACTTAAAAGAAAAATTTTAAATCTATTTTTGGGGACGAAGGAAGTCAATGAAAGCGTCCTTCACTTCCTTTGAATCATTAATGTATGTTTCTAGGAGAGCAAGACGCTTTTATTATTGTTATTGCTGATTTTTTCTTCCTTACAGCATCGCTTGACGATGGCCGAGCGCAACTACGCGACGTAGAAGGACCATCGCCTGGCTTGGGCGCGGCGACTCTCCTTCATGTCAACTGAAAATAGAAGAAACAAATAAAAGCGTAAAGAAACATTCCATAAACGTTTTTCATTTTAATACGTATATTGGAATCTACTCCAATGCGCTTTAAACTTACCCACAATGCTATCCTCCACAAGTTCGGCGGAACAAAAACTTTTAAAGCCGCCTACTGCTTGGTGTACCGCCTCATAATATTTCCACCGACTAGGGGAGCCACCCGAAGGGCCAATTTTCTGCTTTTCTTGTCTAAAAATAAAAAAAAAAAATATATTTAATATTATATGTTTACTTTATAATTTATTACTTACCTGTATTTGTTAGTGAAATTGTGCAATTTTATCTTTATTTCCGTGGACGTATAATCGTGTCCAGCCAGCATCATTGCACAAAACATTTCGTCATATATGTGATTGTTTTTTCTCATAGATCGCAGCTCTGGCATTTTTTGTTGCCATATCTCTAATAAGTCGGTCTCGGCAGCCTCACTCCACACAACTCTCTTCTTTTTTTTAGATTTTTCCATTTTGTTTTTATTTTGTACTTTTGTTTGTAATAAACGGCAGTTTTTTGTTTTTTTTTTTTGTCTGTTAGTTTTAAATTTTGACAGTCTATAGTGTGAAAATCAGCTGCGATTAAACAAATGTGACCAACAGATGGCGCAAAATCAGAGTCGCACAGAGATATTTAGCGTGAATCAGTTTCAAATCACTTTGATGAAGTGATTTTGAACTGTCATTTTTGTATGGCGAAATCTTGATAAATTTGTAAGGTTAGTGGAATAGACCACTCAATAGCCGAAATCGTGTGATTAAGTGTCGGTCTGAACATGGTATTAGACGACATTCTGAGACAATATATAGGAAAAATATGTTATGTCTATATAGATGACATAATAATATTTAGCAAAGACGAAAAATCTCATTCAGAGCATATTGACAAAATTTATGATACACTCCGTAAAGCTAATATGATAGCACAAGCAGACAAATGCGAATCAAGTAAAATTTTTAGGATTCATAATTTCTTCTGCTGGTATTTCCACAAACCCATATAAAGTAAAAACTATTGTAGATTTTCCATACCCCAAAACACTTATAGACCTTAGATCATTTTAGGACTTTCAGGATACTATAGACGTTTCATAAAATATTACGTAAAATTAGCAAAACGACTCACAATTCTTCACCTGGTAAAGCCAACATAGTAGCAGATACTCATTCAAGACACACAAGCACAACCTAATTCCTACTGTAGAAGTACCCATAAATGTTTTCAAAAACCAACTTTGGATCTCTTTAGGGAACGAAGATAGTTACTAATTTAAAATGTCATTCCCTACATACCATAGACATGTAATAATTAAATAAACATTTTCCTCAGAAAACCTAATTTCACTTTTTAACCGTTACTTAAACTCTTCGGTGATAAATGGCATATTTACTTCCGAAGAAATAATGGGAATAATTCAACAATAATACGCAATTCACTTTTCTAATTATAAAATTCGATATCCTCAAACGAAAGTTGAGGACATTCAAAACAAAGCAATATTAAAAGAACATAAACTTTTATGTTATTTTCCAAAAATGAAAGCAAAAATAGAAGCTATAATTAAACAATGCAAAATCTGTAAAGAAAATAAATACGATCGTCATCGTAATAAACCATATTTACTTGAAACCCCCATTCCACAAAATACTGGTGAAATAGTTCATATACATACATACTTATATACAGTACAGAGAAAAATCTTGTACTTACCGCAGTAGACAAATTTTCGAAATCTGCCCAAGTTAGATTAATAGAATCAAACCCAAATTTCAAAAAATTTTACATAAATCGTTGCACCTACAAATATAATTACTCAATACACTCTACAACCGGGAAAAGACCAATAGAAACTTTTTTTGGAAGACGCGTTTCAATAGACCAACATCAATATGAAAACTTGAGAGACATTGAGAAAACAACAGATGAAGGACTTAGAAACTCACAACAAAACTAGAAATCTAATAAAAAACCTACGCCTCAGGAGAAATAATATGTGTTAAAATAAATAAACGAACATTCTCAAAATTGGTAAGGGTGAGCTCAGGCTACTACCGGGGTCACAGCTGGCGGATAGTACGCAGCCCCCGACCAAGAGCTGCAGGAGAGGAGGGCTTGGCTCAAAACGCCTAATACGCCCAATAAACCTCCAGCGAAGAGGCGAGAAGATGCCGCCTTTAAATAAGCGTCCACAACCCCCACTGGGGTTGCACCGAGGGAGAACCTACCCACGAGAAGGAGGCAACAAAGCGACGAGGGAACCATACAGTGAGCAGCACCAAAAGTGCACAGACGACGGCGAAAACCCTGGACAAGCGCCCATCAGAATCGAGGCCAGTAAGGTTCTGATTATGGAATACTGGAAACCAATATTGCTATTACTGCTCTCACCTCCGTCTCGTTAAAACACTGGCAGGTCTTCAAGTACGTTCAATGCACGTTGCCAAAATTTTTGTGGGCGTACAGGTTTCTTTGAGACGAGCTCCTGATTCGTGCCTGAACCTGGCCTTGAACACAAGCTCCCATAAGGACATAAGACAACATAAAGAACAACAAAACAAAGATGCTCAAGACGAGGAATACGGGACCGCGTTCCGCAGAAGTAGTAGGATACTTAGATTAGATGGTTGGCCCAATAAACGCGGACAATTTAATCAGCGTCATGTTGGAGAGTGAAGCAAACTGGGAGATTATCAAGAATTTCGCAGCAATCTTGCTTCGCAGCAAAAAGCGGGACCTGGACGCAGGTGCGCAGACGTAAATCTCCACCCTGAAGTAATGCAAATGCGGTCCCAGGGTGGGCGGCGGTTCCTTAGAGGGGGGGTTTTTAGTGACCTGTAAGTGGCACATACCGCTGCTGTGACGATAGCACCGATGATGCGGAAGGCATTTTCCACCCCCTCACCAGAATATAGAAGGACCACCACCTTACCGTAATTACCGTGCCGACTTCGACAGGCCTGGCACACCAAATCCAATCGATTCCACCTGATTCGCCATATAAATATAAGCTGGTCTGGCTGTTCACATAAGGGGTGTGGATACATCTATTACAAAAAGTAAATATTTTTTGCTAAGGGTTCGTGGGTCCCAAGGCAGACCCTGGAACGGCTGAGCATACCTCAGCTATGGACGAAACCCCATTACAATGTTATAGATGTCGCTTTATATACATCAACGTTGGTAGTCCAGGTCGTTGTAATGACTCTTCAATATTTGAGGGTTTATCTTTAAAAAGCGAGTTGGCACAATCTACTATATTGAGTAGACAAATATCGTCAGTTAATGTTCCAGTCGTTTTGTTGGGCGACTCTGCGTTCAAAATTGATGAACATTTGATGAAACCGTACCCATTTTGTGTGAACCAAACTTTGAATAAAAAAAAATTCAACTATGTACTCTCGAAATGCCGAAGAGCGGTAGAGAAGACTTTGGATTTTTTAAAGGGAAGGTTTTGACGGGTTGGGAAAGGCTTGGATAACCACATGGCCAACACGAGAATTGTCATCACAGCGTGCTGCGTTTTGCACAACTTTTTAAATGAGGAAAATGATGAAATTAATGAAAAGTGGATTGCAGCACAACAAATCGAAAACGAATCTCGGCAGTTGCCAGAAAACGTCTCTTTCATTTGTGGAAACGTAAACCCAAGAGCAGAGGAAATAAGACAAGAGTTCGTTCGGTATTTCGGTGAGTTATTGCATTCAACTTTGAAATATTATTAAATCTCTACCAGCAACCGATCCATACTTAAATATCTCATAATTTAATTCCAGTACAAAAAAACAGATATTTCTATGTTTTATATATTATATACATATATATTTTCATATTCATTTTCCATTTTCGTATTCATTTATTTATATGTATATGTATATCTTAAAACTAAAACTTAAAAGAAAAATTTTAAATCTATTTTTGGGGACGAAGGAAGTCAATGAAAGCGTCCTTCACTTCCTTTGAATCATTAATGTATGTTTCTAGGAGAGAAAGACGCTTTTATTATTGTTATTGCTGATTTTTTCTTCCTTACAGCATCGCTTGACGATGGCCGAGCGCAACTACGCGACGTAGAAGGACCATCGCCTGGCTTGGGCGCGGCGACTCTCCTTCATGTCAACTGAAAATAGAAGAAACAAATAAAAGCGTAAAGAAACATTCCATAAACGTTTTTCATTTTAATACGTATATTGGAATCTACTCCAATGCGCTTTAAACTTACCCACAATGCTATCCTCCACAAGTTCGGCGGAACAAAAACTTTTAAAGCCGCCTACTGCTTGGTGTACCGCCTCATAATATTTCCACCGACTAGGGGAGCCACCCGAAGGGCCAATTTTCTGCTTTTCTTGTCTAAAAATAAAAAAAAAAATATATTTAATATTATATGTTTACTTTATAATTTATTACTTACCTGTATTTGTTAGTGAAATTGTGCAATTTTATCTTTATTTCCGTGGACGTATAATCGTGTCCAGCCAGCATCATTGCACAAAACATTTCGTCATATATGTGATTGTTTTTTCTCATAGATCGCAGCTCTGGCATTTTTTGTTGCCATATCTCTAATAAGTCGGTCTCGGCAGCCTCACTCCACACAACTCTCTTCTTTTTTTTAGATTTTTCCATTTTGTTTTTATTTTGTACTTTTGTTTGTAATAAACGGCAGTTTTTTGTTTTTTTTTTTTGTCTGTTAGTTTTAAATTTTGACAGTCTATAGTGTGAAAATCAGCTGCGATTAAACAAATGTGACCAACAGATGGCGCAAAATCAGAGTCGCACAGAGATATTTAGCGTGAATCAGTTTCAAATCACTTTGATGAAGTGATTTTGAACTGTCATTTTTGTATGGCGAAATCTTGATAAATTTGTAAGGTTAGTGGAATAGACCACTCAATAGCCGAAATCGTGTGATTAAGTGTCGGTCTGAACATGGTATTAGACGACATTCTGAGACAATATATAGGAAAAATATGTTATGTCTATATAGATGACATAATAATATTTAGCAAAGACGAAAAATCTCATTCAGAGCATATTGACAAAATTTATGATACACTCCGTAAAGCTAATATGATAGCACAAGCAGACAAATGCGAATCAAGTAAAATTTTTAGGATTCATAATTTCTTCTGCTGGTATTTCCACAAACCCATATAAAGTAAAAACTATTGTAGATTTTCCATACCCCAAAACACTTATAGACCTTAGATCATTTTAGGACTTTCAGGATACTATAGACGTTTCATAAAATATTACGTAAAATTAGCAAAACGACTCACAATTCTTCACCTGGTAAAGCCAACATAGTAGCAGATACTCATTCAAGACACACAAGCACAACCTAATTCCTACTGTAGAAGTACCCATAAATGTTTTCAAAAACCAACTTTGGATCTCTTTAGGGAACGAAGATAGTTACTAATTTAAAATGTCATTCCCTACATACCATAGACATGTAATAATTAAATAAACATTTTCCTCAGAAAACCTAATTTCACTTTTTAACCGTTACTTAAACTCTTCGGTGATAAATGGCATATTTACTTCCGAAGAAATAATGGGAATAATTCAACAATAATACGCAATTCACTTTTCTAATTATAAAATTCGATATCCTCAAACGAAAGTTGAGGACATTCAAAACAAAGCAATATTAAAAGAACATAAACTTTTATGTTATTTTCCAAAAATGAAAGCAAAAATAGAAGCTATAATTAAACAATGCAAAATCTGTAAAGAAAATAAATACGATCGTCATCGTAATAAACCATATTTACTTGAAACCCCCATTCCACAAAATACTGGTGAAATAGTTCATATACATACATACTTATATACAGTACAGAGAAAAATCTTGTACTTACCGCAGTAGACAAATTTTCGAAATCTGCCCAAGTTAGATTAATAGAATCAAACCCAAATTTCAAAAAATTTTACATAAATCGTTGCACCTACAAATATAATTACTCAATACACTCTACAACCGGGAAAAGACCAATAGAAACTTTTTTTGGAAGACGCGTTTCAATAGACCAACATCAATATGAAAACTTGAGAGACATTGAGAAAACAACAGATGAAGGACTTAGAAACTCACAACAAAACTAGAAATCTAATAAAAAACCTACGCCTCAGGAGAAATAATATGTGTTAAAATAAATAAACGAACATTCTCAAAATTGGTAAGGGTGAGCTCAGGCTACTACCGGGGTCACAGCTGGCGGATAGTACGCAGCCCCCGACCAAGAGCTGCAGGAGAGGAGGGCTTGGCTCAAAACGCCTAATACGCCCAATAAACCTCCAGCGAAGAGGCGAGAAGATGCCGCCTTTAAATAAGCGTCCACAACCCCCACTGGGGTTGCACCGAGGGAGAACCTACCCACGAGAAGGAGGCAACAAAGCGACGAGGGAACCATACAGTGAGCAGCACCAAAAGTGCACAGACGACGGCGAAAACCCTGGACAAGCGCCCATCAGAATCGAGGCCAGTAAGGTTCTGATTATGGAATACTGGAAACCAATATTGCTATTACTGCTCTCACCTCCGTCTCGTTAAAACACTGGCAGGTCTTCAAGTACGTTCAATGCACGTTGCCAAAATTTTTGTGGGCGTACAGGTTTCTTTGAGACGAGCTCCTGATTCGTGCCTGAACCTGGCCTTGAACACAAGCTCCCATAAGGACATAAGACAACATAAAGAACAACAAAACAAAGATGCTCAAGACGAGGAATACGGGACCGCGTTCCGCAGAAGTAGTAGGATACTTAGATTAGATGGTTGGCCCAATAAACGCGGACAATTTAATCAGCGTCATGTTGGAGAGTGAAGCAAACTGGGAGATTATCAAGAATTTCGCAGCAATCTTGCTTCGCAGCAAAAAGCCGGACCTGGACGCAGGTGCGCAGACGTAAATCTCCACCCTGAAGTAATGCAAATGCGGTCCCAGGGTGGGCGGCGGTTCCTTAGAGGGGGGGTTTTTAGTGACCTGTAAGTGGCACATACCGCTGCTGTGACGATAGCACCGATGATGCGGAAGGCATTTTCCACCCCCTCACACACAAAAAAAAAAAAAAACATTCTCAAAATTAACAGCAAGATATAGAAAGGAAATTGTAAAAGAAGGCAAATCTAGTATCGTAATCACAGAAAAAGGACGAACAGTACACCAAAGTAACATCAAAACCTAGCATATCTTTCTTTATTTTAATTCTACAGATTTTTCGTACATTTGGTGTACGCTGCCTTTAAAATAATAGACTATACGAATTCCGTACAGGACCAGTTAAAATTCAAACAGGAACATTTCGATTGATACACAAAGTGGACATAGGGGAATATCAGAAAGCACTAAACGATTTAAGTAATACGATTAAAACAAAAATTAGAGAAGAGATTCCACTCCTTCCTATACTCTTTAATGAACTAAAACTGACACAGACCTATTTAAATAGACTAAAACCAAAAAGATTTAGGAAATCAATAAACGAAATAGGAACAGTCTGGAAATGAGTCGCGGGAAATTCTGACCCTGACGACCTTGTAACACTAAAAAATCAAATTAATAACATAATTGAAAATATCGAATAAATAACAATTAATAAAGTCATTTTCGACAGAATTAATAATATTTCTGCAATATCAAACAAAATTTTTATAGAAGTACTACAAACAAATGAAGTAGTACAACATAATCTTCCTATTGAAATCAAATATAAATTAAATATAATAAAAGAAGAGATAATAAATATATAATATGCAATACATTCGGCAAAAGCCGGCATAGTTAATTCTTATATTTTGTCAAATAAGAAATTAAATTTATTAAAATATACGTTTAGAAAAAATAATTTTACATTGAATAATATCGAAGAATAACTCGAATTAGCAAATGATAAACTTACATCAAATGAAACTATGTTGTTATACATACATTATTGGAATACCATTATTAGGAATATAAATAAGATTCCATATGAAAATGTAATAGTGTGTAAGAATAATAAATATTGAGCATTAAGTGCAAATGTAACGAATAAAATAATATAAAAATATGTAGTAATAAGAATATTATAGACATAAGAAACACTACCTGTGTCTCACGTCTACTAAAGAGCAAACCGGCAGAATGTATTTTAATAAATAATCAACACATACTATCGGTAGAAAATGTATCACCTGGCATTATATTACTAAACCAATATAACGGTACGATAAGAATAATCTCGCATGATAAAGTGATAATCGAGATTTCATTATCCGTCATTTACATATTTTGTTATTTTGCTGTAAAATTAATTAGATTAGATCAATTTGCGTACTTTGAGTATTGAATTGTATTTTCATTTCCTAATTTATATATTATACAGAGAAGGCATCAGATGGAATTCAAAATAGCGTTATATTAGAAGAAGGCGTGGTTGTGAACCTATTTCACCCATATTTCGTACATGTCATCAGGGTGTTAAGAAAATGTTATATACCGAATTTCATTGAGTAGTTTCTGAGGTATGGTTTTTGGTCCATAAGTGGGCGACGGCAGCTTCCTTCTGCCATTTCTTCCGTAAAATTTAGTGTTTCTGACGTTTTTTGTTAGTCGGTTAACGCACTGTTAGTGATTTTCAACATAACCTTTGGTGGGCGTGGTTATTATCCGATTTCTTCCATTTTTGAACTGTATATGGAAATGCCTGAAGGAAACGACTCTATAGAGTTTGGTTGACATAGCTATAGTAGTTTCCGAGATATGCACAAAAAACTTAGTAGGGGGCGGGGCCACGCCCACTTTTCCAAAAAAATTACGTCCAAATATGCCCCTTCCTAATGCGATCTTTTGTGCCAAATTTCACTTTAATATCTTTATTTATGGTTTAGTTATGACACTTTATAGGTTTTCGGTTTTCGCCATTTTGTGGGCGTGGCAGTGGGCCGATTTTGCCCGTCTTCGAACTTAACCTTCTTATGGAGCCAAGGAATACGTGCACAAAGTTTCATCATGATATCTCAATTTTTACTCATGTTACAGCTTGCACGGACGGACGTACAGACAGACATCCGGATTTCAACTCTACTCGTCACCCTGATCACTTTGGTATATATAACCCTATATCTGACTCTTTTAGTTTTAGGACTTACAAACAACCGTTATGTGAACAAAACTATAATACTCTCCTTAGCAACTTTGTTGCGAGAGTATAAAAATTATAACTGACGCTAATACAATTATAGCTGACGCTAATATTTGAGTTAACATAAGTAATATGCTGACGCTAATATTTGTCAACAGGAAGTAACATCCGCCACGAGCCGCTAAAGCTACAATTCCTAAGAATTATAATATATGGGACAGGTAGAATAAGGTTACTTTTTAGCTTAAGTATAAAATGTAAACCTTACAAAAATTAAAAAAAAAAAATTTTTCAAATAACAAGTGCCGCCCACATCTTCCCGGATTTTCGTTGACATGCTTTTGTTTTCATGGCAAAGAGTCAATGTGTCGAAAAACTAACGAGACGACAAAGCATCACAACATTGTGTTGCTGATAGGAAATAAGAGCTGCGCCGATGTTTTTATTAGAGGTAAAAAAATCTTTCGATTTAAAGAATTATTCGGTGTTACAAAATTAGCTTAGATTAAGTTAGTCTGGTAGAAAAATTCAATTTTATTTGATTTGTAGAAATATAATGAAAATTTTTTCGGCAAACAATCATATCTTCCAAATAATTGTTTTCAGGCGAGAAAGCGTAGCGAACAATCGTACTTTAACATTAAAAATATTAGTAAAGATTGAAGCACATAAAATATGAAATCTTATTTTTGCAAAATACATTTGTGGAATTTTCTACTTTTTTCCATTCTTCTCAAAATACATTCACCGAAAAAAGTAGATTTTCTAATTTCTTCCATTCTTCTCCTAGATTTTTGTCATCATCATAAAAGCGGTTGAAAAGCTCATACATTCGCAACATCATACTTGTATTGTCAACTTAAATGCCAATATATTTGACTTATTATTTGGCAATAACTAAAGGGGTTGTCAGATCCGACAAAAGACATAACATTTTCAGTCAAGACCCTGTGATATAGAACAATAGAAGTCAAAAGAAAAAAAAAACAAGTTCTGTTATAAGGGATAGAATAACACCATCATTGCGTGAGTACTCCCCACGGTCGTAGTAAATACACAATTAAGTTTACGGAAGCCGAAAAAAATTGTTGTCTGATTCACTATCCCTAAACTACAAACGGCCACATTATCCAACTATAATATTTAAAATTACCTGTGTCAGGAAAATTGTATTTTTGTAATCGCATTTTTCTTCCGGATACAACGTTCGTTATGACATGTTCTTGTGGAGTGTGTTGGTAAACTCGATCCGTCCATTCGCCAATGGTCACTATTTCACGTCCTTCTTGGTATATAGCACCGTCACGAGTCTGGAATTATAAATAATTAGAGAAGAAAAGTTTACTATCTACAAACTATCATATTTGGGTGTGTAACGTAATGCCGAAAATCAAAATTTTGAAATTTAGAAACCCCACAGTCAAACCACCGAGAAATGAAAACACAGACAAATCAAAACACCGACAAATCAAAACCCCAACAAATTAAAACACTAACAAATCAAAATACCGACAAATCAAAGCACCGATAAATCACAATACCGAAAAATCAGGAAAAGGTGGCGTTGTTCGCTCGAGGCCCTGCGGCCTTCAGCCTCCGGCCACGAACACTCTCAGGATCATAACCCTTAGTCAGTAGAATTCTCAGAAATAAGGGCAGATAAGATAAAATATTTCACACACGATGGCATTTTGGTTTGTCGGTATTTTGATTTTTCGATGTACTGATTTGTCGGAGGATGGAGTCATGTGTAGAAGTTCAAGAAAATGAGGAAAGTTCTCTGATCTCCATTCACTTGGGAGTGGCCAGAAACGATTCTTTTACACATCGCCCAAGTAGCTCACGACTTCCGGTCTCTGGCCAAGTATTCTCTGGGTAGCCTGAGAACATCCGTTCGAAGGCGAGCCAAAGTGAGAAGGCGAAACATCCCCTACATAGGGTTGTGGCAAACGAAGTAAGGACTACGATATCAGGGCATGCACCTGGAATGTCCGGCCCCTTAATTGGGAAGGTGCCGCTGCCCAGCTGGTTGATGTTCTCGTGAAAATAAAGGCTGACATCACCGCCGTCCAAGAAATGCGATGGACGGGACAAGGACAGCGACGAGTAGGTCCTTGTGGCATTTACTAAAGTGGCCATATAAAGTAGCGGAAGTTTGGCATGAAATTCGTGGTTGGAGAGAGACTCCGTCGCCGAGAACTATCATTCACTCCGGTGAATGAATATCTAGCCACAATCCGCATCAAAGCGAGGTTCTTCAACATATCGCTGATTTGCGCCCACGCCCCGACGGAAGAGAAGGACGATGTGACCAAAAATGCCTTCTATGAGCGCTTGGAGCACACCTATGAGCGCGATATAAAAATCGTGCTTGGCGACGTTAACGCTAGGGTGGGCAAAGAAGGTATCTTTGGCAAGACGGTTGGTAAATTCAGCCTCCACGAGGAAACATCCCCAAATGGGTTGAGGCTGATCGACTTCGCCGGGGCCCGAAATATGGTTATCTGTAGTACTAGATTCCAGCATTAGAAGATTCATCAAGCCACCTGGCTGTCTCCGGATCGAAAAACCACCAACCGGATGGATCATGTTGTGATAGACGGAAGACACGTCTCCAGTGTTTTAGATGTGCGTGCGCTCCGAGGTCCTAACATCGACTCGGACCACTATCTTGTTGCAGCCAAGATTCGCACCCGCCTCTGTGCAGCAAAAAACTTACGCCAACAAACACAAGGAAGGTTCGACGTCGAGAAACTGCAATCACAACAGACAGCCGAACGATTCTCTACTCGGCTTGCACTCCTGCTCTCTGAGAGCACTCGGCAACAACTCGGTATAAGGGAACTGTGGGACGGCATTTCAAACTCCTTACGTACAGCTGCGACCGAAACCATTGGTTTTCGAAAAGTGCAAAAAAAATAGCTGGTACGACGAGAAGTGCCGTGAAGCAGCGGAGAGAAAACAGGCTGCCTACCACGCACCGTTACGATCGACCACAACACGTGCGGGATGTGATAGATACCGAGAGTTGAAGAGGGATGCGGGGCGCATTTGCAGAAAGAAAAAGAAAGAGGCTGAAATGCGTGAGTACGAAGAGCTTGATAAGCTGGCCGACAGGGGTAATGCTCGAAAATTCTACGAAAAAATGCGGCTGGTTACAGAAGGTTTCAAGACTGGAGCATACTCTTGTAGAACCCCCAAAGGTGATCTAGTGACCGATGCCCAGAGCATACTTAAATTATGGAGGGAACACTTCTCCAGCCTGCGGAATGGCAGTGAAAATACAACGCCAGGAGAAGGCGAACCCGATTCCCCAATCGATGACGATAGAGCAGACGTTGCATTGCCCGACCAAGAAGAAGTTCGAATAGCAATTACCCGCCTGAAGAACAACAAAGCGGCGGGGGCCGACACGGCGGCAAAGAACTGATAAGGAGCATGTATCAGCTTCTTTGTAAAATATGGTCGAACGATGGCATGCCCAACGATTGGAATTTATGTGTGCTCTGCCCAATCCACAAAAAGGGAGACCCCACAATCTGCGCCAACTACCGTGGGATAAGCCTCCTCAACATCGCGTATAAGGTTCTATCGAGCGTATTGTGTAAAAAAATTAAAGCCCACCGTCAACAAACTGATTGGACCTTACCAGGTGGCTTTAGACCTGGCAAATCAACAACCGACCAGATATTCACCATGCGCCAAATCTTGGAAAAGACCCGTGAAAGGAGAATCGACACACACCAACTCTTCGTCGATTTCAAAGCTGCTTTCGACAGCACGAAAAGGAGCTGCCTTTATGTCGCGATGTCTGAATTTGGTATCCCCGCCAAACTAATATGGTTGTGTAAACTGACGTTGAGCAACACCAAAAGCTCCGTCAGGTTCGGGAAGGACCTCTTCGAGCCTTTCGATACCAAACGAGGTTTCAGACAAGGTGACTCCCTATCGTGCGACTTCTTCAACCTGCTGCTGGAGAAAATAATTCGAACTGCAGAACTTAATCGAGCATATACAATATTTTATAAGAGAGTACAGCTGCTGACGTATGCCGATGATATTGATATCAAACATAACTTTGCAGTTTTAGATAGTTTCGTATATTTAGGAACCAGTGTGAACACCATCAACAATGTCAGCCTGGAAATCCAACGCAGGATAACTCTTGCCAACAGGTGCTACTTCGGACTGGGTAGGCAATTGAGAAGTAAATTCCCCTCTCGGCGAACAAAAGCCAAACTCTATAAGTCGCTCATAATTCCCTTCCTGCTATATGGTCCAGAGGCTTGGACGATGACAACAACTGATGAGTCGATGTTGCGAGTTTTCGAGAGAAAAGTTCTGCGAAAGATTTATGGTCCTTTGCGCATTAACCACGGCGAATATCGCATTCGATGGAACGATGAGATGACATTGACATAGTTCAGTGAATTAAAAAACAGCGGCTACGCTGGCTAGGTCATGTTGTGCGAATGGACGAAAATACTCCAGCTCTGAAAGTATTCGACGCAGTACCCGCCGGGGGAAGCAGAGGAAGAGGAAGACCTCCACTCCGTGGGAAGGACCAAGCGGAGAAGGACCTGGCTTCGCTTGGAATATCCAATTGGCGCCACGTAGCGAAAAGAAGGAACGACTGGCGCTAACTCGGCTATAATCGCGTAAGCGGTGTTTACGCCAATAAAGAAGAAGAAGATTTGTCGGTGTTTTGATTTGTCGGTATTTTGATTTAGCTGCATATTTATCTTTTGTCAGTATTTTGAACTTCGGTATTTTAAGTGTATCCCATCATATTTCGATGACAAACTATAAAAAAAAATCAATAATTCTATCAATTTTTCATTTAAAAAATGTAATTTTTCATATTGCTACCAAGTTTTTTCTTTAAGGAAGATAAACTTGATTATGTATAAACATATATTTAGAATTGGAAAAACGTGGTATATATCTAACCAAAGTTTCATAAAAAAATAGTTTTTAGTTTTTATAGTAGATTGTTATTACAAAGACGGGTTATTAATTACGGTTAATCGATTCGTAGTAGCGTTTTGTTTTTATCGATTTTGTTGATTGTTCTGCTTCAGAGAAGCGCCTATATTTGACAACTAAATAGTAGTATACATGAATCTAAAAGTAAGTAAGGAATTTAAAAGAAAAATAAAAAACTGATCAATAGTTTCGGATTTATAGTGAAATATGCCGCGTGGAACAAGTCTTTCAGAGTTTAATAATTATAAGGGGCAACCGTTTTTTTTAGAATCCACGCTACAGTTCTAAGAATTTTATATATTTTATTTGCTTCTATCTATTAACTTAAAAAAAAAATTCGACAAGTATAACTTTTTATATATTTTACCTTATCAATAAATGTGCAACCATGCAAACCGGTTATTTGACAACGGCGTACATCAGGAACTTTTAGATATGTATGCAATAGCATATTGAAAGTGAAAGATAAATCCTTGCTCGGGTTATATACTCCAATGTGAAAATGTAACTCCTTTTCTCGTAAAATCAGGCGATATGTGATACGAAATCTGTACAAATAAAAAATCAAAATTATTGAAAAGCGAAATTTTATCTTTTTCTTGTCATATCGCGTAACTCGATAGTAACGGGTTTTTCAATAAGAGCGCTAAAAATTTGTTTAAATAAAACAAAAACGGTTTGGGATATCAATAAAATTCTTTATTCCTGTGAAAGTACATTCGTACCATTATGTATGGAACTCGATTTCTTGCATGGCCACCACGGGCATGTTTGCAGAAGTAAAGACGCTGAACCTAATTTTCGTCGGTTTTCAAGCATAAATCGGCCAATACTGCCGCAACTTTTCGTTCGATATGCGTACGAAATTCATCCGTCGTCGCTGGCTTGTTGGCATAGACCATAGACTTTACGTAGCCCCACAGCAAATAGACTGGACCATTACGTGAGATAACACGTTCACCAAACTTGGTTTTCAATAAATCGATTGTGTCCGTAAGGAACAAATTCATGGTGAACGATGCCCTTGACTTCAAAAAAGATAATTAGCATCGTTTTCACTTTGGATTTGCTCATTCTTCCGGCCTTCATCAGCGACTTCTACCCGGCCGGAAACACACCACTTCTTGCTAAAGCAACATCTGGGTAAGCCTGCTTGATCATATCAAACGTCTCTGTCGCAGATTTACCGAGTTTCACACAGAATTTAATCGCGTACCTCATCAAAACCACAGCTAAGGCTTAGCCTTTACAATTGAAAAAAAACCAATGCACGAAAATATAAACAATCAGAAATGAAATATGCCGATTAAGCATAAACATAAGGTCGTTCCCTTTATTATTGTTTATACTATATTACTTTTCGAGCATTGACCAGTAAATTCTGCATATGCAAATAATGTACACAAACAAATACACAAAATGTTACAGTATAACAACTTGAACAATTTTTGTTATTATAAATAGTAGTGATATTCACATTTTCAGTTCAGTTCAGAAGAACCAATAAAGTAGAGTGCTGTTAATTATAACAACTTTGTGTTTTTATTTAATCTTGGCTCTACACATCTAACTGCCGCAGTCGAAGAGTTATTTTTTCTGAAGAAAAATAACAAAAAGTACCTACTATCGATATCCACAAGGATATTCAACCAAAATTTTATTGAATCATTATTGATGAACATTCAGTATTACTTTCGCTGGACACGGTGGTGAAGAAAACATAAAATAAAAAAAAAACTAAAAATTAAAAGTAATTAATTAAATTGCATAACTGTGAAGAAAAAAAACTTTAATTACAAACACAAAATTCATATATTTATCGCAAAATTTAAATAAATAAAAAAAAACTTACGCTAAAAGTTGAGAAGTGAAAATATATACTATACTGTTAAAATTCAACCAAGCAGAAGAATTCTGACGTATTCGTTACAAAACATCTTTAAACTATAAAACAACAAAAAAACATTAAAATAATGAAGGGCAATAATATTAAAAACATTTTTGAGCAGCATGCCAGTGCATCTAGCGAGCATAATACATACATAGTAGAAGCATAGGGAATCTTAGAGAACCATATTATTGTTTAGAGGAATGGGGTCTGGTACAGAATAGAGTTAGTACAAATAGCAACACACAATCAAATAGTAGCAATAATTTTAGGCCAAATCGCAACCCGCAAACAAATAACCGGTTTCAAAACCAAAACAATAATTCGAGGCAAGATAATCCCCATACACAACAACAATTTTCAAGAAATTTAGGAGCATATAGAAATCTAATATACGCAAAAAGAAACCAAAATAATGTCGCTCATCTTCAAGAAAATAATACTGATACAGAAGAAACTGGTGAGGTAAATTTTCAATTAACCAGCGAGAACAACATTTACCGATAGCAAATTTAACAATAGGTAAAAATATAATTAAATGTTTAATCGATGCCGGTTCTACAACCCTGATCGACGATCATTCATTAAAAGAATATAAAAGGACTAAATTAATAAAACCTAACATAAGTATATAGTACACTATCAGGACAGATAAAAGTAGACTTTGAAATTATAACAGAAGTACCTCAAGAATTCAATAACCCGAATAAAATGGCTTGGAAGGCAACCCCATTCAGAAATAAAAACTTCAAGGGAGTAATTGGTCAAAATATACTAAAAGCATTAAATGAAAAAATTAATCTTGAAGAAGATTTTCTTGAAATTAATAACAATAAAATTAAATTCATATACATATGTATACGAAAATCCCTACACTAGAACCCTCAACCTTAAATTTGGAAAACGTATCAAAGCTCTATAGAGATGATATGAATGAGGAGGGAAAAATATACATATATAGATTTGATTTTGCGAAAATATTCTAATATGTTTTACAGAGAAGAAGAAAAGTTAACCCACACACATAATATAAAACACCACATAATAACAAATACGAATAAACCTGTATATTCTAAAATATACAGGTACCCAAAGATACACGAAGAAGAAATTAAAAGGCAGGTGAATGAAATGTTGGAGCAAAATATTATTAAAGAAAGCTTTTCCCCTTACAATTCTCCAATTTAGATAGTCCCCAAAAAATTGGATAATTCAGGGAAACAAAAATGGCGTATTGTTGTAGATAAATTTCCTATTCCTAATATAGAGAATATATTAGACAAATTAGGAAAAGCAAATTACTTTTCAACAATTGACTTGGCGAAGGGATTTCACCAAGTATTAATGGATGAAAACGATCAAAAGAAAACTGCCTTTTCTACCCCCTTCGGGCATTACGAATTCATCCGTATGCTATTTGGATTGAAGAATTCCCCTTCCACTTTCCAACGTTTGATTAAATCGGTACTTAGGAATATATTAACAAAATATGCGTTGTATATCTCGATGATATACTCATTTTTAGCACTTCCATAGAAGAGCATATGAACAGCATAAAACCAAATTTTTGCAAAATTAAGGGAGTTCAATCTTAAAATCCAAATAGACAAATGCAATTTTTTTTGCAAAGAAACTCAATATCTTGGTCACACTTTGACCACAGAAGGAATTAAACCTAATTCAACAAAAGTTGAAGCCATTCAGAAGCTAAAGCTTCCCCACACTCAAAAAGAAATAAAATCATTCCTAGATATAACAGGCTACTATAGGAAATTCATAAAGGATTATGCTAAAGTAGCCCACGGACTTACAAAGTACCTAAAGAAAAACACCACAATTAATATAAAAGATACTCAATATATAGATGCATTTGAAAAATTTAAAAAAATGCTCATTAACCCTCCGATTTTGAAATACCCAGACTGGTCTAAAAATTTTTAACTAACAACAGATGCTAGTGATAATGCAATAGGAGCAGTCCTTTCTCAAGAAAATCACCCCATCGCTTACGCTAGTAGAATCTTAAACGATCACGAAAAACATTATGCTGCAATCGAAAAAGAATTGCTTGCTATCGTCTGGTCAGTCAACTATTTCCGACAATATTTATATGGCAAACCATTTGAACTCCTAACACCCCATCAACCACTTGTTTGGTTGCACACAAAGACGAAAGGAAAAGATATTAACCCAAGACTACAAAGGTGGCTCTTGAAACTTGGCGAATATAATATACATATTAACTACATAAAGGGTAAGGAAAATAAAGTAGCCGATTTTATGAACCGAATAAATAGTCAATCAGGCTACATATTAAACGCCGAAAACGTTGAAGAAGATAACAGTACCCATCAAAACTTTACACCACTCAATACAGTATTTAACAGATTTGCAACTCAAATTATAATTACAAATAATAAAACGCAAGACACGAAAGTAGAGAACGGTAAAATCAAAATATATATAAATTCAAATGATATTGAGACTAATTATATGGCTGATTTGTTTAGGCAACATATAAAGTCGAAAAGGGTAGGAATATATACCGAACTTCCCGATAATTTATACAAACAGGTTCAATCCAAGTTAGTAGAGTTATTTAACACTGAAGTAAAATTTTATAAATGTAGCCTTAACGCGAAAGATGTTAGCAGTGAAGATGAATTATTCAAACAAATTGCTAAATATCATATTAATGAAACAGGACAAGCAGGAATAACAGAAAATTATGAAAGTGTCAAATCAATTTACTACAAAAACCTCAAAATTTTCGTAAAGAAATATATAAATAATAGTGATATTTGCAACAGATCAAAATATAGTAGGAACCCTATTGAAGCAAAATTTAATATCACAGAAACACCATTTGATGTAAATGAAATTTTACATATAGATGTTTACACTATAAAGAAACATAGTTTTATCACATTCATGGATAAGTTTTCAAAACATGCAACAGCCATACAATTAGAAGACAGAAATAGTAACACAATTATAGAAAATAATTACTGATAACGAGTTCAACTCAATAAATGTTAAAGATTTCCTAAAGTCAGAAGAAGAAGTACATTTTGCGAAACCAATGACAACACGGAACATTTATTGTTATTGTGCGTGTAGTAATATGTATGTAAAATATAAAATGCTTATTTTAAGCAAATATCTAAAATATTAATAAAAAATAAATATGTAGAAATATTGTAGTGAATTGTAAGTGTATAAAAAGGGCATAATATGGAAGAAAAACTAACCATTAGTCGAGAAATTGCAAAATTAAATTTGCAAAATTTTCAACTTTAAATGCAAATATCTCGAAAACTATAAGTTTGCGGCGGCAATAATTATATATATTCTTAATCTGGAGCATCAGCACTATCCAACCATACCACTTTTAACTCTGAAATCGTGGGATGGTATACTAAAGTTTCCCCTAATAATTTAATAATTTTTAGTAATTGTAAAATAGAAATAAATAATGTAATTTTTTCCAATTATGATAAAACATTTAAAAATAGCTTCATTTAGTTACCCACATTTATGTACAATAATACAAAATTAATTTTATCATTAGACGAAATAGTCTTGAATGAAATAGACAACATCAAAAATATCAAAGAATTAAAATTCGATAAAAATATTCACTCAACGTCAATCATTATAACTTTTGTAATCATATTATTGATAATAATTATCACTGTGAGTGCTATTGTCCACATATACAAAAAATTCTCAATACTTAGAATAATAATTCGGGAGAATTTTCAATCAAGGGAAGGAGGAGTTACATCAGTAACAACGATGGCAGCTCCAACTTCAAAAGCACCAAAGCCACAGCTAAGGCTTAGCCTTTACAATTGAAAAAAGCCACGAAAATATAAACAATCAGAAATGAAATATTCCGATTAAGCATAAACAGCAGTTTTTATTATTGTCGCTTATTACTTTGTAGCGACACTTACACAATTTATGTACAGAACGACACTTACGCAATTTGCTTGCATAAGGGTCGTTCACTTTATTATTGTTTATATTACTTTTCGAGCATTGACCAGTAAATTCTGCATATGCAAATAATGGTCACAAACAACACTGCAAGACGGAGGTAACAGATTGCACAAACACATTGAAACATTTTCAGTTTTTCACTAACACTGTTACATTTTCTGGAATTTTCAATTGAATGGGAGAATACGTAAGTAAGATAGAGAAAAACCATCGACATTCTAAACATATTGTAATATTAACTTGCTAGAATAGGAGGGACGAAAGCCCAATTTTTCAAGAAGAAGAAAACGAAAAGCGCAGTTTATTTTGGATTTTAAAGAGGTAAGTTCCTTATTTCATAATTTGATATTTTATAATTAATTTCTTATATAGTATATATATATATATATGTTATTAATTTCTTTTATATAGAGTAAACGAAAAAGCTTAACAAGGAGAAAAATTAATTGTGTAATTAAAATGTTTAATATTACAGAAATCATTTGGAGCATTTGGATGCGTATAACAAAGACGCATCATTCAATTAGCCGCATCACCGGTGACTTAGAGGACGAGCATTACGTGGAACTCGCTATTAGTTTAAGTAAATATTTGATTATTTTAATTTTATTATTAAATAAAGCGAAATAATAAAAAAAACTGAATTTTATTTAAAAGAATTGAATTTTCTAGAAGTAACAAATGGGTAACAAATAATCTTGTTACTGCTTATTCCTACTAACATGTTTATATGTTATAGGTAACAAACGGATAACAAAAATAATAACAGTAACAGATATTCGGGTAACAAATACTTTTTGTTATCCATAACACATAAGTAAGCTATGCGCTAACAAAAGAATTTGTTACCCGTAACATAGTGTGAAGAGATTTGCTAACAAATGTATGTATTCTGTTAGAACAAGGCAGCATCCGATATTTGCCATTGGTTAGAGCGAGAAAACCATTGAACATTAAATAGCTATGTGTTACTTTTTTCCCACTCTCTGAACAAAAGTAACAAATATTTTAACGAATGCAAAAGTGAACAATAACAAGTCGCTTACACGTTTGCTAACAGCTACCCGTCTTGCAGGGAAATACACAATATGTTGCAGTATAACAGCTTAACAATTTTCGTCATTATAAAGAGTAGTGATATTCACATTTTCAGTTGAGTTCAGAAGAACCAATAAAGTAGAGTGCAGTTAATTACAACAACTTTGTGGATTTATTTAATCTTGGCTCTACACACTTAACTCGCGCACGCTACGAAGTACAGTCGCGGCGGAAGAAAATCAGTTCTATGACCTTCCGGACAAACCCTGTAGTCTTTCCATAAATGACAAACCTAACTGAAGAGAAACGTCAAAAGAGCGGGAAAAAATATGGCGTCGTTTGATGACCCATCGGTCTCCTTTTGAAGCGTCCCTATGGAAAATCCCGTTGCTTATACAACGCAAAAATAAGTGATATATTTTTACTATATCTTTTATTATGGTATAAAACACTCGTATACAAGTTTTATATCAGTTGGCAACACAGCGGTGCATAGTTATAATACTATAAATTAAATTTCCCTGACAAACTTTTTAAATCCTCGTAAGATCTAGTGACATAACTTTAGAAAACTTTGTACTAAAAATAATATAACACGAAACTTTTCTTCTTGAGGGAACCAATGACCTATATACAAATGATAGACAACAAAACTAATAATACCGAAAAAATAAATAGCAAAAAAGTTCGTTCAATCCAGGATCGATTTATTAACTTATTCGCGTTCAAAATTAAAAATTTATTATTTTTCCATGTTGCTTCCGTGTTACATACTCGTATTATTAAAATGAATATTTTGACATTGCTCTCATAGCTATTCATATGTACTCTAAAATAAGATTTATCCCGTTCGTTTCAGATCATCCACAATTGAGAAATCGTGGGTACCACTTTTAAAGATGGCATCTTCCGGTCACCCATACTCCACCGGATATCAAGAAAAATTGAGAAAAAAAGTTTTTCTCTATACTATATTACATCTAGAATAACATATGAAAAACCTGAACTCTGAAATAAAAATTTGTGTGAAAAAAAATATTGAAAAAAATGTTGCTTTTACCATACTACTCCCTTAAGAATAGTAACGCACTCCAATGAAAGTTCAGGATACAATCTGATACCATCAGCAGAGGTGTTTATCAACGTATTTACAAACCAAGACAAAAGAATTCTTACGAATTCAAAATACCCTTTCCGACATACCACAGACATATAACTACTAAATCACATTACATATACTATTGATGAAGAAGGATTAATTATCATAGCTGATGGCGTAAGCTTGGGCAAAATCAAATAAAATAAGTTCCTATATTTTATCAGACAAAGAAATCGAAATTACAAAATAATTTTTATTAGAAATATACCATTTATAAACGTAGACGAAGCCTTAGAGTATGCCAAAATTAAAATTTCTGCCTACAGCTTAGTACGCAGCTCCCAAGAAACGTAAAAACTTCATATAAAAAAACGCTTAAGAAACAGTCAAGAAACTTTCCTGCGATAAATTTACTTGTGCTAGTACGCAGCTCTCAGGAAATCTAGTACTAATTTTTGATACTTTTTTTCAGTAAAATGTGAATATGACAAACCTGGTTTTGCGAAGAAACATCAAATCAACAATTGTTTCTTGAAGGAAATTCGAAGTAATCGTGAAATTCATCATAAATTAGTTGAAATCAATATTATGAAGTATATTCCATTTTGAAATGTTGTATAAAACCTACCAATCATCAACAACATTTCTTAAATCTCAATGAAAATATTTATGTTACCATACACATACACACATACATATTACGCACAAAGTTTGTTTTCTTTGTTTATTCTCTCTTGCTCTTCTAATGTGGATCATTCACAATGCGTGAGCAGCTGTCAAAATTACTTCAGAAATAATGTATTTTTTTCTTGACCAATTACTTGAGAGCTGCGTACCAACCTTACAACCGAAAAAAAACTATTGTAGAGCATTAAAAGTAAAAGCGATAAAGAAAAGAGAATTAATAAATAAAATTGAGTACACAATAATTCTATTATGTGAAAATAAAATTTATGGAAAAATTAAAAATTGCAAATCTTATAATAATTTGTCTATTTGTCCATGAAATGTAGTGGTTGAAATTTCAAATGACACCTGCACAGCACAACCTGTTAAAAAGTAAAGTCGACAACTGCACAAAATTAAACAACCAACATGTTAAAAAAATCGAAGAAATAACTAATGATATAACATTTTTAATTGATTTTAATGGGTATGTAAAATTTGCAAATGAAAATATAAAATTAAATGGATCATATTTGATCAAACAATGAGATAGAAAACAAAAGGTATTTTTCAAAAGAAATAACAGAAAATAAGCCGTTGCTAGCAATATTGCAACCAATGGCAATGCATAGCAAGGTAGTAGAAATTTTATCTTTGAAATCAATTAAAGAATTTCAGTCAAATGAGACTGAAGAAATTTCATTGTTAAGGAGACACCATTATATTTACCTTACTATTAATGCAACAGCTACGTTGATTGTAATGTCTAGGTAAACTTAAGCAAAATAAACATAAAATAAATAAAGAAACAAACCAAGACACAATAGAAATCGTGATAAACCATTTACAAAAATCTACTCCTTCGAACAAAGACGCTCAAATTTGAGGGCGGAGGAGTAATACATAATAAATTAATAAAGTTTGAATAATAACCATTTTGTTCGCATGATATTTACATTGCTCAAATGGATATCTCCAGTAACGATACCGACTTTAGTCCAGTTCGTCACAAACAATAGCGCTTGTTATCAAGTAGCGACGAATAATTATGTAGCTATGTAAATATTTTTTCTCTAATTTTTCTGTTCTTAATTCTGGATTAACAGATTTCTTTGGTTTTTTGCTTAACCTACCAATTTTTCACCTGTATGAATTACATATGTATTTTAAGTTTTAATGCTCAATAAAATGCCATATGAAGATACAATTTGTATACATATCTGAAATTTTATAGTTTTCAACATTTTTTTACACGGTTTTTCGAAGTAAATATAGTTCTTTATTTCATCTTACACGGTTTTCAGATGACATGGAACGTATCCCCTATTTTACTATAGGAAACGCCTCTTTTTTACATGTTTTTTTTTACACGGTGGCTAAATGAGCTTCAGTCTCCTGCCCCACACAACATCTAACCAACACCGAACACCTAACCACAGCAATATTCTCGCATCCAAAACACTCTACATTCACCGCATTAAAATATACGTCACTAACACGCTTCATTCACCACACTCATCTCGACACCACCTACAGTCCACATCACACATAACTACATTACCACTGCATTTTTCACCACAACCAAAAGGGAACAAAAAGGGCGGAGAAACAAGTTCGTCACTACTTCCTTTTTTCGATCCGCTAACGAAAGCCATGCTGTTCACCCCAAGTGCCAACTTTTAACATTGTGCCAACATCCAATTTTACAATTCGAGCAAAGTTAATTTGTATTATAAATAAAGTTCAGTGAAATACCTTTTGAGAATTTTGAAAGTTAATTTGTAGTATATAGTACATAAAGTTTAATAAAATACACTTTGTGAGATTTTTGGCGGAATTGTGTGTTGCCTTCTTTCTTGTAATTCCGAACGGTGAGTACGAGGAAACTAATCGAAAAATACACGGTTTTCTGAGGAACGTATCTACCGTGTAAAAAAAGAGTTGGGTGTACTTATATACATGCATTCCAATATAATAAGCACTTAAATATCCAAACATGTTTACGTTATACATTTTACATTAATGTGGTGAACACATAGAGAGCGACACGACATGACTTGCAGAACGGTTCGCCAACAACAAGGCATCAGGGCTGAACGGTGTTCCTCACAAGGCCCTAAAGATCGCGATTAAACACAACACTGACCCGTTCACAAGATTGTTCGCAAAGTGCCTTCCAGAGGGCATATTTCCAAAAATTTGTCGATGTTAAGAATGCCTTTAATTCAGCCTACTGGCCTGATACTTGTAGTATAATAAGAGCTCTTCAATTAAAGAAAACACCACACTATTTGCTGAAGATCATCTCCAACTACCTGTCGGACAGAGTTCTACTATACGACACAGACGAAGGACCACAAATCTATGTGGTGACGGGCGGAGTTCCACAAGGCTCAGTCCTAGGCCCACTTTTGTGGAATATCTTAAATGATAGAGTGCTGCGCCTCCCATTATTCAAGGAGGTGCAAATAATCGGATACGCGGATGACATCCCGGTGACTATGGTAGCGAAAGAAATACACGGAATAGAGCGTCTGTGCAATCATGCAGCGACAAAAATAAAAAAATAGCTTATGGTAACTGGCCAAAAGATAGAAGCCGTACTAACCATAAACAGCAAGAAACTAGAGGTCGCCACACTCAATATTGACGGATATACCATAACGACACAGCAATTTTTGAGATATCTAGGAGTGATGATAGACTCGAGGTTAAGTTACAAGACGCATATAGACAAAGCCTGTGAAGAAACATCAAAGGTTAATGCGGCGCTAACTACGATAATGGCTAACATTGGTGGACCAAGGCAGAATAGATGAGTACTGCTGGCTAAAGTAAGTCAGTCTATACTTATGTATGCTGCGCCCATATGGGGGAAAGCGCTGCAGCAGAAAACATTCGCAGAAAAGGCGAAGTCAATAGTCCGACTGAACGCAATAAGAGTTACATGTGCCTACCGCACTGTATCACATCAGGCGGCTGGAGTCATATCAAGCCTTATGCCATGACACCAAACATAATGGCCATGGAAATCAAATTCGATAAAACGAAAAGCACTGGCGCTCTCTTAACAAAAGAAGAGAGGAAGCAGGAAAGACAAAGGAGCTTAAAGGAAGAGCAGAAACGATGGGACGAAGCAACTACAGGGAGATGGACGCACCGGCTTATTAGAAGCATACAACCAGGGATTGAACGGAAACAAGGGAAAACTGATTTTTATTTTACGCAGTTTTTAACAGGATATGGTTGTTGTGGAGAATATCTATACAAATATGGACGAAACAAACTGCTCCTTCTGCAGCAGCAGCGACGAAAATGCAAAGACTTGAAATAGAAAATGGGACAAACAAACGAGTGACATCGGTGAATATAGTGATTTACATGATCGAATCGAAGGTGGTCTGGGACAGAATGAGAGCATAGGCAGCTATAGCTATGCAAGAGTTAAGGAAGAAAGAGTGGCTACGCAGCAAAAACAGAAGGATTAATCGGAATTAGAGCGAATCGGAGGAATGAAGAAATAGCTGGGCTCAGAAAGCTCTGCAGTTCAGCTAGACGCCGCCTATACGTAATCAACGTGTAGAAAGCGAAAGCAGTCTCTGCAAAGTAATTATTTAAAAGTCAGAAGAAGTGTTTTGAAAAACTCTGTGAGGAAGCAAACGAAGGCTCCTGGGGAGCAGAATAGAAAATCTGTATGTCAAAATTCAAAAATAAGACACAACAACTCAAAAGTGCATCCTTCATCAGAAATGTTGTCGAAACTTTGTTTCCAAAACACCACATTATTTCTTTTTCTAAGCCTCGAACCGAAGTCGTAGAGCCACCACTGCTAGTTAGTGAAGAAGAAAAATTGGGCATAGCCGGAAAAATTAAAAGCAGAAAAGCGCCTGGATTAGATGTCATACCAAACAGTGACTTAAAGGAAGCTATGTCTCTGAAAGCAAAATTGTTCTTAAAAATGTACAATGCGTGCTTAAATGAAGGGATATTTCTCAACCCATGGAAAGTGCAGCGATTGGTTTTACTTCCTAAACCAAAAAAGGTTCCGGAGGAACCTTTATCATATCGACCTCTTTGCATGCTTGACACTATTGGGAAAGTATATGAAAGCATAGTAAGAAACCGCTTGGAGTTAGCAATGCAGAAAGCGGGCGGATTATCAGAAGAACAATACGGTTTTATGAATAAGAGGTCCATCGTTGGCGCACTATACGATGACGTTGACATTGCGAAATTCCCAGTAAGTGGCAAGCGATGGAAAGGCGAAACAAAAAAATATTGTGTGCTGATCACCCTTGATGCGAAGAATGCCTTCAACTCAGCAAAGTGGGCAAACATAATCAAGGCTCTGTATAACATACGTGCTCCTCAACATCTTAAGGAAATTGTTATGAGTTATTTTGAAAACAGTTGACTATTATTCGATACAGATAAAGGCACCAAGAACTACTCTATTTCGAGTGGAGTACCGCAAGGCTCGGTACTAGGCCGCCTTCTATGGAACATAATGTATGTATGATGTTGTGCTAAGGAGATACCAACCGAAAGCTATTAAATTAGTTGCATTCGCAGACGACCTTATTGTGGTAGCAGTGGCTAAACACTAGGGTGGGTCGATTCCGGACTTTTTTCGATTCGGGATTTCTAATAGTGCGGAAAAGTTGCCTTAGTACTTCCTGATTCCAATGCAGCTTTTTGTTTTGAGATCGGATTGCATCTTCAACCCCAACTTCGGCCTTGAAATTTCGGAATTTCGTGAAATTGTCTACCTATCGCCTGAAATACGCATCTTATGGCAAAATGTATAAAACAAAAGTTATTTGTCACGCCATTTGCTACCGAATGGACGAACCGTTCCCGAGATACAAGCGAAAAGGCGGCGCGCCACAGCGCAAGGTGAAAATTGGTGCAGCTCTCAGCTAACCTGTATTGGTCACCCAGAACCCACCGCGTGGAGGTGGCTGCTCTTCGGTTGCTCAGCAACCGCTACAACATCATTAAAACCCGTTCCGAAAAGCAGCACAAGTCATCACTAATCAATTCAAGAGAACCAGAGACGCCAACGTTCACACTAAGGCACAGAGAGTCAACCAAATAAATGATGGCATGCAAGATATCCAGTCATTATACAATGAGTCACCAAGCGAGTACACCGACCATAAGCATTTTTTATAAGACGACACGGTCTACCAACCTTACAGCGCACATCACCAGACGGTATATAACGGAGTATAAACTTTTAGACTCAGGCGCAACTAGTAGTTATATAAAAAGAGATTATTCATACGCTAAGAGAATTGCATTAGATAAACATATAAAAACAAATACGTTAAATGGTGGATCAATTATAACTCACAAAAGAGAAATAAATTTAGTTGGACATGATTTAAATTTTTATGAAATTGATAAATGGCTGACATCATCGCCGTCCAAGAAATGCGATGGACGGGACAACAACTGCGCCGAGTAGGTCCTTGTGGCATTTAATACAGTGGACATTAAAGCAGCGCGAATTCGGTGTGGGATTCGCGATGGGAGAGAGACTCCATCACCGAGTACTGTCATTCATCCCCGTGGATGAACGTCTAGCCACAATCCGCATCAAAGCGAGGTTCTTCAACATATCGCTGATTTGCGTCCACGCCCCGACGGAAGAGAAGGACGATGTAACCAAAGATGCCTTCTATGAGCGTTTGGAGCGCACCTATGAAAGCTGCCCCCGCCACGATGTTAAAATCATGCTTGGCGACTTAAACGGTAGGATAGGCAAATAAAGTATCTCTGGCGCAACAGTCGGTAAATTCAGCCTCCACGAGGAAACATCCCCAAATGGGTTGAGGCTGATCGAATTCGCTGGGGCCCGAAATATGGTTATCCAATATTCCAGCATAGAAAAATTCACCAAGCTACCTGGCTGTCTCCGGATCGAAAAACCACCAACAGGATCGATTATGTTGTGATAGACGGAAGACACGTCTTCAGTGTTTTAAACGTGCCACCGGTCCAAGGTCCTAACATCGACGATGCAGGATGAGATAAATACCGAGTGCTGAAGAGGGAAGTGAGACGCATTTGCAGGCAGAGCAAGAAAAAACGTTAACTCGGCTGCACCGAAGCTAATATACCCTTCACATTTCTTTTAGCAACTATGTGTACAGTTTGTATGGAAGCTATATGCTACAGTAATCCGATCTGAACAGTAAACCATGTCAAATTTCGTGAAGATACCACGTCAAATGCGAAAGTTTTCCAAACAAAAACTTGATTCCAATCGTTCGGTTTGTATGACAGCTATATGCTGTAGTGAGCCGATCTGAATAATTTCTTCGGAGATTGCATTGTTGCTTTAGAAAATAATCTATACCAAATTTGGTGAATATATCTTGTCAAATGTGAAAGTTTTCTAGTTCAGTTTGTATGGCAGCTATATGTTATAGTGGTCCGATATCGGCTGTTCCGACAAATGACGTTTGCAAAATTTCAAAACGATGTTTTAAAAGCTGAGGGACTAGTTCGTATATATACAGACAGACGGACAGACGGACAGACATACGGAAATGGCTAAATCGACTCAGCTCAACATACTGATCATTTATATATAGGGTCTCCGAAACTTCCTTCTGGGTGTTACAAACTTCGTGACAATTTAAAATATTAAAGTATTTTCAACCTTTTTTGCAACTATTTCTGTAACCTCTTTACTCCTAGGTTCATAGTTGTCGCCTCGGAGTCGCCCTATACGAAATCTTTCAAACTGATAACACAAAAGAACATCCTGGTAAGTAGGTAACTGGGACTCAGAGAGATTGTACGGATAATGCCAAACACAGGACATTTCTGTCTAAATTTAAATTTAGATACAGACATTTTGAGTTCTGTGTTCTGTTGAGAGAATATAAGTGATAGCACTAGGCGAAATCAACGACAAGAGTGAAGGAACTCGATGAAAAAATATTTATGTGGAGACCAGTCCGAACGTGTCGTATGGCGCAGGGAAATGAATGTAAGTGATAGAACTCGGCGAAATCACCGACAGGAGTGAAAAAACTCGATGAAAAAATATTTGTGTGGAGACCTATCCGAACGTGTCCTTTGGCGTAGGTGAATGAATGTGAGTGATAGCACTTGGCGAAATCAACGTCAAGAAGTGTGGCCGCAAGCCGATTTTCACCTTGCGCTGGGGCGCGCCGCATTTTCGCTCGTATCTCGGGAACAGTTCGTTCTATGGCCATGATCACATATACCATTTCGGTAGCAAATGACGTGACAAATAACTTTTGTTTTATACATTTTGCCATGAGATGCGTATTTCAGGCGATAGGTAGACAATTTCACGATTTTAGGCGAATTTCCGAAATTTCAAGGCCGGAGTTGGGGTTGAAGATGCAATCCGATCTCAAAACACAAAGTTGCATTGGAATCAGGAAGTACTAAGGCAACTTTTCCGCACTATTAGAAATCCCGAATCGAAAAAAGTCCGGAATCGACCCACCCTACTAAACACCTCGATGACCTCCGGAGCAAATGCAATGAGTGCATAAACGGTCTGCGCCAATGGTTCTTCTCAATGAGTTTAGAACTGGCTGATCAGAAGACAGAAATCTTGCTCATAAGTACAAGAAAAGTGGAGGAAAGTATATCTCTCACCATAGGAGATTGCGAGATTCATTCATAGCCACACCTAAAATATCTGGGAGTAATAGTAGACTCATGGCTCAAATTTAAGGATCACCTAGAATACACTTCAGGTAAAGCGAATGAAATCCTGAATGCCTTATCAAGAATGATGGCAAATAAAGGCTGCATGTTCCAGCCGGCGTTTTCGCAAAGGTGACGAGATCGATTGTGTTATCAATGACTTTAGAACTGGCTGATCAGAAGACAGAAATCTTGCTCATAAGTACAAGAAAAGTGGAGGAAAGTATACATATTTCTCACCATAGGAGATTGCGAGATTCATTCATAGCCACACCTAAAATATCTGGGAGTAATAGTAGACTCTTGGCTCAAGTTTAAGGATCACCTAGAATACACTTCAGGCAAAACGAATGAAATCCTGAATGCCTTACCAAGAATGATGGCAAATAAAGGCTACAAAATGATAAAAAAGAAGAGCCCAACATTACTTATCGCCATAACTTGGAATTATAACAAGTAAGGAAGGGCTAAATTCGGGTGCAACCGAACATTTTATACTCTTTTATTGTTCATATACTATTTATAACTCATACACTGACCGAAACCAAAAACGAAATTACATGTAGTATATGACAGTGGGGGGAGATATCTTGTTATGAGCCACGCCCACTTTTTCAATTTTTTTCTCACAAGTGCCCCTTGCTACTGCGATCGCTTTTGCCAAATTACATTTTTATATCTTAATTTAATGCTGGCACTTTATATGTTTTCGGTTAATGGTCCGATTACGCACATCTAAGAAAGAACCAGAATACCAAGTTTCGCTTAGTTTTAGATGATATGAACAACCGGTAGGTGAACAAAACGATAATACTCTGTAGGAGCAGGTTGCAAGAGTATAAAAATTCCAATATTCTACGGCGATGTTAAAGAATAGACCAATTTTTATAACGTGTGCCTAGATATAGTACATTATAACGTGCAGTTACCAAGCGCAGAAAAAATGCTGTGTCTTCGTCTCTGCTTAAAAAGCGAAGCTGCGCGATTAATACATCACATACAAATTTCGTCGAAAAAGTTTGCAGCTGAATGGAGTCTACTTAAGCAAAGGTATGACAATCAACGAATTCTGTTCACAACGTAGTGGGACGGAGTAATATATTAACAAATTATAAATAGTGACAATGCTGAAAGCGTGAGGCAATTATTAGATACTATAACGGAGTGTCTTAACGCTATAGAGTCACTATTAATAAGCATTGAATAAGCTGATCCATATATTGCACGTGTAATTGTCCAAAGAAGGGCTGAAATTATATGAACAAACAGTTAAAAAGACGAGAGAAATTCAACAGTTATCAGACATCAGAGAATTTTTGGATCAACAATATCAAACATTGAAAGTAACATAGTAATAGAACATCTTAATAGAAATCGTAAACAACATACATATATTCCAGGTCAATAACACCTTGAATAATACAAAACAGCCAATCAAGCAGATGTGTACCAATTGTAAAATTATAGGTCACACTTTACCGCAATGCAGAAGATTCAAAAGCATACCCATTGATGATAAGCGTAAATATGTAAAGAATAACAAAGTCTGCTACAGTGCCCAAATCATAATTGGGGAGAAATTTACAACATGTCGAATCCGAAGAGTACAAAAAAGCTATGTCTACAACAAATAGCTCAAAAGCAGTTATTCTAGCTACAGCTCAAATAAGAGGAAGAACAGCAGGTGGGGAATATTGCAACGGGCACTCATAGATGAAGGAACACAGCTGATCAATTATTGCCACACATAATTCAAAAATTGTTGTTGTTTGCTGTACTCATAGATTTACTCGTAGATTACTTATAGTTTACCCGAAGTTCCAAAATTCAAACAATCGTCGCAACGCAATGAACTGACATGATACGATTGGAACCGAAGCCAGCCATACCGTTTACTCGATCGTGATTGCCGAAGAACTGGTTGTTCGTGTTGCATCAGATCAGTTGACGCGGGTCGGTACTCGAATTGATCAACATTGATGTCTATGATGAACTGTATTGATTTGATTGTGCTTTTTGCACGAGTGTTTGTTTTGATTTTATCACTTCATACTCGTTGCAGCTCTCTGATGCATTTATATGCAATACGCACGCACTCAACTTTCAACACAAATATATTTACTTAGGTTAAGATGTATACATACGATAACCTATTGACCTAAGATATACATTTAGGCAACTGATTATAATTGCAGATGTGCACCTGAAAACAACCCCATGCAGCATAAACAATATGCAACATATATACTAGAGTGATTCAAAAAAAATTTTTTTTTTTTTTCGTTTGGTACTCGGAAAAATAGGTTCCTATACACCTCTAAGAAAGCCTCTCCAAATATGAGTTTTTTATTGTAACGGGAAGGTCCTCCTACATACAGTTTTCTATTTTTTCTTATTATCAGATAGAAAAATTTATATCTCGCTTCCAACTATTTGAAAAAACATTTTGTTCCTTAGATTTTGTAGGAAATTGGATAAAATTTTATAACTCAATGAAAAAAAATTATTATGAATGATGAAACCCATAGTTTTGTAGGCAATTTGCTGCTCTATAAAAATGGTCTTATATGATTTTTCGATTAAGTTAAGCGTTTACGAGATATTCATCGTCAAACATCAATGCATATTAAGGTGGATCAAAAAAAAATTTGTTTTTTTCGTTTGAAGACACCTCTAAGAAAGCCTATAAGTTTCAACATTCAAAATATTTTTTTTTCATTGAGTTATAAAATTCATAAGAAATAAAAAATTTTCCCAAAAATAATCAAACTTTAACCGTTAAACCCGTTTGGGCTTACGAAAAAATCATTATAGACCTTTTTTGTAGAGCATCCAATTTCCTACAAAATTGGTGAATGAACGTCTAGCCACAATCCGCATCAAAGCGAGGTTCTTCAACATATCGCTGATTTGCGCCCACGCCCGACGGAAGAGAAGGACGATGTGACCAAAGATGCCTTCTATGAGCGCTTGAAGCGCAACTATGAGAGCTGCCCCTCCACGATATCACAATCGTGCTTGGCGTCTTTAACGCTAGGGTAGGCAAGGAAAGTATCTTTGACACAACAGTCGGTAAATTCAGCCTCCACGAGGAAACATCCCCAAATGGGTTGAAGCTGATCGACTTTACCGGGGCCCGAAATATGGTTATCTGTAGTACTGGATTCCAGCATAAGAAAATACATAAAGCTATCTGGCTGTCTCCGAATAGAATAGCTATCAACCAGATCGATCATGTTGTGATAGACGGAAGACACGTCTCCAGTGTTTTAGATGTGCGTCTGCTCCGAGGTCCTAACATCGACTCGGACTAATATCTTGTTGCAGCCAAGATTCGCACCCGCCTCTGTGCAGCAAAAAACGCACGACTACACACACAAGGAAGGTTCGACGTCGAGAAGCTGCAATCACAACAGACAGCCGAACGATTTTCTACTCGGCTTGCACTCCTGCTCTCTGAGAGCACGCGTCAACAACCCGGTATAAGGGAACTGTGGGACGGCATTTCAAATTCCTTACGTACAGCTGCAACCGAAACCATTGGTTTTCGGAAAGTGCAAAAGAACAGCTGGTACGACGAGGAGTGCCGTGTCGCAGCGGAGAGACGTTACGATCAACCACAACACGTGCGGAATGGGATAGATACCGAGAGTGTAAAAGGGAAGCGAGACGCATTTGCAGACAGAAAAAGAAAGAGGCTGAAATGCGTGAGTACGAAGAGCTTGATATGCTGGCCGACAGGGGTAATGCTCGAAAATTCTACGAAAAAATGCGGCGGCTTACAGAAGGTTTCAAGACCGGAGCATACTCTTGTAGAACCCCCAAAGGTGATCTAGTGACCGATGCCCAGAGAATACTTAAATTATGGAGGGAACACTTCTCCAGCATGCTGAATGGCAGTGAAAGTATAACACCAGGAGAAGGCGAACCCGATTCCCCAATCTATGACGATAGAGCAGACGTTGCATTGCCCGACCAAGAAGAAGTTCGAATAGCAATTACCCGCCTGAAGAACAACAAAGCGGCGGGGGCCGACACGGCGGCAAAGAACTGATAAGGAGCATGTATCAGCTTCTTTGTAAAATATGGTCGAACGATGGCATGCCCAACGATTGGAATTTATGTGTGCTCTGCCCAATCCACAAAAGGAGGTACCCCACAATTTGGGCCAACTACCGTGGGATAAGCCTCCTCAACATCGCGTATAAGGTTCTATCGAGCGTATTGTGTAAAAAATTAAAGCCCACCGTCAACAAACTGATTGGACCTTATCAGTTGGCTTTAGACCTGGCAAATCAACAACCGACCAGATATTCACCATGCGCCAAATCTTGGAAAAGACCCGCGAAAGGAGAATCGACACACACCACCTCTTCGTCGATTTCAAAGCTGCTTTCGACAGCACGAAAAGGAGCTGCCTTTATGCCGCGATATCTGAATTTGGTATCCCCGCAAAACTAATACGGCTGTGTAAACTGACGTTGAGTAACACCAAAAGCTCCGTCAGGATCGGGAAGGACCTCTCCGAGCCGTTCGATACCAAACGAGGTTTCAGACAAGACGATTCCCTATCGTGCGACTTTTTCAACCTGCTTTTGGAGAAAATAGTTCGAGCCGCAGAACTAAATAGAGAAGATACCATCTTCTATAAGAGTGTACAGCTGCTGGCGTATGCCGACGATATTGATATCATCGGACTCAACACCCGCGCCGTTAGTTCTGCTTTCTCCAGGCTGGACAAGGAAGCACAGAAAATGGGTCTGGCAGTGAACGAGGGCAAGACGAAATATCTCCTGTCATCAAACAAACAGTTGTCGCACTCGCGACTTGGCTCTCACGTCACTGTTAACAGTCATAACTTCGAAGTTGTAGATAATTTCGTCTATCTTGGAATCAGCGTAAACACCACCAACAATGTCAGCCTGGAAATCCAACGCAGGATTGCTCTTGCCAACAGGTGCTACTTCGGACTGAGTAAGCAATTGAAAAGTAAAGTCCTCTCTCGACGAACAAAAGCTAAACTCTATAAGTCGCTCCTAATTCCCGTCCTGCTATATAGTGCAGAGGCTTGGGCGATGACAGCAACCGATGAGTCGACGTTACGAGTTTTCGAGAGAAAAATTCTGCGAAAGATTTATGGTTTTTTGCGCATTAGCCACGGCGAATATCGCATTCGATGGAACGATGAGCTGTTCGAGATATACGACGACATTGACACAGTTCAGCGAATTAAAAGACAGCGGCTACGCTGGCTAGGTCATGTTGTCCGAATGGATGAAAACACTCCAGCTCTGAAAGTATTCGACACAGTACCCGCCGGGGGAAGCAGAGGAAGAGGAAGACCTCCACTCCGTGGGAAGGACCAAGTGGAGAAGGACCTGGCTTCGCTTGGAATATCCAATTGGCGCCACGTAGCGCCACGTGGCGCGCTGTTGTTAACTCGGCTATAATCGCGTAAGCGGTGTCTACGCCAATTAAGAAGAAGAAGGAATCATTTGAATATTTCTTAAAAAAAAAAACAATAATTAAACAATAGAAACAACCTCACAACTATATATATAAAAGAAAGTTGTGTTAGTTACACCATTTATAACTCAAGAACGGCTGAACCGATTTGGTTGAAAATTTCATAAATACACAAATTATATTCCAAATCATAAGCATTTGTTCAAAATTCATGTTTGTAGGAATCATCTAAATATTTGCGTACAATTTTAAACAGATTCTTCCTCAAAAAGAATACAATTGCTATGTATTTGGAATAGTAGAAAAGAACTGCAACCAAATACGCAGTGCAATGGATTATAACTGGCTCAGTAATCAGTCGATGAATATTATACAACGTGCATCCCAAAAGACTGATGTCATAACCTTTCCAGCCGACTTTTTCGTCTTTTCACCCTTGAGAACCGGTTCATCATGTGCAGTCCACTAGAATCACTGTCGATTGGACTCCAATGGGAAATTATGGAGCTATGTTTCTATTGTCACACGCCGACGCAAGAATTTTGTTTTATTACGGTTAAAGAGCACTCAAACACTTTTCAGAATCAGTTATTCGTTGTTTTTGTTGGATTATGAACTTGCGAGGCACCCACTTTGCACAGAGCTTTCGCCTCTTTAGAGCATCATTGTCCTCGGTGCTCATTTCGCCTGTTTCCAGCTTAGCAAATATCTTTTCAACGGAGGGTTTCCCTGAGCCCAAATGCAACAGTATTTCCCCCAAAAAAAAAATGCTTTATTAACACACGAAATTCTTTAGGATCCATTTTTTTTATAAACTAACACAAATTGCTTCACAAAAATGCTATACGTCATTAACTAATAGCTATAATCCAACTAATACATATCAAATAGATGGTAATAATAGTACTATCTATGTATCAGCCACAGTGAAGCGTGGACGGGTCCTCTGGTGTATTATATATTCAATAATGTATGGTGTGTTTATTTTAGTTTTAGTTTTTTATTTGCTAAATAAGAGATAATTGAAAACTTTAAACCGCTCGCCTTAAAAATCGTCTTTATGTTATGATACTATTCATCTAAAGGAGCGATATGTATGTATATGTACTCTGTGGTGAATTTTGTACATTTCACCTCCTTCAAAGTAATCCCCTCCCGCTGTAATACACTTATGCCAACAAATGTTCCAGTTATCATAGCACTTGGAGAAATCCTCCGTCGTGATGGCCATCAGAGCCTTTTTCGATTCAAGTTTTATATCCTCAATTGAGTCAAAACGATGTCCTCGGAATGAATGTGAATTTGTGAATAGCCAGAAGTTACATAAAGGTAAATCAGGCGAATGAGGTGGTTGTGGCACGATATTTGTTGAAAATGTGGCGAAGTCAACTTTCTGAATATGTGATGGTTATTTTTGAGAAAAGAAAATTAATTGGTGAAATTTTGGTTTAAATGAAAAAACGAAAATTCCTATGTTAAATGAATAGAAAACCAAAAAAGCGACCTCTTAGAATTAAATTTCAGCGCCTGGCCTGAAGGAGGATTTTTTTGCCAATCACTAACATTTGAAGGGGTAAGAGTTGAAAAAAAAAATCAAAATTTGTTTTGAAACACCCTAGTGTATATTCAGAATGATGAGACGAGTTAAAATCCGCATGATTGTATATCTGCCCGCCCATCCTTCCACTGTAACTGAAGTAAAAGTGGTGAGTGGTAAGCGCGTTGTTTAAAAAAGTTACGAGTTCGTAGATAGGTGTAATCGGACCACAAAACGCCATTAACCGAAAACCTGTAAAGAGTCATAACTGACATAGAACGCTGTAGCTAGGGGCACTTGTGTGCAAAAAATTTTGAAAAAAGCACATGGGCCCGCCCTCTAATAAGATGCATGTACACATCTCCTATGTCACCAAAGCTAAAATTCGCCCAACACAAATATTATAATAACTCCGACCTACAGTGTAACATAAAATTGGGGGAAATCTTGACCTAGCCCCACATAACTAATATCAGGATTTTCGAATAACCGGCTGACTTTACTCCATATGATAGGTGATTGCATGTAAGGTACCTTAATGAAACCCCGGAAACATCTTTTTAGTATGTGGCAAAAATAATATTTAATAGATAAAATCGGATAGATACTACCCCAACTCCCATACACTACATATAATGATTTTCGTTTTTCTCACAAACCTATGCACCACACATATGTATGTATGTCGATTAGCGTATAAGTTATATATAACTAATATAAAATAAAAGGATGGAGTCATGTGTAGAAGTTCACGCAATTGAGGAAAGTTCTCTGATTGCCATTCACTTGGCAGTAAACGATTATTTTACATATGCCTCCGGTCCGGTAACATTCCCTCCGAAGGGTTGTGTACTGGGTTTGGGACCCGCCACGTAAAAAAGTCTCCAATGAAAAAGCATAAGCAGCCTCGGATGAGAGACTCCAGTTTTGATGACGATCATGGCAAACGCATGAATGATAACGATTTGCATACACCTGGAATGTCCGGTCCCTTAAATGGGAGGGTATCGCTGCCCAGCTGGTTGATGTCCTCGTTAGAGTGAAGGCTGACATCACCGCCGTATAAGAAATGCAATGGACGGAACAAGGACTGAGGCGAGTAGGTCACTCATAGCATTTACTACAGTGGTTATATAAAGGAGCGCAAATTCGGTGTGAGATTTGTGTTGTGAGAAAGACTCCGCCGCTGAGTACTGTCATTCACCCCTGTAGATGAACGTCTAGCCACAATCCGCATCAAAGTGAAGTTCCTCAACATATCGCTGTTTTGCGCCCACGCCCCGACGGAAGAGAAGGACGATGTGACCAAAGATGCCTTCTATGAGCGCTTGAAGCGCAACTATGAGAGCTGCCCCTCCACGATATCACAATCGTGCTTGGCGTCTTTAACGCTAGGGTAGGCAAGGAAAGTATCTTTGACACAACAGTCGGTAAATTCAGCCTCCACGAGGAAGCATTCCCCAATGGGTTAAGGCTGATCGACTTTACCGGGGCCCGAAATATGGTTATCTGTAGTACTGGATTCCAGCATAAGAAAATACATAAAGCTATCTGGCTGTCTCCGAATAGAATAGCTATCAACCAGCGATCATGTTGCAATAGACGTAAGATACGTCTCCTCTGCAGTGTTCTAGACGTGCGTCTGCTCCGAGGTCCTAACATCGACTCGAACCACTGTCTTGTTGCAGCAAAGATTCGCACCCGTCTCTGTGCAGCAAAAAATGCACGTCAACAAACACAAGAAAGGTTCGACGTCGAGAAGCTGCAATTACAACAGACAGCCGAGCAGTTTTCTACTCAACTTGCACTCATGCTCTCTGAGAACACAACTCGGTATAAGCGAACTGTGAGACGGCATTTCAAGCTCCTCACGCATAGCTGCCAGCGAAACCATCAGTTTTCGGAAAAAGCAAAGGAACAGCTGGCACGACAAGGAGTGCCGTGTCGCAGCGGAGAGGAAACAAACTGCTTATCTCGCAACGTTACGATCGACCACAACACGTATAGATAGATACCGAGAATTGAAAAGGGAAACGAAACGCATTTGCAGACAGATAATAGCAATTACCCGTCTGAAGAACAAGAAAGCGGTGGGGCTGATGGATTGCTGGTCGAGCTATTCAAACACGACGGCGAAGAACTGATAAGGAGCACATATCAGCTTCTTTGTAAAATATGGTCCGACGCATGCATGCCTGACGATTGAAATTTAAGTGTGCTCTGCTCAATCCACAAAAAGGGAGACCCCACAATCTGCGCCAACTACCGTGGGATAAGTCTCCTAAACATCCCAAAGAAGGTTCTATCGAGGGTATTGTTAAACCCCACCATCAACAAACTGATTGGACCTTATCAGTGTGGCTTTAGACCAGGAAAATCAACAACCCGACCAGATATTCACTATGCGCCACATTTTGGAAGAGACCCATGAAAGGAGAATCGACACTCACCACCTCTTTGTCGATTTCAAAGCTGCTTTTAACTTCATGAAAAGAAGCTGGCTTTACGCCGCGATGTCTGAATTTGGTATCCCCGCAAAACTAATACAGCTGTGTAAACTGACGTTGAGTAATACCAAACTATCTCTCGGGTCATCAAATAAACAGTCGTCGCACTCGCGACTAGGCTCCCATGTCACTGATGACAGTCATAACTTCGAAGTTGTAGATCATTTCGTCTATCTTGGAACCAGTATTAACAGCAACAACAATGTCAGTCTCGAAATCCAACACAGAATAACTATTGCCAACAGGTGCTACTTTAGAAGGGGAAGGCAATTGAGAAGTAAAGTCTTCTCTCGACGAACAAAAACCAAACTCTATGAGTATTATTCCCGTCCTGCTATATGGTGCTGAGGCATGGACTATGACAACATCTGATGAGTCGACGTTACGAGTTTTCGAGAGAAAGGTTCTGCGAAAGATTTAAAGGATATTCGATGGAACGATGAGCTGTATGAGATATACGACGACATTGACCATAGCTCAGCGAATTAAGAAAGCGGTTGCGCTGCCGAGATCATGTCGTACGTAGGGACGAAAACACTCCAGCTCTGAAAGTATTCGACGCAATACCCGCCGGGGGAAGCAGAGGAAGAGGAAGACAGCAAAATAAAATTGAACGTAATTAATTTTTATGCTAACCGAACAATTGAAGTCGAAAGTGACCAATCAAATATTTATTTTTATTCTTACTGATAATTCCACATAGAACGAGTGAATTCGTTGTCCGTCAAAGAGAAAATAGCTTCAATATCACCATTGTGTAAACGTTCTGGAGATCGCTCTAAATTCCATCTAGTTATACGAGCAAATCCGTGCTGCGGACCGAATGACCAGGGTCCAAATTGAGCTGAAATTTAAGTAAATAAAAATATGAAATAAGTTTTGTCAATTATATTAATAATATTTATGAAGATATTTAGTACATAAACCTTTCTTTTTCCAATGTTTTCCCATGATACAATTCTATGATATAGTGAATTATAATTTGCTTTTTTTACGATTAAAAACAGAAAGAAAAGTAAGTCAGAATGCAAATTTTTTAATGTTGGTTTTTATGTTTTAAAATATTTAAAATATATCACATTTAAAAGGGTGTGAGTATAGTCCAGGTTGGATCTCTTTTCACTAAAATCAATTGATAATTAATTTTTAACACTGCTGACGATTGGAATTTAAGTGTTCTCTGCCCAATCCACAAAAAGAGAGACCCCTCCATCTGCGCCAACTACCGTAGTAGTATAAGCCTTCTCAACATCGCTATTGAGCGTATTGTGTGAAAGATTAAAGCTCACTGTCAACAAACTGATTGGACCTTATCAGTGTGGCCAGATATTCACCATGCGCCAAATTTTGAAAAAGACCCGTGATAAGAGAATCGACACACACCACCTCTTCGTTGATTTCAAAGCTGCTTTCGACAGCACGAAAAGGGGCTGCCTTTATGCCGCTATGTCTGAATTTGGTAAACTAACGTTGTGCAATACCAAAAGCTCCGTCGTGACCAGGAAGGACCTTTTCGGGCCTTTCGATACCAAAGGAGGTTTCAGGCAAGGCCACTCTCTTTCGTGTGAATTCTTCAAACTAATTCTGGAGAAAATAATTCGAGCTGCAGAACTAAATAGAGAAGGCATCATGTTCTATAAGAGCGTACCGCTGCTGACGTACGCCGATGATATTGATATCATTGGCATTAACAACCAACAACGCCATTAATTCTGCTACCTCCAAAATGGATAAGGAAGGGAAGCAATTGGGTCTGGTAGTGGACGAGGGCAAAACGAAAAATCTCCTGCCATCAAAGAAACAGTCGTCGCAATCGCGGCTAGGCTCCCACGTCACTGATGACAGCCATAACTTCGAAGTCGTAGACAATTTCGTATCTTTTCCAACCAGTATTAACAACTACAACAATGCCAGCCTCGATATCCAACACAGAATAACTTTTACCAACAGGTGCTACTTCGGGATTGAGTAGGCAATTGAGAATTAAAATCCTCTCTCGACCAAACTCCATAAGTCACTCATTATTCCCGTCCTGCTATATGGTGCCGAGGCATGGACGATGACAACATCTGATGAGTCGGAGTTTTCGAGAGAAAGGTTCTGCGAAAAATTTATGGTCCTTTGCGCATTAGCCACGGCGAATATCGCATTCGATGGAACAATGAGCTATATGATATATACGATGACATTGACATAGTTCGGCGTATTAAACAGCGGTTACGCTGACTAGGTCATGTCGTCCGAATGGACGAAAACACTCTAGCTCTGAAAGTATTCGACGCAGTACCCGCCTGGGAAGGAAAGAAAGATCTGGTGGAGAAGGACCTGGCTTCGCTGGGAGTCTCTCATTGGCGCCACACTACGTAAAGAAGAAACAACTGGCACGCTGTTGTTAACTCGTCTATAACCACGTAAGCGGTGTCTACGGCAGTAAAGAAGAAGAAGGATAAGCTATCTGCATATATTTGAAATTTTACATTTTATGGAATCAAACGTTTCTTTCGCATCAATGAGTAAAACGAGCGATAGAATATATACAGTCATGGACAGAGAAATAGAACACTTAATATAAGTTATTCAAATAAGTTTTCAGTTTTATCGAGTAAATGAATCCTAACAAATTCCCACGTTAGTGTATGGCTTGACTTCCACAACTTATAACGTTATCATACTTACTTTTTTGTTGTTGCTCTCTCACACGCAGAGCAACGAAATTTGATTGGACAATGAAATAGCACACTTTTAGTTATTTGTGCAAATATTATTAATTAGCAATCGTGCCAAAAAGACGCTGTTTTAACTATAACAAAAAAAAATTAACATATTTTCAAAACGGGAAGAAATGTGCATTCGAAAACACTGAACAACACTGGTAAACACTGTTTTTGTCACATGAACTTTGTTATGATTTTTATTTATGTTGGTGTACCCTCATTAAAAATATATAACAGTTTTGTTTCTATCACATCCAGTTTTCTTGTGACAGCTACATATTCATTTCTGATCTCATATACATTTCTTTGTTTACATAATTGCATTTAGTCGACTGTGTAACTATTGTGTTTGCTAAATTACATTTTATTTATATTAGTTAGATCGTAAATATGCCACGAAAGTGTTTGAACAACCCGGACAATTTTTGTTATGTGTGTGGAGATTTAACTTTTACATCTCGGCGTCGAAATTTCACATCACTAATTGAACAGTGCTATTTAGACTATTTTGAATTTCCTGTGAGGAATCAAGACATATCCTGGGTTCCACATAAATGTTGTGTAACGTGAGTGAGGCTCCTTTTAGGTTGGGCCAAACAAGAACCTAGACATTTATCATTTGATATACCAATGATTTGGACGGAACCAAAGGATCATGTAAGTGATTGTTATTTTTGTTTGACTCAAACAAAAGGTATTTCTAGCAAATCCAAACACACTATCCAGTATCCAAACTTGTCTTCCGCCAAGAGACCCATCCTACGTAGTGCCGAACTGCCTGTGCCGATGCCTCCAAATCGATAAAAAGTGAGAATTCTAGTCCGGAATTTGTTCTCAGTCAGCATAGTAAGGTATCTGAAGGTAGTGACTCAAGTTATGAACCGTCAACTTCAAAAGAACCGCACTTATTGACATAACGTGACTTAAACGATTTAGTACGTGATCTAAATCTGTCCAAAAAATAGGCTGAGCTTTTGGGGTCTTGATTAAACGACTGGAATTTACTTTCTCGTGGTACAAAGATTTCTTATTTTCGACGCCGTGACGATGAAATAAAACATTAATTTTCTGAAGGAAGTGAATTAGTCTATTGTAATAACGTTCCTGTTGTGATGAATTTATTAAATTTCGAATATGATCCAAGTCACTGGCGACTGTTTATTGACTCTTCAAAAACTAGTTTAAAAGCAGTGTTACTGCATAACGAAAACAAACTTCCTTCAGTGCCGATTGCTCATGGTTCTAATATGAAAGAGACTTACGAAAATATGAGATTTATACTTGAAAAAATTGAATACAGTAAACACGCTTGGAAAATTTGTGGTGATTTTAAAGTCATTGCACTTTTACTTGGACTACAGCTTGGTTATACGAAATTTTGCTGTTTTATTTGTGAATGGGACAGTAGAGACAGAAAAAGTCACTATAAAAAGAAAGTGTGGCCCAAGCGTTAATCACTAACTCCAGGCCATAAAAATGTTAAAAATGATCCTCTAGTGAACCCTGATGACATACTTTTACCACCGTTGCACATAAAGCTTGGCCTGATAAATTGATGAAGGATAAGAGCTTTGAAGAAAAACTGAATGATCAGGAAAAACTCGCCTGGAAATGTTTTGTGTATGTTGTTCAAAATTTTCTAGGTAACCATAAAGCGGAAAATTACAAAGATTTAATAAATGAACTAATGATATCATTTAAAGTTTTGGGGTGTAATATGTCCTTGAAAATACATATGCTGGACTCTCATCTGGATTTCGTTCCGGCAAATTTGGGTGCTGTGAGAGACGAACAAGGTGAGAGGTTCCATCAAGACATTTCCTTAGTGGAGAAGCGTTATCAAGGGAAATGGAGTCCAGGAATGCTAGCAGACTATTGTTGGAGACTTAAAAGGGACCTACCGGAAGCCAAATATTCAAGAAAATCATAAGTATCTATTAGATATTAGGAAATAATTCTGTAAGTGTGGCTGAATTTTGTACTTTTTACGAAAATATATGTTTTGATGTCACAAAAATGTGGTGATGATGTGATGTGTATGATGATGTGTACATTTTTTTTCATTGATATATTATTATTTGGTGGCCCTACTATATTCAAAATTTGATATAAATTTTCATGTGACACAAAAAAATACAAATTTGTTGACCAGTGTAATTTTGGACCTTCACAGGAAAGGCAAAAATCCAACACAGATTGCTAATTATGATAAAATTAATCCGATTTTGCTCAAAAATAAAAAAATCCACAAAGCTCCTGGGCGTAAAACAACGGAACTTGTTGATAGTCATCATCAGAAAAAGCAAGGTTGATCTTTTTAAATCATACAGAGCGATTGTGGCGGAAGTAAATAACGAATTTGGGCTTAACATATCCAGTGGACTTGTGCGAAGACGTCCAAATGATAGTTAGTTGTTTGGAGGAATGAGTCGAAAAAAGTCACACCTATCCAAATAAAAAAAAGGTGCGTGCAGCGTAACCATCTCTCTTTTGTACTCTTCTAATTGGGTTGTCATATTATAATTTGTATATCTTATATCATGGTGTTTAGTCAATTTCTTGTATTCATTAGTGGCGTTGCATTTGTATTGCGCACAAAACTGGGCCAAAGTAAAATGAATTTTCTTTTTATTTTTCTTTGCAGTTTTTCAATAAATTTAAATAAGTTTCTTAATAAATTTAAATAAGTTTTTTAATAAATTTAAGTAAATTTACATGTATTTTCATTTATATTTAATTATCAATAAATTTTTTTTTAAATTTTTTGCCCTAGTTGTCCATTTTATTTTTTTATGCATTTCAGTCGATTTTTGTATAGAAATTTGCGGCGTAGAAGCAATATGCGAAACAATCATACAAATATTATGTCGTTTGCACATTTGTCTGTATGTTTGCGAAAGCAAATGTTCTACAAAAGCATATTTCTATACTTAAACAAAATTATTTGAACCATCGTATATTTCTTACATGCATAACCAAACCATACTTAAGACAACGCCACGAAAGTGTCAATAGTGGTGTTGGTGGTAAGCACATAAAAAGTCACAATGTCGTAATACTATACTAATAAATATTTTTCTTACTAATAGAAATTAAATTTATCACAGCAATATACCTAATATACATATACATAATATTGCTGTGATAAATTTAATTTCTATTAGTACGAAAAATATTTATTAGTATAGTATACGATGTTAAAAGGCATACATCTTTCTATCCTATCTTGTGTATCTGCACATGCTCATATGAATGTATGTATGTATAGGCATGTGCGCGTTCAGAAATTCAAAGAATTCGCACAAAAAAAAAAGAGAGACGAAAGAAATAAAGTCGCATAAAATAGTTGAGAATTCGCAAAAATGAAAGACAAACGAAAGAAAAATAATGCGCAAGCATACATAAGCGTACTGTACTTATTGGCCGCATTATTTTTGCGTAAAACCTTGGAATTTATTCATTAAAATCACCACTCAGAAGTCATTTTATCCGTTGTAAGCGAGCGATTTTCGAAGAAACATCATTTCTAATATGCCACAACACAATATATAAACCTCACGCTGTCAGATAAAACGATATACCTCGTAATCGCGGGTCGATTTCCAAAAAATTTAAATGAAGACTAACTACAGAAATGATCCTGTAAAGTATAGCCTTAATTTTTCAACGGCCAACGCAGAGTATTTCAACCAAAATATACGCAAAATAGTTGAGAATTCGCAGAAATGAAAGACAAACGAAAGAAAAAGAAGCATAACTTCAATAATGCACAAGCATACAAACATACATATGCGCAGCAGCAGCAAGGAAAGAGGTAACAACCGGCGATCCATTGTATATTTCTTTCATGCATAACCAAACCATAATTAGGACAACGCAATACAGGAGTCAATGGTGGTCGAGGTGGTAAGCGCTTCAAAGGTTACGACGAGCACGTAGGTACGTAGGTTCGAATCCCAACTCGTATAAGAAGTATAACTTCAAAAAAAAACACATAAATTATATTTTTTTTGGATCCCCCCGATATCAGTAATATACTCACCTTGCAATGTTGAATATAAACACAATAAATTTCCGGAAATAAAGAAATGACTATGTTACACTTTCAATAATGAATAATTATATTTTTAAATGCATTTATATTATTTTTGTAATTGTACAAAATGTTCTTATTATTAATACTTTAGTTTTCACTTTTTCCTAACACTTTAAGTGGATGCAGCTTAAAACATATATGGATAAAAGGAACCTTATTTACCAACGTTACTTTAACGCACGTACAAACGGCGAAAACCTTTGAGGTCACGGATAAATTGAAAAAATAGACCCATTCTGATCTGACAAATCCTTTTCTATTGGTTGTGGGTGGTGGAAGAACGAATTATTGGTGTGTAATGTGGTTGGTTATTGGTATGATGTGTTGTGGTTGTGTGGATGATATGTTGTGTTGCATTGGGTCGTGTGATGTTGTATGTATCAAAATATCGCAAGATCAAATGTCGCATGAACATCCCGGCCACCCTAGGCGGATTTATCGCCTAGAAGTCTGGCCGCGACTACGCTCTTCTGCTGCGCCTGGAATGGTGAATTCTCCAGCGCTGGACGGGATCTCCGTGTTGTCTGTGCCTGATACTTTTTTTGACTCGGCGGGGGAATCGGTGAAACAGGATATGATGAGAGCGTTGACAATATTGGCATGACCCGTTAGGCATTCGAATATGGTGTGGGTGTCTGCCAAGCAATTCATGCAATGGTCGTGTGCTCTGGCGATTTGTTGGTGTTGAGCGTGCTTCATACTTTTAAAGATGGTGCACCTCTTCAGAACGCGTGGTCGATGGCATAAGCTGCATCGTGGAGGCAAATTCTCTTCAAATTTATCCTCATTTGCATCCTTATGTGCTGCAGCAGATGCTTAGCTTGGCGGACTCAAGACCTTGATGTCCTTGGTGCGGCGATGGGTGAAGGTGATGCTCTAGGCGCAGCAATCCCGATTTTGATTATATTTATGCGTTTGATTTCGCGGCGTTTGTGTTATCGGTTCTTCAGTGTTTGGAAGGAAACACAATATTACTAATGGTCGAGTTAGTATGCCAATTTGTGTTCGGACATCTACTAGTCTAATGTGACCATCGCTCCGATGGACCTTTTCAATACGGCCTAAACGCCATTCGGTTGGAGGAATGCCTCTCCTGTATGATAACGCATTCATTCTTGCTTGGTTCATTCTGGATCGTTTTTTACCGATATCTCTTATGGAGATCTTTGAGGTAGTCTTACTTCCATCTATGGTTGAATTCATGATAGAGAATTTTGATTCTTTCCCATCGGTTTATTAAACTGAGTGAGTCTCCATCTGTCTCAGGGATAGCGGGAAGTGGAGCTTCTCTAATAAATGACCAGTTGTAAAAGCTGTTAACTCGGAGGAATCTTGCCAGAGTGGCGATATGGGTCGTGATTTTAGTTTGGCTTCGATACGAGTAGTGTAGTAAACTCCTCATAAATGAATTACGTGCCGTTTTCTTTAAATGGTACTTAAAGCTTTTTACTGCTGATTGCCAAAGTCCGACCATTTGTAGATAACATGGAGGTATAAACTGCCAATCGATCCCTTGAGGTGCATATGTACTTTTCGACAAATTCAGGGGAGACTTATTTCATGAAGTTTATAAACTTTTTCTCTGTGGTTCTTTGAGCTCCGATAAAGGTTTTCCATTGTCGATCTAAATCTTTGAAGGAAATCCGCGTCGTCTGTTCAGATCTGAACAAAGCTCGATGTGTATTGCCTTTGTCGTAAAACATACAAAGACAGCCACATACCCTTTTCTAAATGAGGAAGACCTTAACACCGAGGTCTTTATTTGAAAAGGTCCAGCAAAACCAACACCAGTAATGGTAAAGGGTAGATTATAATTTTAGCGTTCAGGTGGTAAAGCTGGCATGATCTGCGCACGCATTTTGTGTTTGTACATAGTGCATTGTTTAAACATAAAAATCACCTATTTGATTTGTGGCTTTAGTCGCGGTATGTAAAATTCTTGTCGGACCATTTGTTGCATCAAGCGAGGCTCACCATGCAGTGTTAACTGATGGAGATATACTAGAAATAAAGAAGTGAAACGGGATTTCTCAGGAATAATGATGGGATGTTGTTCATTGTAACTAAGGCTGGAGCTCGCTAGTCTACCATTTGCCCATATTATGCCCTTGGCGTTCAAGAATGGGGTTTAGACGAGAAGAGAGCTTCCCCTTTCGAGATCGTCTTTAGAGCAAGTTTAATTTCTCTCGACTGAAATATGGAGTTTGGGTATATGTAGAATATCATACTTATCTGGAGTGATATACAAATTTTTAATTTTCCGAATTTCAGGAGGAGCTAAGATATTGCGAGCGGGAGACTTTGGTCAGAATTCTTGTGATTCTGTCAGCCACATAGAACTGTTTCACCAGAGTTTAGTGCTGGTGAGGTAAAGTGGTTTGTAGCCTCTTGTCCCTAGATCCGCTGCACTATTCTGTTCGAACCGTGGTAGGCTTAGCGTCTTCAAGGGTGCAACTTTGGCTTTTGCTACCAAAAGATGTAAAGATATTTTGTAATCATACTGAGTGCGTACGTAAATTGTTGCGCAATAGGCCTTTTCAGAGCTGTTGCGTCAAGTGACATATTTATATCTAAAACAAGAATAATTCAAAAAATTGTAAAATATTGAATATTAAATTATTAAAAATTAAATTAAGAAACCCAATTTTATAAAATACTTACCTTAATAATGCATTCATAATACTAATCTAATACTTACCTTAATACTTATATTAACATAAGCTAGTACAATGTTTAACGAAAGATAGTTACTTACCCATTTTGTAGCACATACTTTCATTACCACTAGATTAAGCCGTTAGTTTAAGATACAGGCTAAGCGATACCATCAAACGGAATAAAGAACTCTCTTTGAATTGAACCGTGAAACCGTACGCACGTGTTTTAATTTGTCGGCTATTTTAATTTGACTTCTTTCGAGACAGGCAATTGGTAGTTTTTAATTTCTAATCGCGCATCCAAATTTAAAGTAACTTTTCGTGTCTCAAAAAAGCTTTAGAAATTTCATGGCGCCTGAGAAGGGACATGCGTGCGTGCATTTAAGACTTAAAAAAAAATAAAGTTAAAATTTTTAACCTACAGAAACATATATTAGTGTTCGTTATTATTTTCGGTACCAATTGCCTGTTTAATACTTTTCGGTTTTCAGCCTTGTGAAGTGAAAACAAATAAAAATTAAACATATAAAAGAAACATAAAACAAAACCTAAACAAGTAAGGAAGGGCTAAGTTCGGGTGTCACCTAACATTTTATACTCTCGCATGATAAAGTGATAATCGAGATTTCATTATCCGTCATTTACATATTTTTCAAATACCGTATTTGTGTAAAGTTTTATTCCGCTATCATCATTGGTTCCTAATGTATACGTATATATTATACAGAGAAGGCATCAGATGGAATTCAAAATAGCGTTATATTGGAAGAAGGCGTAGTTGTGAACCGATTTCACCCATATTTCGTACATGTCCTCAGGGTGTTAAGAAAATCTTATATACCGAATTTCATTGAAATCGGTCTAGTAGTTCCTGAGATATGGTTTTTGGTCCATAAGTGGGCGACGCCACTCCCATTTTCAATTTTTAAAAAAAGCCTCTGCGCAGCTTCCTTCTGCAATTTCTTCCGTAAAATTTAGTGTTTCTGACGTTTTTTGTTAGTCGGTTAACGCACTTTTAGTGATTTTCAACATAACCTTTGTATGGGAGGTGGGCGTGGTTATTATCCGATTTCTTCCATTTTTGAACTGCATATGGAAATGCCTGAAGGAAACGACTCTATAGAGTTTGGTTGACATAGCTATAGTAGTTTCCGAGATATGTACGAAAAACTTAGTGGGGGGCGGGACCACGCCCGATTTTCCAAAAAAATTACATCCAAATATGCCCTTCCCTAATGCGATCCTTTGTGTCCTTTCACTTTAATATCCTTATTTATGGCTTAGTAATGACACTTTATAGGTTTTCGGTTTCCGCTATTTTGTGGACGTGGCAGTGGGCCGATTTTGTCCATCTTCGAACTTAACCTTCTTATGGAGCCAAGAAATACATGTACCAAGTTTCATCATGATATCTCAATTTTTACTCAAGTTACAGCTTGCACGGACGGACGGACGGACAGACAGACATCCGGATTTCAACTCTATTCGTCACCCTGATCACTTTGGTATATATAACCCTATATCTGACTCTTTTAGTTTTAGGACTTACAAACAACCGTTATGTGAACAAAACTATAATACTCTCCTTAGCAACTTTGTTGCGAGAGTATAAAAAGGACATAAAAAAATAAAAAATTAATACAAGAATACATACATACATATCTACATATGTGCAAAAGTGAAGTGTCAGAAGTGCAGTGACATTAACAAATACGAAACAACAAAAAGTGCCACAACGAAAATTATATACATTGCACAAAGTGAACAAAAAGTTAATAAAATAATTCAAGGTACGTTCCAAAGTAAACAGGACCTTTCGAATCTAGCGCCCCCTGGTGGCGCTATCTATATGTCGACTGGTGCGTTAGAACTGAAGCTATTTCGTTTTACGTGTCAGTATGTTTGTGCTATCGGTGCGAAAATGATCTCCGAACAAAGAGCCAACATTAAATTTTGTTTTAAAATTGGTAAAACTTTCATCGAAACGGTTCAATTCATGAAACAAGTTTATGGCGATGATTGCCTATCCCGTAGCAGAGTGCACGAGTGGTTTCAACGTTTTCAAAGTGGTCGTGAGGACATAAATGACGATCAACATGTCAATCAAAATCCGTGATCACCGGAAATTGAATCGAAACTGTGCCGAAACCATCATTGAAATTCATGGAAATGGAATTGAACATCTCTAAAACATCGATTTATCGCATTTTGACCGAACATTTGGGCTTACGAAAGGTGTGTGCACGGTTTGTTCCGCACAAATTGACTGACGACCAAAAATTGCTCAGAATCCAACATTCGAAGGACGATTATTTAACCAAAAATCACATTTAAGCATTAACCACTCCCCCGTATTCTTCTTATTTTCCACCGTGCGACTTCTTCCTTTTCGAAAAAATACCGGCCAACAAGCTAAAACACTCGTTCGACGTGCTTATTGACCGTGCAAAAAGCTGTATTGAAGCAGAAGGAGACTATTTTGATTAAACTACGTTGATTTTGCTGAAAAAACCATTTGTTTTGTGTGTTTGTTCCTGTTTACTTTGGAACGCACCTTGTACATAGTGTGGTGCAGTGATACCTAAAAAGCAAAAAAGACGAAAAGAAAAAAATATAATAATTGAAAATAACAATTCTAAAGTATACATAACAAAAATACTTACCCAACTCTGCTTTCCTAAACCTACGAAAAACAAAAACAAAAAAACAAGAGGTGCATATGTATAGTGTCATAGTCAAAGTGACAAACATACAAAAGAGTGTAATAAATAAAAAGTGTGAAAGGGAAAGGTCTGCGCACAAGGAGATTGTACTTGCATATGTACATACGCAAAGGGTACAGTGAATTCCATAAAAAATCGTACCAAAGTGTTTAACTTGGTAATTAACCAGAGGAGCCGTCCTAAAACGTTAAAAAAATGTATGTTTGTGCTATCAACGCACCAGGTAACGAGTGCGAATTACTGAAAGCAGTGCAAACAAAAAATAAAACGAAAACACATACAAATAAAATTAAAATAAACATAAGTGTACACATTCAGTTTTTGGCTCTCCCTTTTTTCACTTTCTATTATATTGACACGTTCATATAAATACACATATACAAGGTCTGTTGCAAAAGAAACAGAACTTTTTAAATATAACTGTTTCTGGTGGCGCCACCTATTGGTGAGTATATGAAATACAAATTTGATCTCTTGTTGACATTTCTTAAAAATTTTAAGACAATTGGATAACTATAATCGATGTTATCGATCAAAAAGTGACAGCAGCTTTTGGTCATCGGTCGTAAAATGCATTTTGAACAAAGAGCAAATATTAAATTTTGTTTTAAACTTGGGAAAACGTTTACTGAAACATTTCAAATGATGAAAAAAGTGTATGGTGATCAGTGCCTATCCCGTAGTAATGTGCAAGGTCGTGAGGACCTCTGTGGCGATCAGAAGTCGGTCGTCTTCAGAAGTCAAAAATAAAGACAATGCTGATTTGTTTTTACGATTCCGAAGGTATTGTACACCGAGAGTTCGTCCCACTTGGCCAAACGATTAATGCTGTATTTTACCTTGGTATTATGAAGCGTCTTTTGTCACGCATTCGTCGTGCTCGACCACAATACCGTGAGGCAGGGTCCTGGCGCCTGTTGCACGATAATGCGCCGTGTCATCGGTCGACGCTTGTTACTGATTTTTTTTAACAAAAAACTCCATATTAACCATTAATCACTCACCCTACTCATCTGATCTGGCAACCTGTGATTTTTACCTATTTGGAAAACTTAATTTGCCCATGAAAGGACACTGGTTTCAGGACATTTCAGCTATCCAAAAGGCGACGACCGATATTCTCAAGAGCAATCCGAAAAATGACCTTAAATACTCATTTGAAATGCTAATTGACCGGGCTAAACGCTGTATCGAAGCTCAAGGAAACTACTTTGAATAAAAAAATATAACTTTTGAAAAATATTAATTTTTTGTTGTTTTTTTTAACAGTCCTGTTTCTTTTGCGACAGACCTTGTATGTATATATATACATATGTATAACATACATATATAAATAAACATATACATAATTAAATGCAATAAACATACGCCCATATACGAGGGCTGCTATATATATATATTCTGGCCTAGGGCAACACTAAGTGTTGCCAGGTGCAATCTGACATTTCCATTGGAAAGTTTGACATTTTTAAGCATAACAGCACTCAGAACGTTTTGTCATTTAATCGTGAATTGTTTTATTTTCAGGGAATTAAAAAATTCATCTCGGCCAAAAAATGGAATTAACTCGTGAACATTTTCGTGCGATCATTTTTCACAGCTTTCGACGTGGATTATCACGACAAGAGTGCATCGATGAACTAAAATCTTTGTATGGCTATGAAGCACCATCCAATAGCACTGTGAAAAACTGGTACAACGAATTCAATCGTAGCCGACGCTCGCTCAAAGGGGAATTTCTTGAAGGTTGTCCAAAAACAGCCGTTGTGCCAGAAAACATCGATACCGTATGTGAACTGATAATGCAAGACCGTCATGTAACATACCTTCAGATAAAGGCATGCCTATGCATTTCTCCCATCAGCATCATTCGATATTGCAAGAACACCTGGCCGTAAAAAAGGTTTGTTCTCGTTGGATCCCGCACAATTTGACAATCGCTCAAAAAAAGGCTCGTGTGGATTGGTGTAAAGAAATGCTGAAAAAATACGATCGCGGTGCTTCAAAAGACGTTTATAAGATCGTCACAGGTGATGAATCATGGATCTAGGCGTATGAGCCCGAAACAAAACAGCAATCGACAAAAAAAAAAAAAATTTTTCGTTGATAAATATACCTATTTACATTATTAGGTCAGAAATATATATAGCAACCTACGTATGTATATGCGTACGCAAGTGAAACAAGGGATTTTGGAATTTGCGGTAGTCCTTTAATTTTTTAAATAAAGGTGACAAATTTTCGATTTTCAAACACACTTTCTCGTATCACATTTCTCTGGTCGTGCTATTGCTCATTTGTGTCTTTTTTCGATTTGGCTTTTCGTTATTTGGGAATCGATATTTTTCGCTTACGCTATTTGACTCCCAACATTAAATTAATATTTTTTCGTGAATTTTTAATTCAAACAAAACACAATGAGCAAGCCAAGCCAACTCTCGTAAACTTGTCTCCAAGTAAGGAGTTGACGGACTTAAAGTCGTTAAGACGTCAAAGAACGGTTGCGAAAAGTAACATTTTGCGCATATTTATTTATTTTTATTTATTTATTTATAATAATTCATATAACAAAAAGAGTTTCATTATATAAATACATAAACGTAGCACTGGCTACGAGGCCTTCAGCCGTCTTGTAATTATAACTAGGTGAAAAATTCTATTTGCTAAGGGTTAGTAAAGATGTAAGTTGCTTAAATATATTTTAACAAATCGTTGGTTTTTAAGAATCTATATACAATCATCACGTTTTTTTCTGAAGGTTCACTTAGTAGTTTTATGAGATCAATGTTGCCAGAGTTGTGGGTTGTTGGGTGAAGCATCGGACAGAGTGTGAGTAAGTGTTTGATAGTAGCGGTGTCATCGCAAAGGGGGCAAATGGATGGGCTTTTACCCGATAGTTAGTGGGCGTGTGTTATGATAGTGTGTCCAATCCTTAATCGAGTATATGTCTTCATTGCGCTAGTTGGAACTGTTGACGAGTAGATTATACGATTTCTGGCTGGGTTTATGACCGAGTAGTGATGTTTAAATGTTTTCCATTCGCTTGCGTTTTTTTGATGCCTTTTGTGCTTAATAAGGCATTTTGCGCATAAAAACGGACCTTCTCGAAAAAACCATGTCGCTAGATCCTTTTGAATGTCCGCTCAACATCTTAAATTCACATAGTGAATAACTAATGAAATGCCAATCAAAGATTGAAGAAATTGATGAAGACAAAATGGCCCGAGAGGAGTTAGCGACATAATCGTTGAAACGATGTCTATAATAAAGTAAATTTTAGCGAAAAATAAAACTTCACTAGCCGAAGCCAAGGCTCCCGAAAATGAATCTGCCGAAATTCAAGGGAGAATGTTCAGAATTTAAAAAATTTATGAATTTGTTTAAGTGCTTGGTTCATGATGATCAAACTATCCCAGATATTGAAAAATTTAACCATTTGGTTAATTGTCTATCTGGAGAGGCTTGGGAACAGTTAAAGCGTTTCAGATGTCGAATGAAAATTACCCGAATAATAAATGTTTGATATTTTTCAATACAATATCTAAACTTTTTGAGATGCCAACCATCCCAAAGCCATCCGCACCTTCATTGCCATCAATGATTGACGAAGTGTCAGCGGTATATGACTCATTGCTATCGCTGGGCGATGAGAAACAGATAACAAACGCTATAATTATACACATAGTGATGACAAAGGTCGACTCTGCTACCCGATCCAAATGGGAGGAACAGCTGGATTATGATAAGTTTCCCCTGAGGAAGGACTGTGAAGCTACCTGTGAGAGCGTTGCTGGACTCAGGCTCCCAAGTCAACTTTATGACGGAGGACTTGACACAAAAGTTACGGATTCGACGCCAACAAAAAACGTTAAACATAATAGGAATTGGAAATTCCTACGAAAGTGGGGGCAAAATTAAGCGCGTTTGTTAAGTCACGGCTAATTATACAGACCATATCATAAATGCTAATGGCTGGAAAATTCCGCAAAATATTAAATTGGCGGATCCAGAAGTCCATAAAGCAAAAAAGATTGATATCTTGTTGGGATCAGAAGCCTTTTTCGATCTGTTAGGGGTTGGCCAAATTAAAAGTGGCCCTAATCAACCAACGCTACAGAAAACCCTTTTGGGGTGGGTTGTGTCTGGCAAATATGTCAGCAATCTAAGTCCTCCTCCTTCTGCAACTAGCACATTATGCCAATCTGAAGATGACTTAACGTCAATAAATTCGGTGGTCCAAAAATTTTGGGCTTTAGAAGAATTACCTTCAGAAATAAATGGCATCAAATTCACACCAGAGCAAGAAGAGTGTGAAAACTTTTTCGTGAAAGCAACTGAAGTTACTCGGTCACTCTCATGAAACTGCAGTTCGGCGGTCGGAATTCGCAAGGCCAGGTTAAAAATCTTCCAAGGCGACAAAGCGGCTGACGAAGACGAAACGGAAAAGGTCGACGACGCCAGCCAGTTGTTAAGGAATGTCGGCATCGAAGAAACCCGAGATGCCCAATAACTTAAGATGCGTACAGATAAACCTGCAGCACTCGAAGAGTGCTACAGCGAATCTCACAACCCTCATGAACGAGGGGGGCATCGACATCAGCATAATACAGGAGCCCTGGGTCAGAAAAGATACCATTAAAGGGCTAAACAGCAGCAACTATAATCTGTTTTACACACGGAACAAAGGTGAACCTAGGGCATGCATTCTTATCAATAAAAGTGTAAATGCATTTCTTTGTCCTAATTACAGCACAGCAGATATCATAGTGGTAAAGGTGGAACAGAAGGAAAAGCCCTTCTTCTTGGTCTCGGCCTACTTGGCCCATGACGAAGACATACCACCGGCCCCACTCATCAGACTAGTAGAGGAGAACAGGAAAGAAGATGTCCTAATAGGGTGTGATGCGAACGCAAGGCACACCGTATGGGGAAGCTTCAGCATAAACACCAGAGGTGAGTCACTCTTACCAACTTTTTTTTTCCGAAGCTCTGATAGGTTTCCGGGGTGGGAGGAAGTACCTGACATCACGCTATCAACAGACACAGACAGTCTCGTTGTGGATAACTGGAGGGTATCCGATGAGCCTTATATGTCGGATCACTCCTGGATATTCTTCAGCCTCCGCGAGAAATACAGTGCTCCTCTCACATACCGGAACCCCAGAAGAACAGCATGGGAAAAATTTACCAGTATAGCAACAAAATGCCTCGAAAAGGGGGGGCAATAAGGGTATCAGAAATCTTCAGGATCTAGATTCAGAAGTAGAGAAGTTGGAAAAAATCTTAACCACAACTTTCAATAAATCTATTCCGCTAACAGTTTTGAAAAAGAGAAAGTCTCTTCCTTGGTGGAACAGTGATCTCAAGAATTTGAGAACACAACTAAGGAAAGCGTTCAAGTAGAGTTTTAGAACTAAAATTTGATGGCCATATAAAGATATTATGAAAAGATACAAAAAAGCAGTCAGGAAAGCTAAAAACGACTCATGACGATCTTTCTGCACATCGATAGAAAGTTGCAGAGAAACCGCTAGGCTGAGCAAAATGCTATCCAAAGATCATATTAATACTGCCTACATTAGGACGGGGGGAAGTGATTGGACCTCCTCGGCAAAAGAGTCTCTGGAGGTACTAATTACAACGCACTTCCCCGGGAGTCAGCAAACACCTTCAACGAGGGTTCAACCAGAACCACCGTTGAACGCAGCTGATTATCAAAGCCAAATAGTAGACAAAAGCAAAATCAAATATGCCATAAACAGTTTTGCACCATGCCATAATGTTGCAAAAACTGGTAGAACCAATGGTTCAAAAGCTTGAAAATATATACAAGGCTAGCATTCAACTATCTTACATCCAAAGAAGTTAAAAAAGAAGTCAAGTTGTGTTCCTTCCAAAACCAGGCAGAAGAACACACGAGAATGCCAAGGATTTTAGACCTATAAGCCTTACCTCCTTTATGCTGAAGGTACTGGAAAGGCTATTAGATCTACACGTAAGAACAATAATGGCGGAGAAGTTGTCGAAGTCCCATTATGCGTACATAAAGGGCCGATCAACCGAAACTGCCCTTCACGAGGTGATAAGTGTAATTGAAAAATCCCTACATCACAAACAATACACCATGGCTGCTTTTCTAGACATAGAGGATGCCTTTAATAACTTAGAAGTAAATGCTATAATTAATTCTCTAGCACATGGTGGCATAGATGACACTGTGTGCAGATGGATACTATCAATACTTGAGAATAGGAAGATTATAGCTTCAAACGGCGCTGCAACACAAACAAGTTATGAGAGTAGAGGGACGCCTTAAGGGGGTCCTCTCTCCGCTTCTATGGATTGTAGCGCTGAACGAAATACTGCTCCAACTAAACGGAGGAGGAGTGAAAGCAGTAGCGTATGCAAACGATATAGTGTTTTTGGTATCAGGTCATGTCAACAGTCAGCGAGATTATGGAAAGTGCACTTCGAAGGTAAAACCTATGGGCTAAAAACAATGGACTAGGAGTTAACCCGAACAAAACAGAACTGTTGCTATTCACAAGCAGAACCAAGATACCTCAGTTTCAACTTCCGGTACTAAACGGTACAACACTCACTCTATCTTCCACAGCTAAATATGTTTGTTATATGTTTAGTGTTGAGTGAAGTGGACGTGTTATTTACGCTCTTGGATTACTCGCTGAATAATCCTAGCTTTTCATAGTGGAAACAATAGATTTTTTGTGTTAGGACTTACCGGAATTCCGGACGATCAAAGTGGATACTAAACCCAAAAAAATAGATAAGTACAATTTAATTTAAACAAAATTTATTTGCAAATACCTGCCCTTTTTGCGGCCAATTTCCAAATTATTTAGTAATAACTTTTTTATTTATTTATTTATTTACAAGAGTAATAATTATAAATAATTATTCCACTTAACAACTAAAGCACTGACTGCCAAGACCTTCGGCTTAAATAACTTTTTTATTACCCCTAATAACAGCGAATCAAACGTGCGCTTATTTTTAATTTGCCATTTTGCTTTGATCAAATCAGCTTTTCTCGCTTTTCCGCTTTTTTCTCCTTTTCGTCTTGCTTTTGGTTTAGGCATTGCCAACCATTTATAATATAAGTTAGGTTTTAGCGGCAGGGACTGAACGTACTAACTAACAGGTGTACCCAAACTATTTTCTCACTGAGGTTATGGCCTCAGAGAATAGTATGGGGCGTACACCAGAGAATCCTTTTCGGAGGAATTCTAAAATTTTGAGAACGTCCCCAAACGGCAAAAATGAGGAATCCACCGCTGCTGGATCAACATTTAGTGAAACTGCTGACCGGGCAAGCAAAAGTGAAGAGAAATCACTAAATAATGAATCCTCCAACTATTTCAACAAGCTGGGCTGCAAAATAAAAGAGATAGAAAATATGATGGCTGGTCAAAGGCACGTAAACCAGGCAATGCGCGATTTACTTAGTAGCATAATGTGCTTATATAGTAAAGCCGAGAAACCGGCGGAAAAAAACTATGGTTGAGGAAGCAACACAGCTTTCTCATATTTCCAAAAAGATTAATACTCCAAAGCGGCTGCGAGAAGCATCGGGAGAGCTACCCTCCACAAAAAAGCCAAAAAAGACTGTTGAAAAGGTGCAACAAATGACCAGTGAGGCCACGAAAATAATAGATATCACGGGTCAACATAACGCATGTGCAAAATGAGTGGATGTTGTCAAAAAGAGAAAGCCGATTCAGAAGAAAATAAGAACGAAACGGAAACGTGACCTACATAAGAAAAACGATGAAGGGAGACCTACTGATTGAGCTAAAAAATCAGGCGGACAAGAGAGCCAAATCATTCGCGGTGGGTGAAATGGCGCTAATACAGCCAAAAACCCATAGCGTCACAATAGTGTGTAAGGATTTAGACGAAATTACTGCACCTGAAGAAATCTGTGAGGCGCTAAAAACGAGTGGGGGATCCAAAACCTGGAGAAATCAAGCGTCCAAAGTATGAGAAAAACGCGTAGTGGCACTCAGATAGCTCTAGTATGCCTACGTGCTCAGGATGCCAAAGCTGCACTAAAGTCGGGCAAAGTTATGATAGGATGGTCGATCTGTCGCCTTCGAGAATACTCGCCTATTCCTAGATGTCATAAATGTTTCCACCTGGGTCACATGGCGCGTAACTGTCGCAGTTTGACAGACAGATCTTCTCATCTTGTTAACTCGGCTATCATCGCGTAAGCGGTGTCTACGCCAATTAAGAAGAAGAAGAGAAGAAGCAAATGCAATGAGTGCGTAAATGATCTACGGCACTGGTTCTCTTCTGTGAGTCTGGAACTGGCGGAGCAAAAAACTGAAGTTTTACTTATAAGCACCAGAAAGGTAGAGGAAAAAATAGAGCTCATCATAGGGGAGTGCGAGATTACTTCGCAGAAGCAGCTGAAGTATCTGGGGGTAATATTAGATTATAAATTAAAATTCAAAGAACACCTGGAGTATTCCTCCAGTAAAGCAAACAAAATTTACAATGCACTATCGAGAATGATGACCAATACAGGCTGTGTGCGTTCCAGTCGGCGATTCTTAATAGCGAAAGCAATGAGTACCGTAATCTTGTACGCAGCACCAGTATGGATACAGGCAATGAATATGAAAGCATATGCTAAACAAATAATTGCAATGCATAGGCTTTCTGCAATTCGAGTAATAAGTGCTTTCCGGACTACATCAACTGACGCTGCTGAAGTATTAGCCAGCATGCTGCCCATTGACATCCAGGGAGATGAACTCGAGCGTTTATATCATCTATCAGAGGAGAGGAACAACAGCATTAAAATGTGGCAGGAGCGGTGGAATTCCTCATTCAAAGGGCGTTGGACCCACCGACTTATACCAGACATCCACTCTTTGATTGATAGACGACATGTGGACCTAGACTTTTATCTGACCCAAATACTTAGTGGACATGGGTGCTTTAGAAGCTACCTTTTCAGATTCCACAATGACATTAGTCCGAACTGTCCGACGTGTACAGAGCATATAGAAGACTCTGAACATGTATTATTTTATTGCCCTAGATTTTCAAATACAAGGGAAAAACTAAAAACCACACTCGGTGGTAGTTTCACAGTCGATAATTTAAAGATACTCATGTGTCAGTCGACTGATAAATGGAAAGCTGTCAGCGAAGCGTCAGCATCCATAATGACAAAACTGAGACTTTTTGAACAAATTAGGCGTCCGTCAATCCGCGCGATAGAGGAGACTTAAATGTCCTGTCCCTCCCACGAAGTAATATTTAATCGGTGGTCCCGTGGGAGAGTCCTGAGTTGGGAGTAGGTTGGGTTTAGCGGATTAAAGTTCCGCACTCCGGCTTTCGATGCTTCCCCCTACTATAAAAAAAAAACAGCTAAATACTTGGGGGTGGAGATTGACACCAAACTGTCCTTTTTTTTTTTTTTTTTTTTGCAATATCTTTTTTATTTATTGAATCTGCTTTTTGTTTTAAAAGCCTAACAATAAGTTTTAAAATCTTAAATCTATTTAAAAACTAGACAAGCTCAAGCAAGTGTTTGAGCTGTTTTGGTGATACGTTGCTCCTTAGTACGCAGGCATATCTCTTCTTTTAAGTCGTGTTTGATCGCAGGAATGTACCAAAGCATTAGCCAAAGGGTTTGGGTGATCTCGGAGTTTAGATATATATTTAATTCTGCTGTCTTCTACTTCTTTCTTTACCATAGAAATACCAAGGTCTTTATGGATATTTTCATTACGCATGTACCACGGTGAACACGTGATTTTTCTAAGCATTTTTGATTGGAACCTTTGTATTATATCAATATTAGTTGCACAGGTCGTACCCCACAGTTGAATGCCATACATCCAAATCGGCTTTATGGCCGCATTATATAAAAGCACTTTGTTGTCTAGGCTAAGTTTTGAGTTTTTATTTAAAAGCCAATTTAAATTTGCAGCTCTTATCTTCATGCAAGTTATTTTACTAGATATGTGTTTTCTCCACGTAAGTCTTCTATCTAGGTGAATACCAAGATAAGTTACGTCGTTCGCTTGGGGTACTAGAATATTGTTCATTTTTACTGCCGGACACATTTTAGGTCTTAGTGAAAACGTAACATGCTTGCATTTTTGTTCATTTACATTTATACGCCAGTTGGCTAGCCATTCTTCGACAGACCTTAAGTGCTCGGCTAATATTCTTGATGCTATTATGTGGCATTTGTTACGGCTCACTAAAGCTGTGTCATCCGCAAAAGTTGAGGTCAATATATTATTAGCTGTAGGAAGATCTGCAGTATAAATGATGTATAGAGTTGGGCCTAAAACACTACCCTGGGGTACACCAGCCCTTATCTGTCGTTCGTCAGATATGAAATCTCCCACTTTTACCATAAATTGTCTATTTTTTAAATAAGACTCCAATGTCTTATACAATTCTAAAGGTAGAATGTTTTTAATCTTATACAAAAGGCCTTCATGCCACACCTTATCAAACGCCTGAGCCACGTCTAGAAATAAAGCTGAACAGTACTCTCTTTGCTCAAATGCTTTTCTTATTTCGTTAGTAATTCTATTTACTTGCTCTATCGTGCTATGTTTTTCACGAAACCCGAATTGGTGCGTTGGTATTATATTATTTTCGTGGAGGAAAGGAGACATCTTTGATAGTAACACTTTTTCAAATATTTTAGAAAGACAGGGTAGAAGACTGATTGGTCTGTATGAAGACGGCTGTGTTAAGTCTTTCCCAGGTTTATCTATCAAGATAATCTGCGACTTTTTCCATGAAATAGGATAGTATCCGAGATTAAGAATTGCACTGAAGAGCGAAGAGAGCACTTCTACAGCAATATTTGGTAACTCAATTAGCATTTTTGGGGTAATATGTATTGTCATGTCCTGGTGACTTTTTTGGTTTAAGTTCTTTTATTATTCTAATAATTTCAGTAGGTGAAGTCTTAAAAGACTCGAGTGACTCGTTAACTGAGTTGGGTAAGCTGGACAACTCGAAGTTGTTCTTTGGGCAATTTGGTTGAAATACCTTTTCTAGGTAATTTGCAAAACAATTAGCCTTTTCCTCGTCACTTCGAGCCCAATTTCCGCCTATGTCTCGTATAGGCATGTTGGAGTTAGTTGGTGGCTTCAGGGACTTTTGGGCTTTCCAAAGAGAATTTTGCTTGCTTGAATTTGGACTCAGCTTCTTTATATACATTTCGGTATTGGATTCTTCCTCACGTTTAAGCGCTTTTTTTAGTTTACGTGCAGCTGATTTCAATTGAAGCTGAGTGGAAGGGGAGCGACTTATCTGCCATTCACGCCTTGCACGCCTTTTTTCGTTTACAAGCTTTTCTATTTCTCTGTTAGTAATTTTTCTGGCACCAAGCGGCTTATATAGTTTTTGTTTGGTGTTGCTAAGACAGCTGCTTTAGTTATTATATCATTGAGTTCTTCTATGCTTTCGTCGATATCTCTACCTGTATTTATTTTGTACTCAACATTAATGTGGCTACTCACGTATTTTTTATATTTTAGCCAATTCGTTTTATAAGAAGTCAAACCTACTTTTGGATTAACGAATATAGGTTGTTCACATAACTTTATTAGTACAGGAGAGTGATCAGAAGATAGATCAGTACTTGTATCAGCTGTTATAAGCGATTTATCTATATTTTTGATTACAGCAAAATCAATTAAATCTGGTATTTTTTTACGATCACTAGGCCAATATGTCGGCTTACCAGGAGATATTATGTCAAGGTTATTGTGCCTATTTATAATAGTGTGATACAGCTGTCGTCCTTTCGGATTAATTAGCCGTGAGCCCCAATACGTGTGCTTTGCATTGTAATCTCCACCTGCTATAAATCTATGGCCTAGTGTTCCAAAAAAGTCTTTGAATTGGATGTCTGTAATTTTAAACCGAGGCGGGCAGTATATGGCCGTCAGATTTAAGTCCCCGCAGCGATTTTTAATAGTTATTGTTGTAGCTTGTAATTGCGCGGTGGCATAAGATTCTGATGTGTGGTGATTTAACCGTTTTCTAACCAACACTGCTGTTCCTCCATGTGCCTTTCCATCTGGGTGGTTTGTAACATAGAGTCTAAATCCCGGTATAAAGAAATTGTTTTTGTTCGTAAGATGAGTTTCTGACAATAGCATTACATCGATACTTTTTTCATCCAGAAATCTAATGAGTTCCAATTTATGTTGGTTAACACCGTTAGCATTCCATAAACAAATGTTCAATACACTCATTTTTTACTTAAAAAAGTTTGCAACATTTGGTTTTGTGATTTGATTACCTCTTGAATCATATTTTGCATTGAAGCCATAAATTGTGTCATACATTGGGTGAGGTTTAAAATCATAGTTTCAACGCTTCCATTTGGTTGGTTTTGGGGCAATTGCATTTGTGTAGTATTGCCTTTCACCACGTTTGCATAACTCCCTTGTGTAGCATTGTCCTTAAGATTTACTGGTTTTGAAATTTGGACGGGGATTTTAATATTTTCATTAGATGGAATATTCATCATTTGGTTACGACGTGCTTGGATGCCCTGTGACAACTTCGATTTTAAATCTTTGTATACAGGGCAACCCCTGTAGTTAGCAGTGTGATTTCCTCCACAATTGCTGCATTTTTTATTTAAATCCTCTTTTTTAAGAGTACATTTTGAAGTTGGATGTAGATCACCACATACTACACATACACTTCGTAGAGTGCAATATGCTTTCGTGTGTCCATACTCTTGGCAGTTTGTACATTGTACTGGACCATTTCTCTTGTGTGGTTCCTCAACGGTGATTCTGCGATGGAGAAGATATTTTAAATTGTAAATCGGGTGTATTTCATTTTTCTTTAATTTGTTGGAATCTGGCATCAATTCTATTTTGAACATTGGTTGTGGGACTTTGTTCTTGTTAAAAATATTTACTACTGATTTAATGCTAAAACCACCTTCTTCTAGTGCTTCTCTAACATCGTTAGAGTCTACCGAAGACTCTATACCTTTTATGACAACAACTAGGCCTTTTGAGCTCTTCAGTTGGTAAGAGTAGTAATTCTTGTTATCATTTGATAGGAATTTTACAATTTCCATGAAACTTTTTTCAGTGTATGTTTGAATTTTTGTTTCATCTATGTTACCTTTTTTCAAAGGCACAATGTGGAAATTGTTTGTGCCTATTATATTGCTCATTTTTGAAACAAGCGTATTTGAGCTACGCTCACGCAAATAGATTGGAGGGGGTTTGGCATTCACGACCGTGGTGGTACCCTTTGCTTCGTCTGTCCTGGAAAATAAATATAGAAAAACGAATAAACAAAGCATACATGGCCTACTATACTTGTAAGAGAATTGTCAACAAGAATTGGGGCCTCAAACCAAGTATAATCATGTGGATGTATACAGCTGTCATAAGATCTATACTTACATGTGGAGCTTTGGTATGGTGGCCAGCGCTAAACAAACAATGCAACATAAAAAAAATAAATGGTATACAAAGAGCAGCATGTGCGGGTGTTACTGGTACATGGTGTCCGACTGATGCGCTCAATGTTATCCTGCATCAACTACCAATAGACATTTTTATTCACAAAACAGCAGCTATTGCGGCGATAAGAATAAAAGAATTGGGAGGTTGGAATCAGCAAAACTACGGACATAGTGTAATCCTAAACAAGCTCACCATTAATAAATCAGACTACATTCTCCCAAAGCTGGATTTCAATAGACACTTCCAGGTGAGGATACCATCTAGACGAGAATGGAGAAGAGGTTCAATAGGAGAGGAGGATACCATCTCAGTCTACACCGACGGGTCCAAAATGGACTGCGGAGTAGGCACGGGGGTGTTCTCCGCTGATCTAGGCATATCTCTCTCTATACGTCTACCGAACACGGCTAGCATCTTCCAAGCAGAAGTACTAGGCATAGAAAAAGCCTGCGAAGCTCTATTAGAAAACCACGGGAATATAAATAAAGCAACTATATTTACGGATAGCCAGGCGGCGCTCCTGGCCTCACCCATGACAAATTCCAGCATAGTTAACAACTGCAAGAGAGCACTAAGCTCAATAAAAGACAAGCTCCAACTAAACTTGATCTGGGTTCCCGGCCACAGGAACATTTTCGGTAACGAAAAAGCAGACGAGTTGGCAAAGACAGGAGCTTTCCTCAACGAATCCGAGGCGGAGCTAACACCAAGCCCGCTAGGATCGATCAAAGGAGAGATCAATAGACAATTTCAACAAGTTGCAAATAACAGGTGGAAAAACATTACAAAATGCGTCATAACTAAACAATTATGGCCAACATATGACATGAAAAGAACCAACGACTTACTAAATAGGTCAAGAAAAAGTATTTACAGAGTAACAGCTACCACAACAGGGCACTGGCCATTTGGGGAACACGCATCCAACATGGGTATGCCCTACAACGACATCTGCCGTGGCTGCGGAGTAGCAGGGAACAAGGAAACAATCTTCCACTTTCTCTGCGAATGCCCAGCTCTAGCACAGATTCGACACAAAACACTTGGAATTCATCAAGCACCAAACCTTGGATGGATTTCCACTAAAAGCATATCGGACATAAGTAGTTTCATCGAAACCTCAAAATGGTTTGAGAGAGGAAGTGAAACGTAATAGCAGATACAGGAGTTTCAACGAACGGTGTATCAAAATGGCACATCAAGTGGTAAGGCTGCACTCCTACCTACCTACCTACCGTACTTCATATCAAGTTTCATTGTGTAAACTTTTGATGGTAGGCCCAACCTTCCAAGAAGAATTGTACTCAACTCTTCTTCGTTTTCGTTTACACAAGTACGCTTTAACGGCAGACATTACTAAAATGTACTGCCAAATAATGGAAATATTTTGAAATATTTTTAACTTGTGTAGTCAAATAATTTATTTTTTCAGTGACTGGGCCACTTAAAATCCACCCAAAGATTGTATTTAGATTTTTTCTATACCTTCAACGATTATTTGAAGTATTAAATCACTGTCTAATAATATGTCGATTTGTGATGGGGTATGGCAGTTGGGTTCTGCTGGTTTCCCACTGTTTTTATTTACATCACAACTTGAAAGTAAATTTGTGAGTTGCGGTAGAGCGATGGCTTCTGCATCTATTCTTATATCTGCGTTTGGAGAGACTATGGTGATTGGGCAAATTTTATTTGAATTTTGTAAGTTCAAGCACCCATTCCTGAAATTTGAAAATTGGAATTTTTTGACTGGCAATTTTAGCCGATTTGAGCCTTTGATGATATAAAGGATCTCTGAGAGCCTAACCCGGTGGTTTTATGAAATGTTTTTTCTTCATATTTTGAAAATGTTTGAAACATTTTTTGTAAACTTCTCGCAAGATCTTATATTATGACTTCCTTTACAAATATCGCATAATGATTGCCAATGACTTGTTTGATTTGACACGGATGGTTCGCTTCTATTAACGTGTCTATTATATTGTATATTATTTCTGGCTTGAGGTTTAAACAAGTTTTTATTCGAGTCATTTGAATTATTTTTTGGCTTTACTATTTTTTTGTCTACTCGCTCAGCTATTTCGTACTGAGTTGTTAAGAGTTCTTTCATTTGATTCCACTTTGGCGATTTCTTTCTTGCCACTAGTGATTACTCCCATCGTAGCAAAGCAGCACCAGACAGTGTTGCTGGACAAATATTTACTAAAATAGGGTCCCACGATTCTGTAGAAATGTTTTGTGTTTCTAACACAGATAAACAATTAGTCACTGTCGAGTATAGTTTTTGACATTTTTGGCTGGTTTCTTGTTGAATTTTTGGTTCATTAAATTCATTAAAATTGTTGTTTGGTTATCCACCAATACTCTTTCATTTTCGTATTTTTCAACTAGTGCTTCGCAAGCCAGATTAAATTTTTCGTCTTTTAAAGCGAAGCGCTTGATGATACTGCCTTCTTTCCCTTTTGTTTTGTACCTGAGATGGTACAACTTTCGTGCTCGTGAAAGTTTAGGATGGTTTATGTATACAGCAGTAAACATGTCCCTGAAGGACGGTAATTGATCATAATATCCGTGAAGAACTTCAGTATCACAAGCTGGTACTTTCAAGAATATACCTGTATCTAGGTCTTCTTTTTGAGTTGTAACTACTCTCGGGGGACGAGAAGCTTTCGTGTTTTCTGGGAGTTCAGCGTTGTCAGTATTCATCACTGTATCGTACGCTGTCAGAAGGCGTGCCCATATGCTATCTATGCTTTGAATTTTTAAATTTAGAACGGATTCTGTGTTGTCATTAATAGAAGAAGCCGAAAATCGTGTTCATTATCTAATAAAACTCACTTTCAATTATGAACCTTGACACTGCATTATCTTTGGTTATTTTTTGTTTGGCACCCTGCTTTGAGCTTGTACCTTCTGCAGGTGTGCTTTTTGATTTATCATCATCAGCTATTTTTTGAATTTCCAATAATGGAGGATGGAGTCATGTGTAGAAGTTCACGTAAGTGAGGAAAGTTCTCTGATCGCCATTCACTTGGGAGTGGCCAGAAACGATTCTTTTACACATGGCTCAAGCAGCTCACTACTTCCGGTCTTTGACCAAGTATCCTCTGGGTAGCCTAAGAACATCCGTTCGAAGGCGAGCTAAAGTGAGAAGGCGAAACATTCCCTACAAGGGTTGTGCGCTGGGTTTGGGACCCGCCACGTAAAAAACACCCCCAGTGAAGAGCTACAACCAGCCTCGGATGAGAGACCCCCCTTTTGATGACGACCATGGCAAACGAAATAAGGACTACGAATTGAGGGCATGCACCTGGAATGTCCGGTCCCTTAATTGGGAAGGTGCCGCTGCCCAGCTGGTTGATGTCCTCGTAAAGACAAAGGCTGACATCACCGCCGTCCAAGAAATGCGATGGACGGGACAAGGACAGAGACGAGTAGGTCCTTGTGACATTTACTACAGTGGCCATATAAAGGAGCGCAAGTTTGGTGTAGGATTCGTGGTGGGAGAGAGACTCCGTCGCCGAGTACTATCATTCACTGCGGGGAATGAACGTCTAGCCACAATCCGCATCAAAGCGAGGTTCTTCAACATATCGCTGATTTGCGCCCACGCCCCGACGGAAGAGAAGGACGATGTGACCAAAGATGCCTTCTATGAGCGCTTGGAGCGCGCTTATGAGAGCTGCCCCCGCCACGATGTCAGAATCGTGCTTGGCGACTTTAACGCCAGGGTGGGCAAAGAAGGTATATTTGGCACTACGGTCGGTAAATTCAGCCTCCACGACGAAACATCCCCAAATGGGTTGAGGCTGATTGACTTCGCCGGGGCCCGAAATATGGTTATCTGTAGCACTAGATTCCAGCATAAGAAGATTCATCAAGCTACCTGGCTGTCTCCGGATCGAAAAACTACCAACCAGATCGATCATGCTGTGATAGACGGAAGACACGTCTCCAGTGTTTTAGATGTGCGTGCGCTCCGAGGTCCTAACATCGACTCGGACCACTATCTTGTTGCAGCTAAGATTCGCACCCGCCTCTGTGCAGCAAAAAACGCGCGCCACCAAACACAAGGAAGGTTCGACGTCGAGAAGCTGCAATCACAACAGACAGCCGAACGATTTTCTACTCGGCTTGCACTCCTGCTCTCTGAGAGCACTCGTCAACAACTCGGTATAAGGGAACTGTGGGACGGCATTTCAAACTCCTTACGTACAGCTGCAACCGAAACCATTGGTTTTCGGAAAGTGCAAAAGAACAGCTGGTACGACGAGGAGTGCCGTGTCGCAGCGGAGAGAAAACAGGCTGCCTACCTCGCAACGTTACGATCGACCACTACACGTGCGGGATGGGATAGATACCGAGAGTTGAAGAGGGAAGCGAGACGCATTTGTAGACAGAAGAAGAAAGAGGCTGAAATGCGTGAGTACGAAGAGCTTGATAAGCTGGCCGACAGGGGTAATGCTCGAAAATTCTACGAAAAAATGCGGCGGCTTACGGAAGGTTTCAAGACCGGAGCGTATTCCTGTAGAACCCCCAAAGGTGATCTAGTCACTGATGCCCAGAGCATACTTAAATTATGGAGGGAACACTTCTCCAGCCTGCTGAATGGCAGTGAACGCACAACACCAGGAGAAGGAGAACCCGATTCCCCAATCGATGACGATGGAGCAGACGTTCCATTACCAGACCATGAAGAAGTTCGAATAGCAATTGCCCGCCTGAAGAACAACAAAGCGGCAGGGGCCGACGGATTGCCGGCCGAGCTATTCAAACACGGCGGCGAAGAACTGATAAGGTGCATGCATCAGCTTCTTTGTAAAATATGGTCGGACGAAAGCATGCCCAACGATTGGAATTTAAGTGTGCTATGCCCAATCCATAAAAAAGGAGACCCCACAATCTGCGCCAACTACCGTGGGATTAGCCTCCTCAACATCGCATATAAGGTTCTATCGAGCGTATTGTGTGAAAGATTAAAGCCCACCGTCAACAAACTGATTGGACCTTATCAGTGTGGCTTCAGACCTGGCAAATCAACAACCGACCAGATATTCACCATGCGCCAAATCTTGGAAAAGACCCGTGAAAGGAGAATCGACACACACCACCTCTTCGTCGATTTCAAAGCTGCTTTCGACAGCACGAAAAGGAGCTGCCTTTATGCCGCGATGTCTGAATTTGGTATCCCCGCAAAACTAATACGGCTGTGTAAACTGACGTTGAGTAACACCAAAAGCTCCGTCAGGATCGGGAAGGACCTCTCCGAGCCGTTCGATACCAAACGAGGTTTCAGACAAGGCGATTCCCTATCGTGCGACTTTTTCAACCTGCTTTTGGAGAAAGTAGTTCGAGCCGCAGAACTAAATAGAGAAGGTACCATCTTCTATAAGAGTGTACAGCTGTTGGCGTATGCCGATGATATTGATATCATCGGCCTCAACACCCGCGCCGTTAGTTCTGCTTTCTCCAGGCTGGACAAGGAAGCACAGAAAATGGGTCTGGCAGTGAACGAGGGCAAGACGAAATATCTCCTGTCATCAAACAAACAGTCGTCGCATTCGCGACTTGGCACTCACGTCACTGTTGACAGTCATAACTTTGAAGTCGTAGATAATTTCGTCTATCTTGGAACCAGCGTAAACACCACCAACAATGTCAGCCTAGAAATCCAACGCAGGATAACTCTTGCCAACAGGTGCTACTTCGGACTGAGTAGGCAATTGAGAAGCAAAGTCCTCTCTCGACAAACAAAAACCAAACTCTATAAGTCACTCATAATTCCCGTCCTGCTGTATGGTGCAGAGTCTTGGACGATGTCAACAACGGATGAGTCGACGTTGCGAGTTTTCGAGAGAAAAGTTCTGCGAAAGATTTATGGTCCTTTGCGCGTTAGCCACGGCGAATACCGCATTCGATGGAACGATGAGCTGTACGAGATATACGACGACATCGACATAGTTCAGCGAATTAAAAGACAGCGGCTACGCTGGCTAGGTCATGTTGTCCGGATGGACGAAAACACTCCAGCTCTGAAAATATTCGACGCAGTACCCGCCGGGGGAAGCAGAGGAAGAGGAAGACCTCCACTCCGTTGGAAGGACCAAGTGGAGAAGGACCTGGCTTCGCTTGGAATATCCAATTGGCGCCACGTAGCGAAAAGAAGAAACGACTGGCGCGCTGTTGTTAACTCGGCTATAATCGCGTAAGCGGTGTCTACGCCAATTAAGAAGAGAATAATTGAGGTGTTCTTGGTTTAACTTCTCAGATTGGTTTGATTTCTCAGATTGAATTTATAGAATTAAATTGGAAGCTTTGAGCATAAAAACTTTTTGGAAAACTGTATTCGAAAATATCCAATTTCTTCAAAATAAGGCCAAAAAACTGGATTATCGACTTAGTGGATCAAAATATTCGAAAATAATACTAGAAAGCAAGTGGGGAGCATACGCCGACGTCTAGGTACAATAATAGCAACAAAATGTAGCCCAAAAATCGCTAAAACTCTTGTAATTACCTATGAATTATATAAATTATCATTGGCGTATGTAAACTTTTTTGATATGAATTAGGCGCATTTTAAGCTTTAGCATTAATTTTTTTATTTGTGTAAAAAAAAAAAAATATTTTGATATGCTATATTTAATGTTAAATATACATATCTTGAAATGCACAGAAAAAAAAACCACAAAATTTAAACAAACAAAATTAATACAAACATGTCGTAATTTAATAGAACTAGGTGTATGTAAACTTTATTGGCCCACTGTATATACATACATTTTTAAGAACTGTATGCCGAAATACTAATAACTGTAAATGAAATATACATACATGTGTATTTACATACAAGTACGTGCATAAAATACTTCAATCATAAATTTCAATTGATCTGGACTCACATTAATTTCCGCTAAGGGTTTTTCAGATTGATGATACTTATGTATGCATATTTCTCTTCATTCTCGTTTTCTTTTTATACTCTCGCAACAATGTTGCTAAGGAGAGTATTATAGTTTTGTTCACATAACGGTTGTTTGTAAGTCCTAAAACTAAAAGAGTCAGATATAGGGTTATATATACCAAAGTGATCAGGGTGACGAGTAGAGTCGAAATCCGGATGTCTGTCTGTCCGTCCGTCCGTCTGTCCGTGCAAGCTGTAACTTGAGTAAAAATTGAGATATCATGATGAAACTTGGTACACGTATTCCTTGGCTCCATAGGAAGGTTAAATTCGAAGATGGGCAAAATCGGCCAACTGCCACGCCCACAAAATGGCGGAAACCGAAAACCTATAAAGTGTCTTAACTAAGCCATAAATAAAGATATTAAAGTGAAATTTGGCATAAGGGATCGCATTAGGGAGGGGCATATTTGGAACTAATTTTTTTGGAAAAGTGGGAGTGGCCCCGCCCCCTACTAAGTTTTTTGTACGTATCTCGGAAACTACTATAGCTATGTCAACCAAACTCTACAGAGTCGTTTTCTTCAGGCATTTCCATATAGTTCAAAAATGGAAGAAATCGGATAATAACCACGCCCACCTCCCATACAAAGGTTATGTTGAAAATCACTAAAAGTGCGTTAAGGGACTAACAAAAAACGTCAGAAACACTAAATTTTACGGAAGAAATTACAGAAGGAAGCTGCACCCAGGCTTTTTTAAAAATTGAAAATGGGCGTGGCCTCGCCCACTTATGGACCAAAAACCATATCTCAGGAACTACTAGACCGATTTCAATGAAATTCGGTATATAATATTTTCTTAACACCCTGATGACATGTACGAAATATAGGTGAAATCGGTTCACAACCACGCCTTCTTCTAATATAACGCTATTTTGAATTCCATCTGATGCCTTCTCTGTATAATATATAGTACATTAGGAACCAATGTACTAAAAACTTTACAAAAATACGGTATTTGAAAAATATGTAAATGACGTATAATGAAATCTCGATTATCACTTTATCATGCGAGAGTGTAAAATGTTAGGTGACACCCGAACTTAGCCCTTCCTTACTTGTTCCCTTTTTGGTTGGTTTTTTGTGGTTTTTTTTACTTAATTTGCATTAGCTCGCGCTCGCTTTTAGATTTTAGTGAGTATTAGTTGTGTTTCGCGCCCGTTTATTATAATTTTATTGCACTGTTAGTATGTAATTTGCAAATGCATATTTTTGTACATTTGTAATTTTGGTTTTTCTTTAATTTTTTTTTTTGTTTCTTCTAGGTGCCCTTCAAAGAGGCTCGAAGGCCCATTTGTTTAGTTAACTTATTTTTTTTTTTGGTTCCCCCTGATATCGGTGATATACTCACGTGCACCTTGAATGTTGAATATAAACACAATATGCAAATTTTTCGAAAATAATGAAATGACTATGTTTCACTTTCAATAATGAATATATTTTTATCTAGCAACGTTACTTTGGCGCACATACCAACGGCAAAAACCACGGGTCACGGGTAAATCGAAAAAGAGACCCAATCCGATCGACTAATCCTTTTCTACGTTTCGACGTTAAGGTACAGATTGCCAAGAAAAAATTCAAATATGTGAAAGAACTTTAGACTGGAATCAAGGAGGCATGGTACGCTAAGCAATTTGAAAAATTGTGGGCACACAACAAAATAATAACTTTGTAAGAGCTTAAACGCTATACTTATTAGATTTCTAATAAATTTATTTAATTGAAATTTTATAAAATTTTGTTTAGAAAAGATATGCAAATAATTTCTATATTAAACAAATACGGTAGCAATAATAACTTACGAAACACAAAAGGAATGCCGCCACGTATAGCTTTTTTCCCATCAAATGAGGCAAGTTTGCTGAAAAAATATAAAATATGGACAGAAATATAAAATGTACTAAAAATGGTAATTTTCTGGAGTTGCTTCCAGTATATACATACATATATATATGCTATGACTACTATTATGACTACTAGTATGAGCAAAAAGTAGTAAGACTTTGTTTATAAATTTAAAATTGTATTTATTCTTCAAAATCTATGTCGTTTAATGTCTTCAATAGACTCAAAACGGTTTCCCCGGAGCGTTGAGTTTTTCGTTCCTTTTACGATTAGCTTTGCAAACGACGCATAACACTGAAGTAGTATCCATTGTTGACAGTGGGGCCCGGTCGAAAAGAATTCGGAGTGCACCACACCTCGGTAATCGAAGAAAACTGTCAACATAACCTTGATGTTTGACCTGCTTTGACATGGCTTTTCGGCTACGGCTCACCTTTTCCACGATATTCGGGCGATCGATCGTCTGTTTCTGGGCCGTAAGCATAGATGTTGTACAGGCGTTGATGCGACTCTGTTTTTCGACAAATTTAGTGATTTTGGAACCAATCGTACTTCTTTGTTGATTAATTTCTTCTTCTTCTTAATTGGCGTAGACACCGCTTACGCGATTATAGCCGAGTTAACAACAGCGCGCCAGTCGTTTCTTCTTTTCGCTACGTGGCGCCAATTGGATATTTGACCTAGCCAGCGTAGCCGCTGTCTTTTAATTCGCTGAACTATGTCGATGTCGTCGTATATCTCGTACAGCTCATCGCCCAAGACTCTGCACCATATAGCAGGACGGGAATTATGAGTGACTTATAGTGTTTGGTTTTTGTTTGTCGAGAGAGGACTTTTCTTCTCAATTGCCTATTCAGTCCGAAGTAACACCTGTTGGCAAGAGTTGATTAATTTCACTCATCGTAAAAACACTAACGATTATTTTGATGTAACACTTGGGACAGACGTCACTGACAGTCATACCAACAAAGAAAAAATATTTCTACGAATGTGTTTTCACGCGAAATTAAATTATTAAATTAAATTAAAAAGTCTTACTATTTTTTGCCCACAGTGAGCAGTGAATGGAAAATCAGTGTTTTATTTGCTCAAAATAGTTTTGGTGTGCCAATGCAAAGTTAAACGCAACTATAAATTTAATCTGCATTATAAAAGGCCGGCCTTCTGTCCATTTAGGCAATTGCCTAGGGCCAAATTTTTGGTTACTTTCTTAACATACATACATATTGTCGCTCGCATGACCAACTAACGGAACTGACATTTACAAAATTTTACAGGAGAGCAGTTTTAATATTTTTGACCCTTTATTCCATTGTCCCTGTCGATAGGTATGCATGATATTTTCAGTCTGCTTTTCTAATTATGTACTCTGACGTCTACTCTTCAATATTATTATGGCAAAATGGTATTATATTGGATTTTAATGCGATTTTTTGATTGCAATGCAGATACGTTACCTTTGTGAAATTTTTTTTTGCCTAGTTGCAGATACGTTTTTTTTATTAAAAAAAAACAGGATTTTGAATTGAATTTTTTTTTAATCTTTATTGGACTATAGATATGAAATACAAAAATAAAAAAAATTAATGAAAACAATATTTGTAATTAATGAGGAAGGGATTTATAAAAATTTGTATGTTCACATAACTTGATTACTGGCGTATCTTCAGTAGTAAGCAATACTAAATCTTCGGATTTATTTTGAGGTATTTTAGGAGGAGTCGTGTTTAATTTTGAAATCTCTCCCGTCAATAAACTGACAACAAGGCGTTTTAGAGTCAAGGATCTATAATATTTGTCTGTATGTTTATTTTTAAAAAACAATTTGAAAGGTTCTCCTTTTTCTACTCTGTACTCAACCATTTGGGTCCAGTTTATTGGTTCTCCTGAGTCGTCTTTTCGAATGGATAATAGTTTAAGATCGGTCGACAATGAATTTGAAATTTAAAAAATCAGAATAATCCATGTTAACTACATCGTATGGCTTCTTTATCCGCGCCAGCCTGAATATTGAGTTTAGTTGACTTGGAACATGAACATCACCACTTTTCTTTAAGGCGTAGGAGATAGCGCTGTGGGCAGAATCTCCTTCGTTTTGTCCATGGCAAGGTACCGATATTCTTAACTCTATTTCTTCAATATTAGTTGAGTTGTTTACTATATATAGTAAAGTAGCAACTGTCACTGAATTTTTGTTCTGACCACTACATCCGTCGGCAAACAGATAAACTTTTTTGCAGCCATTATTGTCATACTTCTGAAGAAAATGATAAACAGCAGTAGACACTTCATCTGCGCCTCGTTTGCTAATTCCTTCGTGCCACGTGTAGCAAGAACAATCACCAGATGCAATATTATAGAATGTCAAATTATATACAGAAAGGCGTCTCTTATAAAATACAGCATTGTCCATTGAAATTGGAAGACTTATGACTTGCTGCATGTCAAAAGTTGCGCACATAATTGTCGATCTATTTTAGCGGCTTCTTTACATCCATTTCTAATTAGCCGAAATTTGTTTTTTTTCTCACTGTGTATTTCAAATCGTTTGCTTAAATTATTTTTGACTTCTTCAGTTCCTTTATGATAACTCATACATAGTCCACACTGATCTTTTTTGGGCCGATGGAATGATACATTTTTTGTTTGAAATATCTTTCGATAAGTCGAAAGGCTGACAACAGCGCCCTCTCCAATTTCCTTTGTAAACAAACTATTTCTTTTATTGTCAGATCGCCGTTAAGGTACTCTCGAGTCGAGTTGTTACGGCAATAATGAGACTCCACTCGTGGAAATCTATCAATATGGCTTTCCACTTGAAGAGTTATAAGTCGATCTCTTTCGATGTAATTTTGACGACGACCTCCTCGTTGCCCCAAATGTTTGTAACACCTCGAAATATGCGAGCTAGACCCACCTTAAAGTATACCGATCGGCTCAGAATCACTACCTGATTCGATTTAAGCATGTCTGTCCTTCCGTCCGTCCGTCTATATTATAGTAGGCCACGCCCGACTTTAGCCTTTCCTTACTTGTTTTATAAGAATACTGTAGTTTTGCATGCATTTTGTTGGCATATTAAATAATATCTTGCAATAATATTGGAAAATTTCTTTATAAAGTATAGCAGTAGGTATTAAATTGCAGTTACGTTAGTTAGTGAAAAATTTTTTTGGTCCATCTGCAGATACGTTGAAAATGTTATGGCGTTTTCTGAGATAACGGTACTATATACAATCACATAATTTACACACAAGATGCGACATGCCTAAAGAAGTCCCATAGTGGTCCTAACTCAATTTCGGAAAAAATGTCAGTTCCGTTAGTTGGTCATGCGAGCGACGATATGTACATATACTGTTATTATATTTCAATAAAAAATAAAATAATTGATAACAATTTTAAATTTACTGTAATTAATTAATAATTAAAAGACGAGAAGACTTAAAAATCTTTACGTTATTAAATTTTGTAATTATTTATTTTCATTTTATATCAATTATATTTTATTTATTTCATTTGTAACGGGTTATAACTAAAAATCTGCACTAATATTAATGGTCTGCTATTTTGCTATTTTTATTTTTCAAATGCTAATATCACGCAATTAGCGAACTGATTGCATCATCTTTTTGACGTGTAATTTGTAACAGCTTACAAATTCAATTAGTGTTTAAAATCTTCTAAGTAACAACACCTCCGCGACCGCGTTGTACATTTTTATCAAAAACCTGAAACCGCTGGAAAAAAGTTTACGTGTGTGCATTTTATGGCGGAAGGCCTCTCCAGAAGAACAATATACTCAATATTAAGTATTCTAAAAATAGAAAGGCAACCGGGTTTTGAAGCAAGCCGACTGTTATGACGAGCCCCAAGGCCCAAGGCAGGCCTGTCGTAAGAGGCGACTAAAAGCCAAATGCACTATGTCTGACAAGTACAGGTCTGTTTTAAATGTCAGCATGGTCTAAGTCGGAAAAGTGCTATAAAAATAGCTCGACATGATGTTATATTCTTCAAATGGGTTTGCAATTATATAACAAATACTAGAGTTTCAAGCGACAACAAAAATCATACAGTCGGGTTCTTAAGAATTAATTGGAATTCTTGGGGGCTCGACTGGCAGTAGCTTAAGCGCAAGCTTGGGCTACAGGTCACTCCAAAGACTAAAACATGGTACCACGGGGAGCAGCCGCCCCTGAAGTTCACTTCAGTCTGCTCATTGGGTTTGGCCCTTTGGGGAGATTCGTGGTGGGTGTGGTTTAAACCTAAATGCAGGAAGGACATTAGTCCAATGTGGAGTCGCACTGCGGCCGGGTGCCGGACCCAGAGTACGGTTTTAGATGGGCCTCGAACCCGACCAAGGTGGAAAGGGTGCTTCCTTTGGTTTTCACCCTACCAATTGGAACCAAAGTGTATGTGTGTGTGGCGTCACTCATGCCGTGGTTCTTCCAGAGTGTAGTGTGGGTGCACACACTTACGCTTTGGGGCGCTGATCAACGCATTGTTTTGATCTGTGTGTTTCTAGTAATAGAAAACACCGTGGATTTGAGCCTCCTTAGGCAGATACCCACGTTAAACCACATTGGATTCTGTTATGACGCCCCAAAACATTCGGAAGCTGAAGACAGTGTTCAGCAATAAGGATTGCATAAGTCAAAGCAAAGCCGCACGAAAATTCGGTTGCTCACAGCCATATATCAGCAAAACATTAAATAGACTTAACATTAAAGCCAGAAAAAAGCAGCGTTGTCCAGGGTACACCGAGCAGATAAGTCAAGTAAAATCACAATGTCGGTGGATGTCCAAGAATTTGAGTGGAAAATCATCCATTTTGGATGATGAGAGCCATTTTTCACTCAGCGGGCCGCAAATGCCGGGCAATGATGTTTATTACACAAACGATATGTCTATAACGCTTCCCGGGATAAAATACAAATTTAAAAAACAAATTGAGTCCAAAGTTATGCTCTACATTACAGTTTCTCCTATGAGTATTTCTGAGCCATTCTTTAAACCAAATGGACTGACAATAAATCATGAGACGTACATCAATCAATGTTTGGACAAAATTTTGATTTCTCCAATACAAAAACTCTATAAAAACGATGAAGTCTTATTTTGGCCGGTCAAATCCTCTATTTACTATGCAAATGCAACATTGGAGATCTTGGTCAACAAAAACATCTACTTTGTGCCGAAAGAAAATAACCCGACAAACTTAACACAATGCCGACCGATCGAGGATTTTTTCTGGAGAAGTCAAAGCTTTAGTGTACAAAAATAGTTGGAAGGCTCAAAATTTGAAGCAGCTGACACATCGCATCCAGAAGTGCCTTAAGAAAGTTGATACTAGCGTGTACAACGTGCTTGCGCAAGTATCCTGACTAAACTAAGACGGGTTGCTGACAATGGCCCGTATTTTGAAGTTCATAATTTTTTCATTTTTTAAAATAATGCAATTATACTACATGGAATAGCTTACCTTTCTGTTAATATGTTAATAGTATCTTTTGACTTACGCTGAAATAAAATTAGTGCAGATTTTTAGTTATAACCCGTTATATCAGCCTTTTCGTGAACTTCGCGTGAATAATTCTTTCCCGTGTATTTTTATTTTCACGCGAACGAAGAATTCCTATCGCGAATTTCGCATGAACGAAGATTTGTGTTCGAATTTCGATTAAACTATTGTGAACTTCGGCAATCTGTCACAGATGTTGTACATTTGCAACAACGTATATTGGAGGAGGAAAACAATTCCCGCTAGCAGGTGGCTGTAAGGACGGATTTTGGGAGATAACACCAATCGTCTTGATTTACCTAATATAATGTAAGTTTATTTATTTATTACTTTATTTAAGAAATATATAAACATATCTCAAAAAATTTATAGTTTTAAACAGTTATAGTTAGAATTAACAAGCCTACGTTTAAATACTTATTGGAAGTATTACAAAATGGCTTGCCAATGGCGAAAAAAAGTTTTTCAATTGATACAGTTGTACAACTATCAGCTTGTTTGCCATTTTGTGGAGATGGAGCGTATCAGAAAGGTGTGGGCAGGCAAATGGATGTTGGTTTATCACAATCCAGCCTTAGTGAAATCCTTCCTGAAGTGTTGGACGTATTCGAGTCAAATATATGCAAGAAGTGAATAACGTGGCCTACTAAAGAGGATATGCAGGAAATAAATTTAAATTCTTACCAAAAAATTAATATCCCTGGCATCATTGGTTGCCTGGATGGCGCGAGTTAATACTTTAACCTTTAACCACAAACTTATGTTTTAGTAAACATTAAAGAAAAATCATCAATACAACTTTATCTTACAACAATAGAAGCGCACTATCAGTACAACAAACAATAACAACCCAAATAGTTATTTACTAGTAAACAACCAGCATCTCAATAGTATGAGCAGCGATAAGCATAGCCTATATTAGCAACTGGAACAATAGCCTTGCGGTCACTTTATCATTATCGACTGCCGAGTAACAAGTTACCACTTGTACCACTTGTACAGTTTAAGTTTAATATATTCAATATTGAAGTACATGTGTATACGGTGAAATATTATACAAATAAAGGATCAGTCAGAACCAATCTCATTGGCTGACTTAAAATTATATATTTATTGTATTCCTAACGAGTAAATAAATTTACAGGCGCCCAACGTGGGGCAGCAACAAAAACGGATCATCAATAATATCTTTAGTCAGCCTACCTGAAAGGGAAGAACCTAGTCCCTGGAAACAAAAAAATGATTAATTTAAACCATCCAAGAAGTTTACCAGTGCATCATCCCACACAACGTCAATCAAAAGGGATTCACATAAAAATCCTAATACGACAACAAATTGAAAGTAAAGGATCAATATACCATCCTTGGCAAACAACACGCTTTCATAGAAAGAATACCATATCAAGCATCGCTCCAAGAATACAGCTGGACAGACCGATCTTCAGTAAAACAAATCAACAAATAAATCAGCAAGATGACTGAACAAGCAAATTTAATTGCATTAACCAACGCTTTCGCCGATCTGCAACGGCAGTTATCCGAACTACAATTAGGAAGAAGTGCAACCATTCCACAACGAACAGAACAAATATGTTCTTACCAAACCAGAAGAAGTTGATCTGAATATGTTTAAATCAATAACACAATTTAATGGTGATTACAACGAATACAGGAATTGGAGGAAAGTAGCAACCACATTAATGGAAGACATATGACAATTCGAAGGACATAATATATATGCCCAAGCATTAGTATTGAACAGAGGAAAAATTACTGGGAAAGCAGCACAGATCCTGATCATGCACAACGTAAAGAGAAACTTCCAAGACATCATCGATAGGCTAGACGATTCCTATGCCAACAAACGACCAATATACGTTCTGGAGGAAGATATGATGAAAATACAACAAAAAGTACTACCACTGCATGAATAGTATGACAATCTGAACCAAGCATTGAATGTAGTGCTATCCAAGATTGAGATGACACACAAGGAAGAACGAATAGTCCAAGTATTGACACAAGAAATCCAAGCTAAAGCAATCAGAACATTCGTCACTGGACTGAGAAGTGTAGCTATTAAGAATGCCATCTATGCACGAGCCTGCACAACATTAGCAGATGCCTACAGTATCGCCCGTACAATGCAACATGATTCACGCCATCAGAACCTCGAGTACATTCCACGATACAACCATCATCAGAATCATAATTTCAGCAATCAACATCACAATAATTATTCTTGTCAACAAAAACCCCTAGTTGAACCAATGGACTAACGAGACAAGGTTACAACAAGAATCAGCAACAACCACCGCGAAAACCGCAGCCTCGACAGAATTATCAAAATCCATTTAAGAAAGTAGCAGAAGCATTGGGATACAAACGAGAACGAGATAATACAAGTCATGCTAATATACTACCGAAGAATCAACGGATAAACCAAATTACACAGGACCAACAATCAAATACAGAATATGAACATGAAGAATATTTTTTATTCTAAGGCATGGGTTACCAACGCTTGTAAGGACCACAGAAGAAGGTAACTCAGTGTATATTTTAATTGATAGTGGTGCAGAAGAAAATTATGTAAATCCAAAATTCCCTCACGCTAAAAGGATAGAAGTAGAAAGTAAAAAACAAGCCGCTACTTTACACGGTAAATCATTAATTAAATATAAAAAGAAAGTGAATATAATAGGATTCAGTATGGAATTTTTAGAACTCGATAGCTTACAAGATTTCGATTTCTTGATAGGAATTAAAGGTTTAAAGCAAATGAAAGCAATGATAGATACAGAAAAAAATTTAGTAATTGTGAAAAAGAATAAATTAACAAGGATAAATTATATGTTACGAGAAGAAATGTATAAAAAAGAAATGAATGAATTAATGAAAAGAAATGAGCAGAGTAAAACATTACCCTACGTAACTACAGTAGAGGCAGAAATCAGAACAGAAACAAATAATCCTATATACCCCCAAGCGGATAGAGCATTTGTAGACGCTGAAATAGAAAAATTATTGGGTAATGAAATAATACAGCCAAGCAAAAGCCCGTACAATTCACCCATATGGACAGTTTCTAAAAAGGGAATGACGAGTAAGGCAACCCAAAAAGACGCATGGTTATTGACTTCCAGAAGTTAAATGCGCAAACAATCGCTGATAGATATCCCATTCCGGATATCACCATGATGCTCCAAAACTTAGGAGAAGCACAGTACTTCACGACGCTAGATTTGGAATCAGGATTTCATCAAATTAAAATAAAAACAAAAAAAACACAGATGCATTTCTGTTAGTAACTATGTGTTCAGTTTGTATGGAAGCTATATGCTATAGTAATCCCTTCTGAACAAGTTTTTTAGAGATTGCATTGTTGCCTTAAAAAATAATCTATACCAAATTTCGTGAATATATCTTGTCAAATGTGAAAGTTGTCCATACAAGAACTTGATTCCGATCGTTCAGTTTGTATGGCAGCTATATGCTATAGTCAACCGATCTGAACATTTTCTTCGGAGATTACATTGTTGCTTTAGGAAATAATATATACCAAATTTCGTGAATATATCTTGTCAAATGTGAAAGTTTTCCATACAAGCATTTGATTCCGATCGTTCAGTTTGTATGGCAGCTGGATGTTATAGTGGTTCTGAGCAGCTTCTTGAAGAGAAAATGACGTTTGCAAAATTTCAAAACGATATCTTAAAAACTGAGGGACTAGTTCGTATATATACAGACAGACAGACGGACGGACAGACAGACAGACGGACATGGCTAAATCGACTCAGCTCGACATACTGATCATTTATATATATATCGATCTTCAGTAGTCGAAGTCGATTAAGAATCGATTCTTGACATTCGAAAAATCGATTATTTTACGAGAAAACTCGATTTTCTAGTAGAATCGGAATCGAGTTTACCATCCCTACTGGCAGCCATCGTGTGCACATATAATAACCTCCGCACAATAACCACCACAAAAAAAATGATTTTTTTTCCATGTAATTTATATGGAAAACAGAAAATTTGAAATAGGCACCTCTTAGTATTAATATTAAGAGCTGATCTTTTGAGTGACTTTCTTTTTCACATTTTCGAAAGTTTTTAACCTGTTTTTCAGTTGAAAAAAAAAGGTTGCCTCAGAATGACACACCCTGGTGTATATAGATGATGTCCTAATATATTCAGCTAACCCTGAACAACATATGAAAGATATCACCAACATACTACACACTTTACACGCAGCCAACATGAAAATCTCGGATGAAAAGTCAAAATTTTTTCAAAGACAGACAGAATTTTTAGGACATATAATTAAAAACGGTAGAATTACAGTAGATCCAGGAAAAATATAAGCTATAGATAGGTATAAAACCCCTACAAATTTGAAAGACTTAAGATCTTTCTTGGGAATGACCTCATATTATAGAAAGTTTATAAAGGGATTTGCATCCATAACGAAACCTAATTAAATATATACCCAATTTATTAGGGAACACACACCACTGCTTTGATTGAAATGAAAATATCTGAATTTTAGGTTTGTATTTAACAATTTTATTTAAAGCGTTAAGTTTGTATTTTTACAAGTTAATAAATATGATGCCGGTGCTGGCGATCGAGTTGCTTCGGATCATGGTCGAACGCATAATCCGGAGCATTAGTGAGACAGCATCCGGCTGTTTTAGAATTAAAAGCTGAGCGTTGCGCGCAGGATAGGAGGCGATCGAAGTGTACAGCTTTAGCGCGGCGGAGATGGGTGGAGACGATGTCGAACGTTTTTATTACAACTTAAATGCGTGGGATGGGTGTCACAAACTGAAAGTTGAAGTGCTGTTGATAAGATGTGTACCGAAATGTAAGTATGTGCTGGCGAAAGGTGTCGACGCGGCGCTGTGTGTCAACGAATTGTGTCCGCTTTCCCTTTTGTTCATCCTTTTGGTTGAATGGGATGAATAATGTAGAAGTGTGGTGAGTTGTGTTGAGTGGTGTTATTAGTTGTGGTGAATTGCGCTGTTGTATTAGGATGCGCCTGTTTTACCGGGTAGAAAGGGTGGATGCTTAACTCATTTAAACAAAACCATTAACACTCTACCTACGAGGAGAGAATGGTAATATTTCAAAGAATAAAAGTAGCTCAGTACATGTAAAATTAGATGACGAAGCACTTAAAGCAGTTGAAACACTATAAAATAAACTAAAAGAACAAATAGAATTATTCCAACCAGATTTTGGAAAACAATTTAATTTGACCACAGACGCAAGCAATCATGCGATTGGAGCTGTATTGTCACAAGGCAAGAAACCTATAGCATTCATTTCACGTACATTAACGCGAACTGAACAAAATTACTCAACAGACGAAAAAGAAATGTTAGCAATCGTTTGGGCACTCAAGAAACTTAGGAATTATCTATATGGTTTCACTAGTAATACTACTATTTACACCGATCATCAATCCCTAATTTTTTTAATATCAGAGGACAACCCAAATTCAAAATTAAAACGATGGAAAAATTTTATAGAAGAATACGGACCAAAAATTAAATATATTAACCCTAGAACACACATCCAGAAAATGCCACGTAAACACACGCCCGGGACCTTATTTTGCGGTTTTTTTAATGCTTATTCAACCAATTTCTATGATTGTTTTTTTTTTAAATGTATAATTTAATATATAATAAGCATTTTGTCTTTTGTTTCATTCGAATATTCCTACTGGTTCCAGCGATATGGGCAAATAAAGTCAGGACATGCAACAGTGGATTTTTGTTTTTGTTGTTGTCTTGATAAATGCAAAACAAAATAATGTAATTTATAATAATATACTTGTAGAGTAACAACGAATACACATTTTGGTTTTTATTTCATTGAAATATTCTACCTGGTTCAAAAGATATGTGCAAAAAGGTTGCGCAAGGTATGGGTACATACATAGGTAGCAAATACACTGGTATAACTGGTTTTTGTATTTTATATGCAGCTGCAAGGGTTGTTTTCACACGAGGTGTTGTTATAAATGCTGCCTGTTGATATTTTCATTATTGTTTTGGTGCTCAAAAGTGTAAGAAGTGAAAATATAACTGAAACTATAAATAACTGGATACGAAATGACTTCAAGAAGAAACGAATATTTATCAAGTGCAGCATATAATAGGTAAAAAATGTAAAATAAGCAACAATGTAAACATATACTAATTTTTTTATTATGCAGGCTAACTGAGGAACAGCGAGAATCATATATACAATCTTTATTTGATGAAATTTGTGACGATGACGCTCCCTATGACTTTGACTCAGAAGATGAAGAAGAAATTCAAATCAATGTCACTGAAATTGCTGATGACGATGCTGAAGTTTCGCAAAGTGCCGCAGAAGAATTACTTGATTATGCGGACTATGAAGATGATGAAAAAGAAGAAGTAGAAAAAAATAATAAATTACCTGCTAGTGCCGAAAAATTTGTTGCACGTGATGGTACTGAGTGGATGAAAGAACCAATTGTAAGTCGTCAGGTACTCAGACAAAATATTATAAGAGAACGTTCTGGACCAGCTAGATGCACTGAAATGTTGTCAATAGAGCAAACATTCAAATGTTTCATGAACGTTGAAATGGCTGATATAATTATGCGCCACACAAATAAGTTAGCAAAAGAAACTTATAATGCTTACAACAATGCGCATCCAAACACAACTCCTAAGTCATGGACGCCTGTGTCAATAACAGAGCTGTATGCATTTTTTGGCATACTTATTATGACTGGTGCGAACCATAGCAATGGAGAACATGTTCGAGATTTATGGAGCGTCAAAAACTATATCGCGCCACAATGGGAGCAACCGTTTCTGTTCGATATTGCGGTTCCTAAGATTTGACGATAAAAACACTCGTGCAACACGCTTACTAACTGATAAAGCAGCACCGATCAGTGAGTTGTGGACGATGATGAACAATAATCTTGCTGCACATTACAAGCCCAGCTCATGCTTGACGATTGATGAACAATTATTTCCTTACCGTGGACACACACGGTTTACGCAGTACATACCGTCAAAACCTGCTAAATATGCTGTCAAGGTTTGGTGGATTTGCGATGCCACAAATGCATATCCACTGCATGGACAAATATATACTGGCCAAGCAGAAACTGGTAGGGAAACAAACCAAGGCGAACGAGTGGTGAAGGATTTGTCTGCCAAATACCAAGGAAGTGGCCGAAACATTACAGTGGACAATTTGTTTACGACCGTGCCAGTTGCAGAACTGCTTCTCACCTGGAAACTCACGATCGTTGGAACTTTGCGCAAAAACAAATCATATATTCCTCAAGAAATGAAGCAGAACAAAAACAGGACAATTGGTTCAACGACATTTGGTTTCAAAAATAATGTGACAATGTGCTCTTATGTTCCCAAAAAAAAAAATAAAGCAGTAATTTTGCTTTCGACCATGCATAATGATGCTGAAATAGCTGACAGTGGGAAACCTGAAATAATTGAATTTTATAATCGTACCAAAGGTGGTGTTGATCGAATGGACTAAATGTTTGCGGAATATCCGACACAAAGACAAACAAAACGATGGCCACTAGCGATGTTCTTCAACATTTTGGACATTACAACTCTTGCAGCCTACATTGTCTACGATTTGAATAACCCTATGTTGCCTTGGAGAACAAACAACAAGCGTAAGCAGATCCTACTTGGCTGAAGCATTGTGTATGCCCATTATTGAAGCTAGAGCCATAAATCGTCAAGTTACGCGAAATTTTTCGACTAAAATTGCTATTGAAGCATATTTCAACCGACCGGTGGAATCAATGGTGTCAACAGCAGCATCAACATCTGCCGCAGCGCGCACGCCAAAACCTGTGTCCGGATCTTGCTATTTATGTTACGCACAAGAGGAAAAACGCCGTAGAAAAAACAGAAAGCTGTGCGCCAAATGTAAGAAGCCAATGTGTCTTGAACATTCGGTCACATCAACAAATTGCTCAATTTGCCATTATTTTCCTTGGATATAGGATGCATTTTTATAATTTTTATAATAAAAGTCAATAATATATTGTGTGAAATGAATATTTTTAATTTTTCAAACAAAAAAAAATAATATAAAAAATGTTTTTTTTTTGATTATTATGAGGATTTTTACTATTGGGGTACAAACGTATCCCGGGTGTGTGTTTACGTATATAATGTGTTTGGAAGGCTGTAGCTCCTGAACCAATGGTCCGATCTGGTTCAAATTTTGAATTTGAACTCAAAACTAAATAATCTTCCTAGATCCGGTTAGCGGTATAGAGGTATAGCGGTTCAAAAGTTACAACACTTCAAAGTTGAATGTGTATATATCGGGTGATTTTTTAAGAGCTTGATAACTTTTTTAAAAAAAAAAACGCATAAAATTTGCAAAATCTCATCGGTTCTTTATTTGAAACGTTAGATTGGTTCATGACATTTACTTTTTGAAGATAATTTCATTTAAATGTTGACCGCGGCTGCGTCTTAGGTGGTCCATTCGGAAAGTCCAATTTTGGGCAACTTTTTCGAGCATTTCGGCCGGAATAGCCCGAATTTCTTCGGAAATGTTGTCTTCCAAAGCTGGAATAGTTGCTGGCTTATTTCTGTAGACTTTAGACTTGACGTAGCCCCACAAAAAACAGTCTAAAGGCGTTAAATCGCATGATCTTGGTGGCCAACTTACGGGTCCATTTCTTGAGATGAATTGTTCTCCGAAGTTTTCCCTCAAAATGGCCATAGAATCGCGAGCTGTGTGGCATGTAGCGCCATCTTGTTGAAACCACATGTCAACCAAGTTCAGTTCTTCCATTTTTGGCAACAAAAAGTTTGTTAGCATCGAACGATAGCGATCGCCATTCACCGTAACGTTGCGTCCAACAGCATCTTTGAAAAAATACGGTCCAATGATTCCACCAGCGTACAAACCACACCAAACAGTGCATTTTTCGGGATGCATGGGCAGTTCTTGAACGGCTTCTGGTTGCTCTTCACCCCAAATGCGGCAATTTTGCTTATTTACGTAGCCATTCAACCAGAAATGAGCCTCATCGCTGAACAAAAATAAATCGGACGTAAAGCGCGAAACACATTTCGAACCGAACACTGATTTTGGTAATAAAATTCAATGATTTGCAAGCGTTGCTCGTTAGTAAGTCTATTCATGATGAAATGTCAAAGCATACTGAGCATCTTTCTCTTTGACACCATGTCTGAAATCCCACGTGATCTGTCAAATACTAATGCATGAAAATCCTAACCTCAAAAAAATCACCCGATATTTGTACCCGGGTGTGTGTTCTAGGGTTAAAGAGATTTAAATGTAGTAGCCGACGCACTCAGCCGTCAAGTAAACGTAACTACGAACGACTCAATACACTCGCAGGAATCATCCTCGTCAATCAGAATTAAAGATGTCAGCGCTTTACTGAACCAATTTAAAACACAAATTGTGATAAAAAAAATGTGAAATAGATACATTAGAAAGAGCAACAATTTTTGCAAACCACGAGAGATTTTATGTTAATTACGTCACACCACAAGACTTGACAGATACACTAACGAAAATTATCAAACCTAATATCACGACCGCATTTCACTCTACACTAGAAACCTGGGGGGTTACTCTGTAATGCGATACGAATATGAAAATGTTCGCATCTTCAATTTTGGTACTCTGTAATTCGACAATCGCAGTAAATTTTGAAATTTTCGAATTTAGTTTTTCCCTTTCGCATTAGCGGTACTCTGCTTTGCTAAAGCAATTGTCAAACATGCGTTATATTCGTAATTTTTGTGCTACAAGTATAAAGAAGTCGCATTGCTTGAAAATGTAAGTTTCAAATATAAATTAGTTGTTTTAATTGCTACTAAAATATATAACGCCGTGCACATGAACTATTTTGCACAAATTTACAGGGAAGCACCGAAAATAAAACAACAAACTCAACCAAAGCAATTTGAAATTCTCGTGGATTTCATGAAGGCGCATCCCGATTTATCGAAAAGATCACTAAAAACACCAGACGCCAAAAATACCTCCAATAATTTATGGAAAAATTTAGTTTCCCATTTAAACGCAGTTGGACCACCATTGCGCGACATTGCGGGGTGGAAAAAGGTAATTCCAATAATTGCACAGATAAATTATAAATGTGATTAAATGCAATCAATTAAAGGTTTGGACAGACTATAAGATTCACTTAAAGGCAAAAATGCGACGAAACAAAAATAATATTTCGGGAACTGAAGGTGGTCCCTCACTTTTCATACCCTTATCACAGTTAGAGCAACAAGTGAGTGAGTTATTATCAATAGAGGAATCAATAAATGGAATGAGTGGTACCTTGTCATTCGGTGCAGCTACAAGCAGCATGTCGGAGGTAAATGCAGACCCTACCGAACCAAATACACAAAACAGGGAACTACCACAATGTTCCAAAGTGGCATGCACACCTCACAAAAAACAGCAGACTCCTCTTAATACACAAGAAAATGAACTACCACATTGTTCAAATGTGACGTACCCACCGCGCAAAAAGCAGCAGACTCTGCTTGAAAAACAAGTCGAAAACCAAATTATATTCCACAATAACTCGATTAAAGTGTTAAACGATATAAATTTTAATATAAAAAACATTTTTAAAACACTGAAAAAAAGAAATAAATTAGAAAAACGGAGACTAACCTTTGAAAAGGAAAAATGTCTATATAAACAAAAAATTGATGAACAAAAATTGAGAAACTGGAAAATGTAAGTTAAATAACTATATAACTGCGAGAAACAGAATTAAAAACTACAAATTTAATCCGTAATTATTTAAATTTAATTTTCGTTATTACAATGAAATAAAAGATTGGATTTATTAATTTGCAAATAGTTCGTTTTAATTAAGTTGAGTTACGAGCATTTATCATATTTGTTTTAATATCGTCCCTAATGTTTCTAGCAATAGTTTATACTTTGACATTTTTGGAAGTAATGCCAACTATTACTTAAAAAGAAATAAAGCAAAGGTGAACAACATTGTTAGTGATGCGAAAGCAATACAGAGTATCAATTGCCTATCGCATCGCATTGGGCTTTCGAATCGCATTGTCTTTCGCATCGTTTTACAGAGTAAACCCCCTGGTATGAAATTCATGATATTATAAACTCTTCATTTAATATAGAGAAAAAGGTTTTTTGTCAATTTTTTTTTTATTTATGATAGCGATTTGACGATAGCGGCATTTGTACTGATTAAATATTTTTTTTTCAAATCACCCAAAGTGTTGGAACCGTGTCAGGAAGGGCGCACCCTTATTTTATTTTCTTATTTTTTTTTTGTATTCTTAAAATATCAATAAATATCTGATAAAAAATTGTATTCTGGATATGGATAGAAAAAATGTTCTTAGTTTTTTTTTTATTGGACTTTAAAAAATGCCGTTAAATAGCATTTCTTATTCTAGTCTAGAAATGCTATTTAACGGCATTTTTAATGGTGAAGAGGATAGAGAAAATATAATTAAACATACGCATTAAAGAGCACATAGAAACGCAAAAAATAATACATTAGAGATACTAGAAACTTGCTATTGGCCAAATATAAAAAATGATGTAATCCGACTAACTAGAAATTGTAGCATTTGTGAAGAGAACAAATACGAACGCCACCCGACAAAACAAGTTTTTGCAAAATCACCCATAACCGAAGGTATAGGCACACAAATACAAATGGACATATTTGAAATCGATGGAACAATGCCCAGCAAAACCTGCGTGACCGAAACTCCCACACATTTACACAATTTTTACTTATTACTAACACACCCTCACAAATCATTTAATTGCGTAAAGAGTCTATCCGCTGTGCCTTTTGATTGTTTTATATTACAAGCTCTTCACACAACATCTTTTCTATAAAAACAAAACAAAAGAAGACAAACTGATTTTGGACTTGCCACTGTTTATGGAAAACGATGCATGTAAAAGTATACAACATGATAACATGATTGTTTACATTCGTTTATTCGTTGCGAAAATTCGAATTCAAAGAAAAAGAAATTCGGCACGCGTGTTAAATTGTATTATAAATTTGGTTATATTTTATGAAAAAAGTGATTAAAAACGTGATTATAAAAGTGGTACATATATAATTTGAAAAGGTGAGTAAACGGAGTACATTTTAATATGAAAAAAAAATACATTTAGTGCTTACATGAGCCGAGAAAAAAAGGCTTTTAATGTCAGTGCCTCCAAATTTGCCAAAATATGTAATATTAATGTGAATTCTGATAGTGATTCAAATGTGGAAGAATTGAGCTCCGTAGATATATCTTTAAATGATTATGATAGCCAAGATACCATTGTTAGTGATAGTGACAATGTGAATATTGTAGTGAAAAATGATAAATGCAAAGAAATAAAAGCTTGGGCTTTACGCAATAGAGTGTCCCACAATACAGTGACTGATTTGCTTCAAACCTTGCGAAAAATAGGTTTAGTGGATTTGCCCTTAACAGCAAAAAGTCTATTAGGTACAAGTAGAAAAAAGGTTAATATTGAAACCATTCCAAGTGGCGCGTTTTTATATAGAGGAATTCAAAATTATTTTGAGAAAAATTCATTTCCTCACCTTGAAATAAAAGATAGCGTTGTACTTGATATAGGAATAGATGGTCTTAGATTATTCAAAAATTCGAATAAAGTATTATGGCCAATTTTAGCGTCCATCGTTGATTTGCCAAACGAATTGCCATTTACAGTAGCATGTTTTTCTGGAACAGAAAAACCCTGGAATATTAACGATTTCTTAAAAGACTTTTGTGAAGAAGTAGCTTATTTAAAAGAAAACGGTCTTCAGGTAGGTTCTTCTTCCGTTAAAAAGAAATTTAACATTCGTTTATTTTGCTGTGATTCTCCCGCTCGAGCTTTTGTCACAGGTGTGCAATCGCACACTGGAAAAAACAGCTGTTCGAAATGCGATCAAATCGGAGAATACAAAGAGAGAAGAGTTTGTTTTTCAAAACGAGTTAATCACTTAAGAACTGACTTGTCTTTTAAAAATAGAATTGATAAATCACATCATATTAATCCATTTAAATTTAGAGAAAGCATTTTAGAATTAGCTAATTTCAATATGGTCTCCCAATTTCCATTAGACCCGATGCATCTTGTAGATCTTGGTGTATGTAAAAATTTGCTTCAATTACTAATTAAAAAAGGGAATATAAATGTAAGCAAAATTAACGAAAAAATAACTTTTCTCTCTAGTTTAGTTCCTTCTGAGTTTGGCAGGATATGTAAAAGTTTAGATGAAATCAGCAATTGGAAAGCGACAGAGTTTAGGCAGTTTTTATTGTATATAGGCATATTTGTCCTAAAAGATTGTATTAGTAGTGACCATTACTACCATTTTTTATTATTGCACGCAGGAATAAGGCTGTTATCATGTGAAAAATCATATAGTACTGAAGCTAACGTTGCCCAACAAATATTACAAGAATTCGTTGATTTGTTTGGGAATATATACGGAGACCATTTAGTTAGTTATAACGTGCATGGTTTACTGCATTTAACTGACTGCACTAAGCAATTCGGTCCTCTAGATCAGTTTTCAGCCTATAAGTTTGAAAACCATATGCAATATTTAAAAAAACTTATAAATAAACCGAATAAAATCCTTCAGCAATTGCATTTAAGACTTGATGAAAGAACTAATACAAACATTGAACCCAACAAAACTTTAAAAATTAATTTATTTAATATAGAATTTAAAAAGGAAAAAGATTCTTATTGTTTTAGTGAAAAATTAGGGCCCATAAAAGTAATAACTATGTCGGACGAATCTGGTTGCGTTATGGTATCTGCACATTGTTTTTTAGATGTTGAAAATTATTTTGAAGAACCTTTAGAATCGTCATCGGGTTTAGGTATTTTAGTAGCGAAGGAATTAGACAAAAAGGTATTTAAAATCAAAAAAGACGATATAGTTTACAAATATTTCTCTATTCCACATGAGGGAAAGTTTCTCCTTATACCCATTCTACATCATTTATTTCATAAATTTTCAAATTAGGATTTTTAAGTATTTATGTACATATATTTTTCTCGGCTCATTTTATTACATTTTCTTAAATTTTTGGAAAAGAACTTTGATACTGCCAATTTTTATTTCTCAATTAGATGGAAAATATATTTGACGAAATTGACTTAGAGGATTGTCCAACAACGTCTTCAACTCCCGCAAAAGGTATGTAAATAAATGTAAACTTACAAAATTTCGTTTCAATATATTGTTACGTTTTTGTTATTGTAGACCAATTACATTTAAAGCATAAAAAGTTTAACACGTCTGGTTGCTACAATACAGAGGTCAGCATTTCAAAACGACCTGTGGAAGGAAACGGTAATCTAACATCCATATAATTTATTTCTTTAAATTTGTTTAATTTATTATGTTTCCAACCTTTTTCCAGAGGTTATTGACATTTTAACCACTATTTCCAAACAGCTTGACGATTTGACGACGAGGGTATGCGATTTGGAAACTAAAATCGATAAGCATTTAAAGGAAAATGTATGTGAACAGTTTTTATATGCATACATTATTATTTTTCTCTACATGTGTCTTTGTTTCTTTTTCAGATTATTCATAAAAGTGAAGAAATGGCGCAGCAAAAAACGGTTCGTGAATGCAAGGTCCTCATCCGCAAAATTCATCAATCGGTATGCCGAATGACTGGTGAAGATGTCGACAACGTTCAAACAGAAATTGCTTCCACCCTACCATTAAATACGCTTGCTGCAGCTTTGGAAATGGACGAAAAATTGAAATGCGACGAATTTGCTGCTACAACGGTAAGTAATATATAAACTTTTTTCAATAAACAATTCAGTTTTTACATACTATTTTTATTTACAGAAACAATTCGTTTTGAGGATAAAAGGTACTTCAGATAGTGTACATGATGTGTTGCGAAGTCTGTACACTGATGAACTTCTTTATTTATGTAACTGGGACGGTAGGGGTGGGAAGCAACCTCTCTCCAAATTCCTGCTGGTTTCCAACATTTTATACGGTAAATTCTGTTTTTTATTTAATTTTACTTATAATTATTTGTTTTAATTTGTAATTTTCATTATGTTTTTTTATAGATTCATTCATAACGTATGGATTGGCAATGTTCGAAAAACAAGTTCGAAAAGCCATTGAAATGAGCCACCATAGGCACAAACAAAGAATTTATAGGAAGAGGAAAACTGAGGAGTGAACCCTTTAAATAATTAATAAAAAGTTACATGTATTTCTGATATTATTAAAAATAATTATTTTAATACATACTAGATTTTAAGAAAGCATTGCAAAGCAGGAATTGAATTAATAATGAAATATTTATTTTAATTTAAACTTTAATGTAATTTTTGTTAAAAATGATTTGAAAAAAAATTAAAAATTAAAAAAAAAAAAAAATCTTTTATTTTGAGATTCGAACTCGAGTCTCACGGAATACCAAGCCGTGTGTTTAACCACTAGGCTAGTATAGCAGGCAGCGTCGCGCTTTCCTGGAACCAGTTTTCCCCGTTTGCCTTAAATTTAACTAAAGTGTGAGTAGTGAGGATATAGTTTTATTGTAGCAGAAAATGTGTGCTCAAGAAGGTGATAAAAAATCACATGTATACAAAAGTTTTGGGAGGTTTTTTGATTCGCCCTTAAGAACGTGATAGGAAAGTGTGACAATTAAACCTGCACGCGTTACCGGCATGTCACTAGGTAACATGACCGTCACTGTTCTAACTGGGTGTATCTCTCATGCATAGATAGATACTCAAAATACGCATATATGAGAAAATTAAACGATGAAAGAGAATTGTACAAAATATTAGAGGAAGTACTCATACAATATTCCCATTTTGTAATAAACTAATGACAGATAACGAGACTATATTTAATAGCATAGCAGCAAAAGCTCTAATCCAACGGCTATATATTGAACATTCATTGACCGCAGCAAACCATTCAACATCGAACGCTCAAGTTGAACGGCTGCATTCAACCATTCTGGAAATTACTAGAATTCGCATTAAACAAAATAAATCAACCGCGACTGAAGAACTATTCAACGCAATCAAAGAATACAATAGGACAAAACATTCCGTCACAAAAAGGAAACCTATCGAATTATTTTTTGAAAGGAGCAAGACTGAAGGAATAAAAGAACTGGCCGAAAATAAGCAGGAGTATAGGCTATCATACCACAATAAAAAACGAACACAAAAGGAATATAAAACAGGACAAACAGTTTATGTGAAACAAAACCGACGAAATAAAACAAATCCTCGCTATTTGAAGAAAACAGTACAAGAGAATCGTTAGGACACAATTTTAACAACGGAGGGGAAGATCGTACACAAGGACAACCTCAGAAACAATGATGAATGATAGCAACATCCTTAGCTCAGGAAATAACCGACTTACAAGATCGCAAGCACGTGCTAACCGAGACTGACTCATCATTTTTGTATCAAGAACATGAGTACCTATTCCATATGACGAACTTAAGCAAAATACTTAAACCATACTACAAGATCGTTGAATATAAAGGAGAGATGCCTAGTGAAGACGCAACAGAAACAGCATTGTTCAACAGAATAAAAATCCTCAGAAAACAACTACTGAATAATGGACGAGCCAGACGCTCAAGACGATCTCTTGATTTCTTAGGATCGATTTTGAAATTTATCACAGGAGTTCCAGACCACGACGACCTGATTGAAATTAAAACAATACTCAACGACATAATTGAAAATAATAACAAACAAAGACAAATTAATTCCAACTTTGAAATAATGATGAAAACATTTAATATTGGGACGATTAAACAAAAAGTTATATTGCAAGAATTACACAGGAGTTATTTGACTTACCTACGGCAATTAATTTCGCGAAGAACGGAAATTTTTATTCAGCAGCAATAAATACGGACGAGATTGAAAGGATATTAGAAAAGGAACAAACTAGTATACCGGTTATTGACATACTAGAATATGCAGACACGCATGTAGGTAGATTTCACTTTCATTGTAATTTATAAATATCCAGTCATTGAAAAGAAATGCACAACATACAAAGTTACTCCATTATCCTATCGTCAAGTCATTTTGGATATGAATAAAATCGTAAGTAAATGTGAAGATAAAATAATATTAACATCTAAATGTAAAAATAATTTAAGTAAATATATTTGTAAACAAGAACCTAATGACAATTGTACAATACCAATGATCGAAGGTTGCGAAGCCCATTGTACTCGTAATGTTATCCAAGAAAATAACGCACCTATTATTGATTTAGGACATGGTAATGTCGTACTACAAGGAAAACATATTTTAAACGAAAAATCAATTGAAGGATTGAATCCAATTCAATTTAATGGAACAATTATTATTGACTCAGAAGTTTTCCACAACCAGGAACAAGAAATTAAAGATTATATTATAGCTAATGGAAACGAAAGAGTTCACATTCTTGAAATATTGGAATCAGAAAACGAATATCAATTTGACAACATTAAAAAATTAAATAAATTTTTAATACCATTTGAGGAACACCCAATCAAGAATATGTTCATAACGATAGGAGTACTTGTAGTCCTAGAATTAAGTATATTTGTAATATTCAAACTATATATAATTTATCAAAAAACTGTATATCTGAGAAACTACAACGCTACCATAGAACGTGTAGGAATGACTCATCTACTCAAGACTCAAGTATAGATCAGGAGATCTATTTTTCACAAGAGAGGGGAGAGTTAATACTTTAACCTTTAACCACAACCTTATGTTTCAGTAAACATTAAAGAAAAATCATCAAAACAACTTTATCTTTGAACAATAGAAGGGCACTATCAGTACAACAAACAATAACAACCCAAATAGTTATTGACTGGTAAACAACCAGCATCTCAATAGTATGAGCAGCGATAACCATAGCCTATATAAGCAGCTGGAACAATAGCCTCGAGGTCACTTTATCATCATCGACTGCCGGGTAACAAGTTACCACTTGTAACACTTGTACAGTTTAAGTGTAATAATTATATTCAATATTGAAGTGCATGTGTATACGGTGAAATATTATAGAAATAAAGGATCAGTCAGAACCAATCTCATTGGCTGACTTAAAATTATATATTTATTTTATTCCTAACGAGTAAATAAATTAACTCGCGCACGTTAAAATTATAGCTCCCAAAAGTAATAACCCCTTACACTACAACAGGAAAGTATTATTAAGTATAAATGTTTTGCTGGTAACTTAAAGGAATTTTCTTGTGTGTATATGTTTCTTAATAAAAGTTTATTTGAAGGTATATGATTTAAATTGAAAATAAGATATGTATAGTATGTTGATGATACACACCCTGGAGCCTGCCATGATTCATTCCTTTGGAATACGAGTCATTTAAGAACTTTAATGGAGCAGGAGTATATGGGGGTACAAAAAACGTTTGGTTGTCAGGTACATTTTTAATTAAATATTTTAATCTTTAAATATATACATTTTTTTTCATAGGTGACGCTGGCTATCCACTAGAGCCTTGGCTGCTAAAACCCCACCGATCGCCTACAGAAGGATCTTCAGGACGCAAATTTAACGATGTACATGCACGCGTACGTAATGTTGTAGAGAAAAAATGGTGTTTTCAAAAATTGATGGAGATGTGTACTGGAAGCTAGACAATTGCATTACTCTCCTAAAAAAGCTTTACAAATTATTAACTTTTGCTGTGCATTACACAACATTTGTGTAAATTACCGATTTTATAACAAATGAATCTTCCCAGGATGAAGTTTTTGAAGCAATACAGTTTGATGAAACTGAATCTAACTCCTCCTATATCAATGAAGCTAGATGTGTTGTTAGAGCTTTTATAGGGAATTCATTATAAATTTAAAAACATGCTTTATTAATTTAAAAATAAATCATTTTCATTGTACTTTTAAAAACAATAGTTTCATTCAATAAACCATATAATTCTTTCTTTAAACTAAATATACTTAATTTTATTCACAAATTTTATTAACTCTTAATTTAAATAAAATGTGTTAAAATAAGGTAAATATAGTTTATTAAATGCAGAAAAAGAAAAATTAAAAACAACAAAGAGGTGTACTATATAAAACAACATTACTAGTTAATGCAGCTCCTTGCAGCCAATATTAATCCGTATTTGTAGACTCTTACCTAAGTTAGCACATATTTTTTTTTTACATTTGCAGTACTTCTGAAGTATTAATTTTGTTGTGGGTTGTCGCTCCTGCTTGTGAGTAGGCATTGCACTTATATTTTTCGTTGGTATTTCAATGATAGTTTCACCGTCAAAGCTATTATTCAAAAAACTTTTTCATAGGCAAAACTTTGGTCTTCTGTATCTGTGAGTATATCAGGTTCTTCATTCTTACTTGTTTCACACTGGTTGCTATCAATTGTGTTAGATCAGGGATGGGCACATTTTTAGCCCGCAAAATTAGCAAAGTGCGCACGAAGGCTAGATGAGGGCAATATCAGTTTACGGAGGGAAGGGCATAAAATGTTGCGAAAAAAATCAATTACATTCCTCCATAACTTAATAAACCTTTTCTTTGTTTACATACATATACTCACCTCTAGAAAATCTTAGGGTGTTGTGTTACACTTTTTTTGCTACTTTAATGGTAATCAGGGTGTTGTGTTAGCATTTAAACTACATATAAATTTTAAATTTTGATGACCGAGACTTTAAAATATATTAAATAATGCAAGTGTTCACGTTATTTAAGTGATTATATTGAATTACTTTGCATATCTGTTCAATTTTATTGGAATATTAGTTGTTGTTTAATGTTAAATCAGTTTTTTTTGTGCAATTTTTAAACACGCTTCAAGTATTTCCAAATTTTTGCATGCAGTAGGATACAATCCTGGGTGGTAATTTGTCGTTTGACATATACAAATTGACAACTCGTTAGCCGTTATAGGAAAACATCAATTGGAAATTGAGTTTGAAATGAAAGATATGTATGTCGAAGTTTTAATAAGAATACATATTAATGTTAATAATAAAGTTTATATTAAAAATTGTAGAGCCTTTTTATTGCTGCGAAAATTCACAACCCGACGTATTAAAATACTTTTTATAAGAATTAGAACATATTTTTCTTTAAGAATTTTTAATGGGCAGGCAGCCAGCCCTCATTTTCGGCACATCAAATTTTTGAGCATTTCACATAGGTAACTACCTCCCCATTCTAAAAGTTAGCTTATGTATTTTAATATATTTAATAGAGTTGTAGGATTTTGGATGCATCTATTGTGAGAGCTTAGAAATCTTTATTAATTATTAAATTATTTTGTGCAATATTTTTATTTAAATTTTTATGTAAATTATTAATTATGTTTATTTTAAGTTGAAAAGGTGAAAATAGGCCTACCGGAGAACCGAACACCTAAAAAAAGTCTGTAACGCGCTTTATTGCAAACCTCTGGGGTGGTGTGAAAAATGCAAAACTTAAATATTCAAAAATAAATTATCAAAAATAGTATACGGATGAGAATTAGAACGATGTATTAAAAATTCGGCTTCAAATGCCTAAATATCTTCTTCCCAAATTAAAATTATTGGTAATAATATTTCAAAAACTTACGAATACAAACCGTTTTATATTTTCTGTCTGTCAATTGAAAACAAATACATTCAGAAGAAAACTCACCACCGAGAAATCTAAGAACAGGGCTGCTTTTTATTAATAAGAACTCACTACATAAAAATATCTGACTATCAGTAAATGATATTTTTATGGGCGAAACATGACACACTATGGCGTTTAAATCAAGTATTAGTAAATATATGTCATTAATAAATAATTTCCTTTTATATTAAGCAACAATATTTATAGTTTTTGTTATTTAATAGAATAAATTTGCTAAGTATTTACTGCCTCAATATATACAGCACTGCGTTGCTACCTCTGAAAATCCAAGATGGCCGCTATTCACCCCTCAGAAAGCTACCACGAAAAGGTTATCTACTGTATATACTGTGGCAGAATGGTTGCGCCAATACTGACATTGTACACAAATTAAAGAGCGGAAGTTTACTTCATATCGGAATTGTACAGTTGTGAGAACAAAAAGAGGTAAACATAATTTGCAAGTTTTAAAGTTTCGCATTAATATTTGTTTTTATTTTCCTTTGCATGTTGCGGAATTCTAATCACTGGTAGGAAAAATTATATGAGTTATACTTGTATCTAAAAACAATTTTATTTAATAAGAAAACAGCACATTTTAAAACTTCACAACACCTTATGGTTGTTCCTATTTTGTTCACACCACTGTACATGCGATAGAACAGTAATGGTGCTGATGCCAGTTGTAAAAACTCATTTTAGCTACAATTGGGAAAACTTTTCTCAAGTTGTGGGCTTTTATACGTACATATGCAAGGCAGTTTTATATATCTGAATATATAAAAAAAAAGATACTTGTGACCATAATATATATTTTTTTAAACATATTGCAGTTCCATTTAATGAAAATGCTTAAATAAATATATATTAAATATATATACATATATATAAATATATATTAATATTTGTGATATTTTCAGTTTGGTTGTTTTATCAAAATATTCAAAGAAGTGAGGTTTTTTTCTATAATTGATCTGTTAAATTTTAAAAATCTAAATTGCCTCTGAAAATGTATTAAAATAATAATACGCGCTGTAGAAAGGGAACACATATTTTCAAAAATATAAGAAATCATCAAATAAAAATATATTTTCGCGGTATGGCATTATTGATTGAGAGTGGCTAAGCACACAAATGGGATACAAAGGCTAATGGCAGAAACATAGAATACCGCTTCTCCCTTCGCTACGAGCGGCAAGCGTTTTTTCTCGTTTTCATTCGAACAATGTTGCCATTACTCAATACGCATATTTAGTTTTGCACACATCTAACTTTTCAATTATAATTTTTCGTAATATAAAATATCAACACTGAAATCAAACTAGTAAAACTAGTTTATGTATTTATTAATAATAGCATTCGATTCTGATTTTGCTTTAGTTTAAGAAAATTTCAAATATATTGAAGACAATTTTTATAATTACTACAGTATATCGAGCCTGGCAACCCTTCGTTGTGAGAGAGCAATCAGCTGAGTTGTTTCTATGGGGAAAACCCCCAAGTCGTTGGAAATTCTACGGTAAGCGGGCGGTAGAAGCGTTGTTGGGCAATTCTTTACATTGCGCTCTCATAAGATTCATTTGTGTATATGCGTTTGAAGAAACAGTGGTTCATAACCTGAAGTTATTATTGAAATTACTTTTTATAAGGAAGCTTAAAGAAATAACCTGGTTTGAAACTTTTTGCTTCGAAAATTATATCTGTGTTTCAAAGCACATAAACTTGTGAACAATTTTTTTCAAAAATTAAATTAAACAAACACAAAATAAGAAGTAGCTTATTTGATTTAAATTTTGGTACAATTATGCGTGCAGCTACAGCAAATGAGATTAAACCAAAACATAGAAATTATTATGTGAATATGAAAAAAATTATTACTAAAATAAAATATTTATTATACTTTTTGTTATTTGTCTTACATTTTATAAATTTATAGTAGTTACAAAGAAACTTAGAATTGTTAGGCAATTTTATAGTTATTACCCACAGTGCAACTTCCCATATATGCGCGCGAGTTACATTCCTATACTCTAAACACCTTGTAATAATATATACTTATGTATGTATATAGTAAATGCTTAATAGCTTAATAACATAAAATTAGGTTCCACATTAGGCTTAGTTGTGGAATAAGAGAGTGAGCGTATTTCGGGTCTGCTAACGCCAACTCAACTAAAAACATAAATATATACATACATATATATATAAATAAGTATATATAAGTAAATAAGCTAATGTCGAACGATAATACAGTTAAGCCTAATATTAGAAGCTAACTAACTAAGAATGTCAGTACAGTTAGCATTAGAATAAGGAGTATGTAAACTAATAAGGAATATAAAGTTAGTCAGTCTTAAGATTCACTTCAATAAATACGGTTGTCAAAAAAAGGCCGAAGCTTTTTTATTTTGTAAACCATAACTGGCGCAGTCGGGTTAACTTTGATCAAAAGATCAAAGGAATCGAATCGTAATGCCGAAAATATTTAAAAAGTTTAATTAAAAAAATAAGCGAAAGTTTTATGCCGAAAAGAAAAAAAGAATCAAAATAATCATTAATATTACAAAAAAGTAAACGATGCATAAATTAGTGAAATTAGTGAGATATATAGAATAAACAAAAGTGCAAAAAGTTTAAAATAAATAGAAAGTGCGAAAATAGTAAACAAAATTCTATAAAAAAAACGAAACAAAAGTGCAAAAAGTTTAGAATATATACTTAAATATACATTTTACAAAAAAAAAAGAAAGTGCGAAAATAGTAAAAAAAAATTCTATAAAAAACGAAACAAAAGTGCAAAATGTTTAAAATAAATAGGAAGTGCGAAGATAGTAAAAAATCCTATAAAAAAACGAAACAAAAGTGCAAAAATTTTAAAATAAATAGGAAGTGCGAAGATAGTAAAAATCCTATGAAAAACGAAACAAAAGTGCAAAAATTTTAAAATAAATACTTAAATGTACATTTTACAAAAAAAGGGAAGTGCGAAAATAGCAACAAATTCTATAAAAAACGAAACAATAGTGCAAAAAGTTTAAAATAAATACTAAAGTATACATTTTACAATAAAAGTGAGCGTGAAAATAGTACAAAAATCTATAAAAAACGAAAGCTCCAGTGAAAATTAAAAAAAAAAACAAAAAAAACATTTTTTTTTTAGTGAAAATCGAACTCAAATTTCCAAAAAAAAAAGAAAACGAAAGTTACAGTGAAAAAAAAAATTAGAAAATTTTTTTTTGAAAATAAGTGAAAATAAAGCATTAAACAAAAAGCATTAAAGTCTTGAAGGAAAAGAGAAGCGAAATAAGTGCTAAAAAAGAAAAAAATATACAGAAAGTTGCAAGTCGTCCAAAAAGTGCTAGTGTCACGTATCACAAAGAAAGAGTACAGTTTCGACAAAGATTTAAGAAATTTACAGCTTGCAACAGTAACAACGGAAATTACGTTACGGACAACCGAATTTAACCATCAAAATAAAACAAAACACGCCAAGTAATACTGGTTATAGTGAAAATATTGAAATAGGTATCCACAAGTTCATGAATTAGAAATACAAAAACAAATAAAAGAAATGTTAGAACATAATATAATTAGAGAAAGCAACTCTGCTTACAACAGCCCTTTGTGGATAGTCCCCAAAAAAGCGGATGCAGACGGATATAAAAAATGGCGTATCGTCGTCGATTACAGGAGATTAAATGAAATTACTATTTGTGATAAATTCCCGATACCTAATATCGATGGTATCATGGATAAACTAGGTAGAGCACAATATTTTTCCTCTATCGATCTCGCGAAAGGATTTCATCAAATACTGGTAGATGAAAAAGACAGGAAGAAAACAGCGTTTTCTACTCCGTTAGGACATTATGAATTCTTAAGAATGCCATTCGGTCTTAAAAATGCTCCATCGACATTCCAACGTCTTATGAACTCAGTACTTCGAGATTTCATAAACAAGATATGCTGTATACTGAGACATTTTGATTTTTAGTACTTCTTTGTCAGAACATATAAATAATATGCGGAAAATTTTTACAAAACTAAAACAAGCAAAATTGAAAATACGTTTAGAAAAATGCAGTTTTTAAAGAGAGAAACAGACTTTCTAGGTCATATACTAACTCCTGAAGGAATAAAACCAAATCCAAACAAAGTTGAAGTTATCCAAAAATTAAAGTTACCAATTTCTCAAAAGCAAATAAAATCTTTCTTAGGCATTACCGGCTTTTACAGGAAATTTATAAAAGACTATTCTAAAATAGCTTATCCTATGGTCGCATATCTGAAAAAAAAAATGCAAAGATCAACGTTAATAACCCAAGTTATATAACCGCTTTCGAAAATTTAAAAAATATTATTACAAATCCTCCCATTTTAAGGTATCCAATTTTTACAAAAAGATTTAAATTAACTACAGACGCTAGCAACTTTGCTATTGGCGCAGTTCTCACACAAGACGACCACCCAATTTCATATGCTTCACGCACATTAAATACTCACGAGAAAAACTACTCAACCATCGAAAAGGAACTATTAGCAATAGTGTGGTCAGTAAAATACTATAGACCCTCCTTATATGGAAGAGAATTCGATCTAAAAACAGATCACCAACCACTTAAAAGGCTACAAAAGAAAAATTCTGGTAAGGATATAAATCCAAGACTTCAACGTCGCTGGTACAATTAGGAGAGTACGATGCAAAAATCGATTATATAACCGGTAAAGAAAATAAAATAGCGGATTTTCTGAGCCGAATTAACAGTGATGAAATAAACATGGTGAATTCCGAAAATTTGGGAATTACCCTTAACAAAATGTTGCAAATAAAAGATTTAAACGCTGGTGAACAACAAGACCAAACAATGCTTTCAATAAAAGTCCAAACTAGCCATTCTCATGAAGAAAATCTTTATAATCTCTTTAACATTCTCAATACAGTCGTAAATCGTTTCAAACAGCAATTAATTTTAGTCGAAGCAAAAGAAATGAAATTGTTCATATAGATACTTATGTTAACAGTAAACAGTCATTTATAATATTCATCGATAAATTTTCAAAACATGTTATTTCTTTCCATTTACCTGATAGAAATAGTCTAACGATCATAGATAAAATTAATGAATTCTTGTCAATTAAAGGCCATATAAAAAAGTTTGTTTTCGGTAATGAATTTAATTCAAAACCAATCCGGGAATTTTTAAATAGAGAAAATATAGAATTTCATGCCACTAAACCACATAGCCATACGGGAAATTCAGATGTAGAGAGAATAAATAATACCCTTACCGAACGTATAAGAATCCCTAAATGTAGAAGAAAAAGTTCCAATTACCATTCAAATGTGTAAAGCCGTAAAACTTTATAACAATTCATTTCATACCACAATAAAAGCTACTCCTTTAGATGTTCAAAACAACAAAGTTAATCATAGCATAATTAAAAATCGGTTAGAAGAAGCAAAATTGAAGATCATTTCTAAGCATAACACAAGAAAGGAAAATTACCTAGAAAAAAGGCGAGAAGGTTTCATTCGAAATTACAAAAGCGTTAGACACAAAGAAGAACCAAAATTTATTAAAAGAAATCTAGAAAACGTACATACTTCAAATATTAAACGCCCTTTTAAATTTGCAAATGACAACAATCACAATAGAAACTCTAACGACAATTAGCCCATTTTAAAACAAAAATCTATCCCCTTCAGTGTAATGCACAATATATATCTTTTAAAAGAAGATAAAAAAACAAAATATACATTTTTTTTAATTCCGGTTATATGTATATAACCTATATTCCCATCGATCGTCTCAATTTTAATAAATATATACTTACCATTGTTGAAAATAAAATTGTAAAAATATAAAACAATAATTACCTATCATAATTTATATTAATATTAATATAAAACAACGTTTCTTTTGTTTAAGCACTATACATATGTACATAGATACGCTACGCTGTTAAAATCATATTTAAAACAACTCCAAATTAAAAATGTTTACAATTTACATATTTATAAAAAAAAACTTATTTTATCTATTGAATTAATTAAAATTTAATAAAATTATTAGATATTTTTGTAATGAGATCCAGGAGAATCTCAAATCAAAGGGTGGAGGAGTTACATTCCTATACTCTAAACACCTTGTAATAATATATACTTATGTATGTATATAGTAAATGCTTAATAGCTTACTAACATAAAATTAGGTTCCACATTAGGCTTAAAGCGCCCATACACGAGCACACAAGTGCGTTCGATCGGTATGTGTGTGCTTGCGGTTTATCGTGTATGGGCTTGTTCGCGTACCGATCCATTTTCGCGAAAATGTTTGATTTTTTACGATCAAAATTATTGATTATAATTATAATTAAAATGCTACATTAGAAATAAATTCCAAGAAATGTTCCGCTTGCCTATCGCACATGTTAACTCTGTGAAGAACGAACGCAAAATGGATTTGTGTGTCGTGTATGGGCAAACGAATTCATACCGATCGAACGCACTTGTGTGCTCATGTATGGGCGCTATTAGTTGTGGAATAAGAGAGTGAGCGTATTTCGGGTCTGCTAACGCCAACTCAACTAAAAACATAAATATATACATACATATATATATAAATAAGTATATATAAGTAAATAAGCTAATGTCGAACGATAATACAGTTAAGCCTAATATTAGAAGCTAACTAACTAAGAATGTCAGTACAGTTAGCATTAGAATAAGGAGTATGTAAACTAATAAGGAATATAAAGTTAGTCAGTCTTAAGATTCACTTCAATAAATACGGTTGTCAAAAAAAGGCCGAAGCTTTTTTATTTTGTAAACCATAACTCGCCCTCTCATTTGTAAACACGGTGTGGCAAAATACGTTGCTCTCATTTGTAAATATGGAGTGGTAAAATACGTTGCTCTCACTTCCCTCTTCATGTTTGCCCGCGATGATCCCCTCATCTAGCCCTCAAAATGTGCACTCGTGCCCGAACGGGCAAAATGCCACTGAAGGTTAATATGCCCACCCTTGATTAAGACAATCAATCGACAATCATTGTTTACCTTTCTCCATTCTGCAATTGATTTCAATGGTGGCCCCATGCTGTTGAGAGAATCATACAACTTATTACAATACGCATTCTTTATTCTCCTTCTGTTAGGATTTTTCGACATAGTGTTGACCAAATATGTTAACTGGGCCTTATTAATAGACCTTATTCCATAAAAACATTTTTTTAAATTAAGAAAATTGTTAATAAAATATACTTACATTTCAATGAAAGTTTGTTCCCTCTCAAAGGCTTTGTGAACGAATTTTATGATTTCACATGAAAAAAAAGAATACACGTGAAGTTCACGATAAGAAAGACACAAATTTGGGAATTTTTTCATTAGAAACGGCGTTCACGCGAAGTTCACGACTAGGTTGAATATACGAAACTCATAGTTTCATATTTTGGTTCTAATTAAAATTATAAATATCACTGGGAGTAATGTTAATTTCTTTAATAATAAAACCCACCGGTTGTTGATATATGATTTCGGTGACCATCCGTACTGTTTTTTGCAGGACCGTACTGTTTTTCATACCTCTGTCCTGCGAAATTTTTCGAAACAGATAAACCTGAAAATGTACTGTTTTTTCCCAAGTGTCCTGCCTTTGTCCCGCATTTTATTCGATACTTAAAAATGTACGGTGGCAGCCCTTTACTAATCAAAATGTAGGAAGTTATCGATAATAACTACCATTTCTAATGAACATATGTTTCTTGCAATGCAATTTTCGTGAATGCTGCGCAACGATTGACCATCGAACAAGAAATAGCGAACAAAATTGGTAAGTCTTCAGAAAATTGTTTGAACACTTCAATTAAATACTTTTTTTATTGTAGCGTTATGGCTCCACATAGAAAATGCACTTTCAACAATAATTTGAAAGAGAAGTACGCGTTTATAAAAAAGGCTGCACATGAGAATGAAGTGAAATGTTTGAAATGCAGTGCTGTTTTTTCCATTGCTAATGGTGGTAAATGTGATATTGAACGCCATTTAATATCGCAATAACATCGTAAGGCTGATTTTGAAGCTTCAACCAGTCAATCCGTTCTCAATTTTGTGCGACCACGTACAATGGATGACCAGGGAATGAAGACCAGCATCAATGAAGGTACTTGGGCGAACCACACCGTAAACCACAACTTTTGGTTTCGTTCTAATGATTGCACATCAAAATTAATTAAATGATGTTTTGACGAAAACTATTCATCCCCTCGCACTAAAACTGAAGCTATTGTGTGTAATGTATTAGTACCACACGTATTGCAGCAAATCGAAGCTGATTTGCGGGAAGTTAATTTTATTTCCATTTTCTCCGATTGTTCAAATCATGGCAGCATTAAGATTTGTCCGGTGCTTGTCAGATACTTCTTGCCGCAAAAGGGGATACAAATAAAAATATTGGATGTAAAGGAACTGTCAGGTGAATCGTCAGATATTTTAACAGCTCTAATTTCCAATGTAGTGTCTAAATTTGATGTGAACCAAAAATTACTCGCTTTATGCGCGGATAACACCAACTGCAATTTTGGTGGAGCAGCAACACGTGGAAAAAAAATCTTTTTCATAAGCTTAAAGAATCTACCGGTAATATGCTTATTGGAATAAATTGTGCTGCGCACATTATTAATAATTGTATTCAAGCCTCCATAGATTGTCAGCCGATAGATATTGAAGTAGTTGTAGTTACAATTTTTTCGTACTTCTACATATATACAGTTATAGTTGAAAATTTAAAGCAAATATGTGACGCAGTTGATGTTGAATACAAAAAATTACTTGGATTTAGTAAAACCAGATGGCTTACTCTTAAGCCGTCAATAGAAAGAATTTTAAAGGTTTATAAACCATTGAAGGAATATTTTTTACAACAACCCAAATGCCCGACTATTTTATACAATTTTTTGGATATCCTGCATCCGAAGAGTGGCTTTTTTTTGCACATTTTCAAGCATATTTTTTCCACACTTATATTCTTCAAATTGAGTCCCAGAAAATCTCTATGATAGAAGTGGCCTTACTTATTAAAGAACTCAAATTTAAAATAACCGAACGCCGTGATGAAATTTTTATACCTATAGTTGTAAGGAATTTAATTTCCGCGTTGGATAAAACGGGAATGAAATATGCAGATGAATTTAATAGTAACTCGACAAAATTTTATTATAATTGCATTGATTATTTACATCAGTGGGATCAAGCCTTTAAAGACGTAGAAGTGATGGAACGGGTACTTCTGCGTAAATTACCATCTTGGAATTCTGTGGAAAGAAATTTAATATACGTCATGGAAATCAGAAATAAAACTGATATAAATGAAGGTGAATTATTTGACGAGTTTTCTTTCGTTAAAAATTATTTAACTTCCGATAAATTAAACGAATGGGAAAACAGTGAAAAAACTGTAGTAGATAAATGGGTTGAAATATGTATGCATTTTAAAAATAATTCTATACCTTTTAAAAATATTTTAAAAGTTGTTGAATTTGCCTTGTGTTTGCCAGGCTCAAATGCCCCAACCGAAAGAATCTTTTCAATCTTAAACAACGTGTGGACTGATGAAAAATCCCAGATAAAAGTGGAAACTATCAAAGCAATATTAATAACAAAATGCAACTATGATCTTACCTGCCTAGAATTTAAGGAGGATTTACAAAATAAAAATCATTTATTAAAAAAAATTTATAGTTCAGAAAAATATCAATAATTAGATATACTTACATACATACATATGTACCTGTTGTGACCATAATAATAGCACCTTGATATTTAAACCATTTTCCCTACAGTTCTTTAATGTTCATAAATTTTGTATAAGGTTTAGTTAATTTTATAACTACAACCATATAAATCCACATTTCAAACCTTATACAAAAGAGATACAAAATTACTAAATTTTCACTAAAAATCCGAATCTTTATAAAAAATATTGTAATGCAGTTTTTTATGATTGCGCACTTTCTTCTTATTTTTTGAACATAAGCGTGACGCCATTAAGAGAAAAAAAATATTAAAAAAATCAACAGGATTTTTTAGCAACTTCAAACTTGAACTTAATTGTACTAAAATTTAACTGCATTTCCATATTTTTTATACAGATTCGGTTTAAAAATTTTAATTTTTAGTGAAAATTTGTTAATTTTGTATCTCTTTTGTATAAGGTTTGAAATGTGGATTTATATGGTTGTAGTTATAAAATTAACAAAACCTTATACAAAATTTATGAACATTAAAGAACTGTAGGGAAAATGGTTTAAATATCAAGGTGCTATTATTTTGACAAGCATTTTATCATTTACAATAAGTTTTTGTACTCTCATATGAAAAATATGCATACCAATGAAGAAAATGTGATTTATGTTTCAAGTTAAAATTGGATTGAAAAATATTTACATATATTTTTTTTATTATTTTAATGTTGCGTAAATAAAAATATGAAAATATTTGGTCATATATTTTTAAATATTTATTATTTTAATGATTGAAAAAAAGTTGAAATGCAAAAACATTGATAAATTAATGATAATTTGAATATAATATTCAAATATTTATTCAAACTTAACAAAATTGTGTTTTTTCAAAAATTTTCTTAAAGCTACTCAAAAAAAGATGACTTTTTTTGGTCATTAGAATAGACGCACATAAGCTTTTATATTTTTTATAGGAAAATAATTTTTTTTTAACTTAAATTTTTAGTTCGCATAGCTATTTGATTTATTAGAAATAAAAAAATAATAATTTCAGTAATGAGTACTTCGTCCTTTGTTATATATAGATATACAGGTCTATGTAGCTGTTCCCGCATTTTAAAAGCTGATTAATGTCTCCTTATCTCCGTATTGTATTTCGTTGATCCGTGTTAGCCAGCCCCAAACATTTTCAATTATGTTGATCGGATATAAGTAGATGACTCGAAATATTGATTTACAATGAATGGGAGCATTGTCTTGTTGAAAAATCAAAGGAATTGGTCCTAAGAGATCTCTTAATTGTGGAAATACCTACTCCAGCAATGTTTTGAAGCGACTGCCGTATATCTTCTGATCGATAAAAATCAAGTCAATCGTTCCATAAAACGTAATTGCACCCCATACCATGACTCCACCTTCTCGGCTGTGGTGGCGACTTAAATATAACTCATCTTTCCGCAAATCGTGATAATAGTATTGAAAGCCATCAGGGCCATCTAAATTAAAACGTTTTTCATCAGTAAAGACCACTGAACGCCAATCTTAAGTCGCGTGCAAGATTGAACAGTCCACACATTTTTTCGCGAACAAAGTTGCTAAGCGTAGATTCAGTATTTTTAAACGCTTTAGGTTTCTGTTTCTGACATAAACGGTTGAAAGGCTTGCTTTTACTTCGGCCAATTCCTTAACCTTAGCTGCAGACTCAGTCGAATTTGAAACAATTCTAACAATTTTGCATACTGATTGTTCAGATAGGGCTTTCTTATTTCCTTTATAGCTTTTTCCATATTCCTCTGGATCCTTTAAATATCTATCAACGGTTCTGGAGCTGCGTTTTATCTGTTTGGCGATGTTTCGATTAGATAGTCCTTGGGAGTGAAAAAAGTCTACTTTTTCACGTTCCAATAAGCTCAGAATAGTAGCTTTTCCCATTATTACTTTAAATGTAGCTCGAAAACAATTTATTTGTTTATTTTTAGTACTTTCTCAATAAAAAAACCTGCACTTGTTTACATAAGACAAAGAAATGTAAAGTGCGTCTATTTCAATGACCAACCGTAAGCGCACGTGATTGCTATAGACATTTCTGCAAACTTCGAATGTACAGTTATTTTTTCGAAATCCGGATGTTGTTTGTAAGTCCGTAAATATAACAATTTATTAAAAAAAACCGTTGGTCCGACCAGCAGTGTATATCATTTGAAAAATTGTCCTGCTTTTTCGATTCATATTTATGGTCACCGTATATATGATATACAAGTACGTTGCTGTGCGTTGATTGCGAGTATTTCGTTGATCACGTTTGGTTGACGGATATAAGTAGATGCAACAGATTTATACAACGAAGTACAAGCAATCGGCTGAAATATTGTTCATAAAAGTACTCGACTGGACTTTCGATCGTCAATATGTCACACATTTTTTATACTCTCGCAACAAAGGAGTATTATAGTTTTGTTCACATAACGGTTGTTTGTAGTACCAAAGTGATCAGGGTGACGAGTAGAGTTGAAATCCGGATGTCTGTCTGTCCGTCCGTCCGTCCGTCCGTGCAAGCTGTAACTTGAGTAAAAATTGAGATATCATGATGAAACTTGGTACACGTATTTCTTGGCTCCATAAGAAGGTTAAGTTCGAAGATGGGCAAAATCGGCCCACTGCCACGCCCACAAAATGGCAGAAACCGAAAACCTATAAAGTGTCATAACTAAGCCATAAATAAAGATATTAAAGTGAAATTTGGCACAAAGGATCGCATTAGGGAGGGGCATATTTGGATGTAATTTTTTTGGAAATGTGGGCGTGGCCCCGCCCCTACTAAGTTTTTTGTACATATCTCGGAAACTGCTATGGCTATGTCAACCAAACTCTATAGAGTCGTTTCCTTTAGGCATTTCCATATACAGTTCAAAATTGGAAGAAATCGGATAATAACCACGCCCATACAAAGGTTATGTTGAAAATCACTAAAAGTGCGTTAACCGACTAACAAAAAACGTCAGAAACACTACAGCAAACGGAAGAAATGGCAGAAGGAAGGTGCACCCAGGCTTTTTTAAAAATTGAAAATGGGCGTGGCGCCGCCCACTTATGGACCAAAAACCATATCTCAGGAACTACTCTACCGATTTCAATGAAATTCGGTACATAATATTTTCTTAACACCCTGATGACATATACGAAATATGGGTGAAATCGGTTCACAACCACGCCTTCTTCCAATATAACGCTATTTTGAATTCCATCTGATGCCTTCTCTGTATAATATATACATTAGGAAATGAAAATACAATTCAATACTCAAAGTACACAAATTTATTTAATCTAATTAATTTTACAGCAAAATAAAAAAAATATTTAAATTATTATCACTTTATCATGCGGGAGTATAAAATGTTCGGTGACACCCGTACTTAGCCCTTCCTTACTTGTTTTGTTTTGATTTTTTGTTATCAAATGCTGCATGACATGACTGCACCTCACTGAATTTTTTTTCTATAAATGTAATCTTGAAGCGCTCTTCTTGAACATTTTGAAGACAGCAGCAACATATCAAGCAGCTGATGTACACAACTTCGTTATTGCCGTTGAAATGATACCTCGGAGTTAATTTATACTTCTGGTAAAATAAAGTTAACTCTTTGAGCAGTGGCGGTAGAATTCAAATAGAAAATCTTAGGAAGGAATGTCTTTTTAAAATAAACGACATATTGGGCATAAAATCATAACTTACGCGCAAATGGTAAATTTTTTGAACTACAATTTCATTTATTCCAAGTGATTCACAGGTTTAAATGCCATTCCTCTGAAAATTGTGCATGTAGGTGGAATACGGTGTGAAAAAGTTTTCTTACATTTCACATATTTGTGAACCAAGCGCCAAAATTAGAAATCGGTTTAATTTAGCACAACGCCAACTCTAAGCCTTCTGCCATAAAGTCGTGCTGTTGGCTAAATAACTGTGCGGGTAAGAAATTGTGAATTTTAATATTTGACAGATGTTTCCTGGCGCTTGCTATCGTTTATTGTTGAAAATGTAGCGGCAAAAACTCTTAGAACAGTTTTGTATGATTTTTCCAAATCAAAGGCACGAAAATATGTAAATTATTAACTTTTTCTATTGTACTATCAATTGTAATATTTTTATACTCTTGCAACCTGTTGCTACAGAGTATAATACTTTTGTTCACCTAACGCTTGTACGTATCAACATAAACTAATCGAGATAGATATAGGCTTATGTATATATAAATGATTAGAATGACGAGCAAAGTTGAAATCCGGGTGAATCTTTGTCTGTCCGTTCGTACGTGCAAACTGTAATTTGAGTAAAAATTAAGATATCTTGATGAAACTTGGTATGCGGGTTCCTTAGTATAAAAAAAACAATTACGGGTTCGCAGATGGGCGTAATCGGACCACTACCACGCCCACAAAACGCCCTTAACCGAAAACCTATAAAGTGCCATAACTAGAACATAGAACTCTAATTTGGAACAAGGGATTTTGAAAAGTAATAATAAGTTTATTGTACATATCTTCTAAATCACTAAAGCTACAACAAGCAAATTTACCTAGCACAAATATTATAACAACTCCTATCGACGATGTGAAAATGGATGAATTCGAGAGATAACCTCGCTCACTCCCCATACAAATCTCCCCAATAAATCAATAACTCAATACGATAAACACATTAAATTTTAGCTTTGAGTTAGTATGAGTGTTTATGGCAGCCGGTGTGAAAGTTGGACGATGAGAATGGCACCGCCCACTTTTTGGTGTGAAGTCCCATATCTCTGGGCCCGTCCGACCGATTTCAACTAAAGTTAGTATGTGGCTGTCTTCTTACATTTCTATGCCACAGTGTGATTGATTATTTCATTTCCCAGTACACAAATCAAGAAGCAATTAATATAACGGAATAAAACTTAACACGAATAATGCCTTTAGTGTATGCCACCTTATGACTAAAAACTCTTTAATTAAAATAAAAACTGTTCAATGATCGAAAATATCGGTCTATGTGTGAGATATATTGTGTTGTCTTTTCGTATTTCTAATAAAACTTCAACTTCTTTTTTTATATTTATACTAATAAATAAAAAAACAAGTATGCACCATTTTAGTCGACCACTTTTTGCCATTTCAGAAATTCCCTCTTGATGCAACGGCACAACAACAAACACAAGCAGAAAATTATATATTATTAGTTAGTAATGTTATTTATTCTAATAATACTAAAATGAATTCTAAAATTAAAAATTGTATATAGTTGTGCGTAAATTTATTTTAACCAATATTAATCCTATTAATTAATATTCCTACAATATATAATATTTTCACAAATTTTATTTTATGTTAGTTTTGCGTGCTGTATTTATGTATTTTAAACTTCACTTAATTATTTTTAGCGTACTATTTAAATATATATATAAGTATATACTTTACACCGTCATAAAGGTTTTTTATTTAGTATTTACATATTTCATTGTGGCGGTTCTCTTTATATCTGTGCATATTTGAATTTTTCATTTAGAAAAATGGTGTTTTAAAATAAGAATAAAAATTCGCTTAACATCTTGGTGGATGAAATAAAAAGTTTAATCTCTTATTGACATTTCGTAAAAATTTTAAGAGAATTGGATAATTACAATCGATGTTATCGATCAAAAAGTGACAGCAGCTTTTGGTCATCGGTCGTAAAATGCATTTTGAACAAAGAGCAAATATTAAATTTTGTTTTAAACTTGGGAAAACGTTTACTGAAATATTTCAAATGATGAAAAAAGTGTTTGGTGATCAGTGCCTATCCCGTAGTAATGTGCAAGGTCGTGAGGACCTCTGTGACGATCAGAAGTCGGTCGTCTTCAGAAGTCAAAAATAAAGACAATGCTGATTTGTTTTTACGATTCCGAGGGTATTGTACACCGAGAGTTCGTCCCACTTGGCCAAACGATTAATGCTGTGTTTTACCTTGGTGTTATGAAACGTCTTTTATCACGCATTAGTCGTTCTCGACCACAATACCGTGAGGCAGGGTCCTGGCGCCTGTTGCACGATAATGCGCCGTGTCATCGGTCGACGCTTGTCACTGATTTTTTGACAAAAAACTCCATATTAATCATTAATCACTCACCCCACTCACCTGATCTGGCACCCTGTGATTTTTACCTATTTGGAAAACTTCATTTGCTCATGAAAGCACACTGGTTTCAGGACATTTCTGCTATCCAAAAGGCGACGACCGATATTCTCAAGAGCATTCCGAAAAATAACCTTAAACACTCATTTGAAATGCTAATTGACCGGGCTAAACGCTGTATCGAAGCACAAGGAAACTACTTTGAATAAAAAAATATAACTCTTGAAAAATATTAATTTTTTGTTGTTTTTTTTTTAACAGTCCTTTTTCTTTTGCGACAGACCTTGTATATATAATTATAATAAATTTTATATAAATATGTGGAAAAAATAATAAAATTTATAACTTCAAAATTAAAAAGTTTTGCTTGAAATTTTAAGAATATTTAAAAGTAGGAATCAAAAAATGCAACCCTGCATCAGCACGAGGCTTATGGCAAACTTAAGACTTTTTTGAGAGTTTGAAAACCTAGTGCTTCAGAGAATGCAATTGTCTCAAAACCAACCAAATAATTTTTAACCTTGCCCAATGTATGACACAACTTATGTCTACAATGCAAAATATGATATATGTATATGTATATATTCAAATCACAAAACCAAATGGGGAAAACTTTTTTAAATAAAAATCAGTGTATTCAACATTTGTATATGGAATTAACCAACATATATTGGAGCTTATTAGCTTTCTTGATAAAAATAATATAGATGGAATGCTATTGTGAGAAACTCATCTTACGTAAAAAACAATTTATTTATACCGGGATTTACACCCTATGTTACAAACCACCCAGGTATTAGAATCTCATGCTGCAGCGCGGTTACAAGCTACAACAATATCTATAAAAAATCGCTACGGGGACTTAAACCTCACGGACATGTACTGCCCACCTCGATTTAAAATTACAGATATCCAATTTAAAAATTTTTTTGGAACACTAGGTCATTGATTTCTAGGAGGCAAAACACATGTATTGGGGCTCACGATGCAATCAATTAATCAGAAAGGAGGACAACCGTATCACACTAATAAAATAGGCACAATAACCTTGACATAATCTCCTGGTAAGCCGACATACTACTGTGATCAAATTGAAAGGTGAATTTTGTCCATTTCATTTCCTTTAAAGTAATCTCCTCCCGCTGCAATACACTTACGCCAAAGAACTTTTCAGTCATCATAGCACTTGGAAAAATTCTCCGTCGTGATCAGATCAGAGCCTTCTTCGACTCAGCTTTTACATCCTCAATTGAATCAAAACGGAGTGGTCATATGAATTTGCTGAATAGCCAGAAGTTACACGAACGTAAATCAGGCGAATGAGGTGGTTGCGGCACAATATTAGTTGAAAATGTGGCGAAATGTCACGAATAACCAATGCAATATAAGATGATGCATTATCGCACTTCTTAGCTCAATAAATTCAGACATAGTCAAAATTAAAAAATACACTTTTAGAGCCTCACAAAACGACGCGTATCTCAAATACTAATGAATATTTTGACGTGTTCTGACATCACCGCCGTCCAAGAAATACGATGGACGGGATAAGGACTGAGGCGAGTAGGTCCTTGTGGCATTTTCTACAGTGGCCATATAAATGAGCGCAAATTTGGTGTGGGATTCGTGGTGGGAGAGATACTCCATCGCCGAGTTCTGACATTCACAACGGTGGATGAACGTTTAGCCACAATCCGCACCAAAGCGAAGTTCTTCAACATATCGGTGATTTGCGCCCACGCCCCGACGGAAGAGAAGGACGATGTGACCAAAGATGCCTACTATGAGCGCACCTATGAGAGCTGCCCCCGCCACGATATCAAAATCATGCTTGGCGACTTTAACGCCAGGGTGGGCAAAGAAGGTATCCTTGGCACTACGGTTGGTAAATTCAGCCTCCATGACGAAACATCCCCAAATGGATCGAGGCTGATCGACTTCGCCGTGGCCCGAATTATGGTTATTTGTAGTACTAGATTCCAGCATAAGAAAATTCATCAAACCATCTGGCTGTCCCCGGATCGAAAAACCACCAACCAGATCGATCATGTTGTGATAGACGGAATACACATCTCCACTGTTTTAGATGTACGTGCGCTCTGAGGTCCTAACATCGACTCGGACCACTATCTTGTTACAGCCAAGATTCGCACCCCTGTGCAGCAAAACACGCACGTCAACAAACACAAGGAAAGTTCGACGTCGAGAAGCTGCAATCAGAACAGACAGCTGAACGATTTTCTACTCTACTTGCACTCTACTCTCTGAGAGCACTCATCAACACCTCCTTCCGTCTAGCTGCAAACGAATCCATTGGTTTTCGGAAAATGCAAAAGCTGGTATGATGAGGAGTGCCGTGTCGCAGCGGAGAGAAAACAGACTGCCTACCTCGCAACGTTACGATCGACCACAACACGTGCGAGATGGGATAGATACCGAGAGTTGAAGAGGGAAGCGAGACGGAAAAAGAAAGAGGTCGAAATGCGTGAGTATGAAGAGCTTGACAAGCTGGCCGACAAGGGTAGTGCTCCAAAATTCTTCAAAAAGATGCGGCGACTAACAGAAGGTTTCAGAAGCGGAACCCCCAAAGGTGATATAGTGACCGATGCCCAGAGCATACTTAAATTATGGAGGGAACACTTCTCCAGCCTGCTGAATGGCAGTGAACGTACAACGCTAGGAGAAGGCGAACCCGATTGCCCAATCGATGACGATGGAGCAGACGTTCCGTTGCCCGACCATGAAGAAGTTCGAATAGCAATTACCCGCCTAAAGAACAACAAAGCGGCGGGGGGCGATGGATTGCCGGCCAAGCTATTCAAACACGGCGATGAAGAACTGATAAGAAGAATGCATCAGCTTTTTTGTAAAATATTTATTTGGAATTTAAGTGTGCTCTACCCAATCCACAAAAAGGGAGACCGCACAATCTGCGCCAACTACCGTGAGATAAGCCTCCTCAACATCGCGTAGAAGGTTCTATCCAGCGTATTGTGTGAAAGATTAAATCCCACCGTCAACAAACTGATTGGACCTTATCAGTGTGGCTTTAGACCTGGCAAATCAACAACCGACCAGATATTCACCATGCGCCAAATCTTGGAAAACCCGTGAAAGAAGAATCGACACACACTACCTCTTCGTCGATTTCAAAGCTGCTTTTGGCAGCACGAAAAGAAGCTGCCTTTATGCCGGGATGTCTGAGTTTGGTATCCCCGCAAAACTAATACGGTTGTGTAAACTGACGTTGAGCAACACCAAAAGCTCCGTCAGGATCGGAGAGGACCTCTCCGAGCCATTCGATACCAAACGAGGTTTCAGACAAGGCGACTGATATTGATATCATCGGCCTCAACACCCGCGCCGTTAGATCTGCTTTCTCCAGACTAGGCAAGGAAGCAAAGCAAATGGGTCTGGCAGTGAACGAGGGCAAGACGAAATATCTCCTGTTATCAAACATACAGTCGTCGCATTCGCGACTTGGCTCCCACGTCACTGTTGACAGTCATAACTTCGAAGTCGTAGATATTTTCGTCTATCTTTGTTTTAACCAGCGTAAACACCAATAACAAAGTCAGCCTCGAAATCCAACGCAGAATATCTCTTGCCAACTAGAGCTACTTCGGACTTAGTAGGCAATTGAGAAGTCCTTTGCGAATTTTCGAGAGAAAGGTTCTGCGAAAGATTTATGGTCCTTTGCGCGTTGGCCACGGCGAATATCGCATTCGATGGAATGAAGAGATGTATGAGATATATGACGACATTGACATACAAGTGTTCAGCAAATTAAAAGACAGCGGCTATGCTGGCTAGAACATGTTGACCGAATGGACGAAAACACCCCAGCTCTGAAAGTATTCGATGCAGTACCCGCCGGGGTAAGCAGAGGAAGAGGAAGACCTCCGGTCAATTAGTTTTAGGTGATACAAACAGACCTTAGGTGAACCAAACTATTATATTCTGTAGAAACATATGGCGAGAGTATAAAAGTAATGAAGATGATGTTCCAACGTGAAAAAAATATTCGAAGAGATGTACATACGTATGTATGTACACCCGCGGCCAAGCGTAACTTACCATTAAGAAATTTCTAGCGAAAACGTGTTCTATCACTCATTGTAACGGTACTTGTTGCGGTAATGGAATTTTTCCGTTAAGTTTTAACGAAGTGATCTCTGACTTACACAAATATAAAATATTAAGAAAAAAATAAGTTTTGTCAAAAAAGTAAAAGTAAACCAGAACTAAAAAAAATGTTAGAAAGTGTTTGGGAGGAGGAAATTTCAAGCAGTGTTTTGGAGAAACTTGTTGGGTCAATGCCTGCTCGTATCGAAGCTGTAATATTCGCTAGAGGTGGACCGACGCCATATTACATTTCCCGTTATTCTTTTTGAATATGTTGTAATTCCATTTTCAATTGAAACAAAAAATGTTGTTAAGTTATTACAAGAATTAGTAATAAAAAATGAAATCAAAGACTTGTGTGCAAATAAAAAAAAGTTGTCTCAATTTAATTTTACAAATGGGCCAGATTAAAGTCAACAGTTAACCAAATATATTCGAGCCATCTATATATTCCCCGTATTCTATTAAATCCATAAAAAAGTTCCCCAAAGAACGAAAAAATTGAAAATAGTAAAAAAATATCAAGTGGTAAGTTACGCTTGGCCGCGGGTGTATGTATGTACATTAGAAACAATTTTATTATCAAAAAAAAATTCTGATCGCAAACATTTGGAAGAAAGCCTGGAATATTGGGACATACATTTGTTTAATCTCGTACGTATTTTCAGATTTGATCTCTTAAAAAAAATATAGAAGATATCGGTTTGAATACAATAACAAACAAATAAACAGTTATTTTTTTTCAAATTTGTCCCACTGTAAGTATGATGCTGTTGCTTCTATGACGTCGTTGTTGTTATCTTTTATTATATGAAAGTTGAAGTTTTTGTGTAGGCCGAATTTATTATAACGCTTTTATTGTTTCATCTGTACGATTGTACGTACTTTTTTTTTAGCTGGCACTGTTTGATAGGCTGTGTTAAAAAACAAAAGAAGCAGAAAAGGGTTAAGTTCGGGTGCAACCGAACATTTTGTACTCTTGCAACTTGCATAAATCAACGTCAAGGAAATATGTTAAGATGTAACACTTCAACCAGAGGATCGCAATCTAAGACATTTTATATATACATATCGTCACCTGAAATGCAAAATAACGTAACATCACTTTTCGTAGGTTTACAGGAGAAGCAAAAAACCATATAAAAACAAAACCACTTGAGATATTGAAACAAAATTTTCAAATCTGAATTAACATGAAACAGTAAGTATATTTTAGAAAAAAATAAAGAAAAAATTAAGCAAATTTTATAGTAGGTGTTTTACGTTATTTTGAATTTTAATTTCTGAAACAAAATAACGTATGATCAATCTAAATTTGAATAAAAGTTAAAAATTTGAATATTAATACTTTGTTTTAATTTTAAATAAAAACATCAAGATAAGGAAAAAATTTAAAAGGTCATAAAAAAAAACTGACACATACGAACGCCAAACCCTTTGAGGGTTTTACTATACTGACCTAGTACCGTCACCCTGACTTGGAATTTCTCGCCCTCCAGATTAGCTGTTGTACTGTGTTATTCCAAAGGTATATTATCATAAAAGTAATAACATTCTGCTGGAATTAAAGCTTCTAAGTCCTGCAGATGTTGCCATTTCTTCTTAATTATTGTTAAACTTTGCAAAAGAACAGGCTGCTGAATTCCTAAAAAAGCACGGGTCTGATCACTTGGATCATGGAGTCGCTAAACCGAACTCTGGCGGCTCCTTCTCTACCCATATACCGAGGGAGTTGTGGGTGGGAAGAAGCCGTTGGAGAAAAGGGACAGTGAGCTTTTTTACGGATGGGTCAAAGGTGGAGGGGTCTACTATCAGGAGCTCTCTATCAACTCCAGTTTCTCCAACATCCTAAGTATTGCAGTGTCTTCCAGGCCGAGATTAGAGCCATTAAGGTAGCAGTAGATTTACTACTCCGGAGTGCAGCCTCCTTGAACTCATTAACAATGAAAGAATTCAGAGTTGATCGAAGACCTAACCTCGCTATCAATAGCATCGAGTGTCTTTATGATAAGAATGATATGAGTGCCAGACCACAGCGCAATAGCAGAAAACATGAGCTAGCAAGGAGAGGCACCCTAGAACCGCTATCGGTAGAATGGAAGCGGATCTGTGCTCCCGTATCCTATTCTATTACTGCTGGGCCACAACTTTTACACACGCTGTCGAAAAAGTCTTTTGTCTCAAGATCGTTCGCATGAGATCTAGTGATCTCTTTGCCCTCAGTAAGGCAGCCTTTCCCTACTTTAGAAGCTTGTAACACGCCATTGTCCTACCAGACGCCTTTTGCAGAAGCTGTATTGAAGAAGATTAGGTGGAAACAACTCAACACTTCCTTCTTGGCTGTCTTGCGTTAGGGAGGTCAAGACTTAATCACTTGGGGGCGCATACCTTCAGGCATCCCACCGAACTGGCGGGAAGCGTTTTGTCAATTTATAAGTTCGAACACAGGGGTTCTTCTTTTCTATGGCCTCACAAAGGACTACATATACGTATGTATATAGTAGTCTACGTTCGATCAACCATGTGGCCTAAACTAACCAAAGCACATTGAACTTAATCACTAAAAATAAACATAAACAATAAATGAAGGCTAACTTCTATATAAAAAAAAACACTCTGTCATATTTACATACATGAGTGATGATACGTTATTTTGTTTAACGAAATCAAGCACTTGATGATACGTTTTTTTGAATTTTTAATATAGCTTGGGTATTTTTGATCGCAGAAGCTTAAAATTTGTGACACATATGTATGTAATATGATGTGGTGAATCGTAATTAGTAAAAACTCCATTTTGAATTTTTTGATGATACGTTATTTTGCATTTCAGGTGGCGATATAGAGTATATAACTCATACACAGACCGACAAATTTGGCATAAGGTTTGTTAGAAAAACGAAAATCATTATATGTAGTATATAGGAGTTGGAGTAGTACCGATCCGATTTTATCTATGACTTATTATCATGCCACATACTAAAAAAATGTTCTCTGGGTTTCATTAAGGCACCTCATATACAATCTCCAATCACATGGAGTAAAGTCAGCGGGATGTTCAAAAATTATGATATTAATAATATGGGAAGTAGGCGTGGCTGTAGTCCGATTTCGCCCACTTCTACACTGCGACATGAGAATATAGGAACTACAAAATTTTGACGAAATCGGTGGGTCGGGTCCCGAGATATGTGCTTTCACCTAAAATTAGGCGGTGCCACGCCCATCGTCCAATTTTAACACCGACTTCCATAAAGCCCTCGGAGGTTAAATTTAATGTCTCTGGCCTATTTAATTATTGATTTATTGCGCTTTTAGTAGTTTTTAACAGTACCGTTATATTGGGAGCGAGCGGGGTTATCTTCTGATTTCATCAATTTTCACATTGTCGTAGCAGTTCTTATACTTGTAGTATTTGAGCTGGGCAAATTTGGTTATTGTAGATATGTACATTAAACTTATTAGAGGGCGACGCCACACCACTTTTTCAAAATTTTTTACCGAGAGGTGCCCCTTACTACTGCGATTCCCTGTGCCAAATAACATCTTTTTGTCTTAATTTAGAGTTTAGTTATGGCATTTTATAGGTTTTCGGTTAGTGGTGTTTTCTGGGCGTGGCAGTGGTCCGATTACGCCCATCTACTTTTGTACTAAGGAACTCGCATACCAAGTTTCATCAAGATATCTCAATTTTTACTCAAGTAACTGCTTGTAAGGACAGTCGGACATACAGACAGTCACCCAAATTTCAATTTTTCTCGTCATCCTGATCATTTATTGTAATATAACCCTATATCTCGATGAATTTTGGGTGATACATACTACCGTTAGGAGAACAAAACTATTATAATCTGTAGCAGCAGATAAGAACTTTGAAGAAAGACTGATTGGTCAGGGAAAATTCGTCACGAAATTTTTTGTGAACGTTGTCCACAATTTTCAAGGAAGCCAAAAATCGGAAAATTACAATGCCTTAATAAACGAATTTATAATATCATATAAAGCCTCGGGTGAAATATGCCTCTAAAGATACATATCGTCACCTGAAATGCAAAATAACGTATCATCAAAAAATTCGAAATTGAGTGCCTTATTGATTATGATTCACTACTTCAAATTACAAACATAATATTACATATGTCCAACATTGTCAGGTTCTGCGCTCAGATATAAACCAGTTTTAACCAATATTAAACATTTTTTTCACTTATGTTCCATTTTATGTCGTGTTTAATTCATGCCACTGTAAATTTCCGAAAATGTTGTTACGTTATTTTGCATTTCAGGTGACGATATACTGGACTCTCGTCTGAATTTCTTTCCGACAAATCCGTACTGTAAGTAGGGATGCAAACAATACATCGATTTTTTGTCAAAAAGCATCGATGTATGCTATTGAAGTTGTGATTTTAAAAACATCGATACATCAATGTTGCCTGGATCGATGTTTTTCGTTCAAATTTTACTTCACATCTTTACAGCACTTTTTCTCGGTATTAATGTGAAAACCTGGTTGGTGAAATGTGCACTTGAATAATACTGAGAATTCGCAATTGAATTAATGCGAAGTAAGTTGTACAAAAAATCGAAAATTCATTTTGTGTGACAGTCTATTTCATGCTATGTGTTTAAGAGGTTGTTTGGGAGCGTTTCATATAAGTTCTGTTTAGAATTCATCTGTTATAAGGCACAACTTTATTACAGGTTTGGTAAATATAAAATATGAGTAAATAATTGCTTTAGACGTTTACATATTTTGTACATAATATTTCAGATTTTTAAAATGCTGCCTTCAAAATTAAAAGGCAAGGTCTGAAGCTTCTTTATAAGAAATTCAGATGCTTCCCCACATCCAAACTCTGCAACAAGAAATTAAAAACGTCAGGTAACACGTCGAGTCTTCGCTGTCATGTTGGGAATATACATAAAATGGTATTACTCAATCAAGTTGATAATGCAGAATGCTTCTCCAAAACTACGCTGCACCCGGAACCAAAAATTTCTAAAATAATTAACATATCACCAAACGCTGAGACGACAGCGTCAAGTCTAAATGAGTTATCCGCCAGTACTAATAAGACAGCATGTATTGAATCGTCTCCTAGTACATGTACTCCTTCCGTCCAGCGCTCATCCAACCTAATGTGAAAGACTTTTTTGAGCAGGCCAAAAGTATTTCTTCCCAAGATGGCTCTAGGAGTAATCGAACTGCACGAGCAGCTTATTTAGAAGAAAATATGTCTAGACTTTTCAACGAGTAGAACCTTTCCATAATTAGAGTTTCTGCTTGTGTGATACAACCATGATGAAATTGAGTTTGACGAAAAAAAAGTAATACCCTGCTTTGCACAGACACCCTTAATTTGGTTGTAACGCAATCAATAGATAAGTCTACGGAAGTATCAGCTTTGATCACTAAGGTGCGTGACATTGTTTAGTTTTTAAAAGAACTGTTAATACCAGTGATAAATTGCGGAAGAAACAAATGAACGCCGGGGCTTCTACAAGTAATACCAAGAAAATGATTCTTGACGTAAGAACGCGATGGAATTTATGTTTTTATATGTTAGAGAGATTTGTCCAGTTAGCCCCTATTTTAAGTAAAGTACTGCTCACTCGTCTGGAAGCACCCTCTACGATTAATGCCTGAGCTGAACAAAATTGAGGAGGTGTTTGAATTACTATAGTGTTTTGAAATTGTGACCAGCGGGATTTCCGCGAATACCTACGTTACCGTTAGCAAGTTTTTACCTTTAGTATGTTGTTTAACTGAAGTTCTGACAAAAATTTCAGCCCAATATTCTATTGTAGGGGAATTAAAAAGTGAACTGAGCAAAATAACATAAATAAAAGATTTGACAAACTTGAATTCAAATCAATTCTGGCGTTGGCTACTGTATTGGTTCCGAGATTAAAATTACTGCGGTTTAGAGATGTGCTGGCTAAAAACAAAACAATTTTGTATTTAAAAAGTTTCATAAATGACGCAAATAGTGGTGTTAGTACGTGGAAATCTTCGGATGAGTGTGTGACAGAAAACTAGTTTGATATTTGGACCCATCCTAAACAATTCAAATTAAATGTAAGCTTTCCAATTTATCTGCAATTGCAGCAACGGAAGTTGAAGTGCAAATATTTTTTGGATGAGCTTCTATCAATCAGAATCCAACAGAAAGGTGGGATGATATGAAAATTGTATTACTTGAATTGAATAAACAAGCTTCCAAATATTTATCCATTGTGGCCACTTCAGTCCCTAGTAAACGACTGTTTTCTAAAGCTGGAGCGCTTGACATTTCCAAATTGTTATTTTTAAATTCTGTTTTAAATAAATAATTTGTCATTTGTTCAAAAACTCTTTATATCTTTTATTTATTGAGAAAAGGTTTTTATTTCTTTAATGGAAAAGCGCTACTAAGAGAAATTAGAGGCAGGGATACTAGAATATGGACAATTGTTCTAAACTTAAAAAAGATCTTCCAGAAGCCAAATATTCCCGAAAATCATAAGGCTTTCTTTCTAGCTAGTAAGCAGTAATTTATTTAAAGGTAGTTTGTACTTTTTTAGTAAAATTCATTCCATCCAAAATTTGCTTTCAACTTTTTTTTTCTGCAAAACAGATTTTGTGATCCTTGTTTTCTTTATTTCAACTCAATATGAAAAATTTTTGAGTTATTAATTTTCAAAATTTCAACTCTCTAAAAAATTACCTTTAAATATTTACGTCTACGACGAAAAGTATTTTATATACGAGTTGAAAAATGGCTACGTACGTAATAATAATTTCCTCAACTTGGACCCAAATAGAGAACGGTCTGCAAGATTTCATCACCAATAAAATTATTTAAGTAGCTGAATGCTACCGTGATATGTATGATGAAGTAAAGGTAAGGAAGATACAGCGATCAATGACGATTCTTTTTTTAATTCGTGAAATTTGAAATTTACTATTATCTTTTCACCATTTGCAGAGTATTTTTTGTCTGTACCTTTTAACGGCAGTACATATACTTGTAATACCATGAAAATCTACATTGTTTAATTGTGTAATTCTCTCTGTACGAAAAAATAGATTTATACATATATAAAATGAGATATCTTTTACATGATTTCCTTTTTTGCACGGTTTTTTTCTAAATTGGTTCTGATAGTGACTTTTTATGGAAATCTGTTTTCGGATAACTTACAGTTCCAATTAACCATGCAAAAAGGAGATCAATTGTATATCAGAATTTGATACTTTTGACTTGCTAGTGGGGACATTCGCAAATTGTAGATCAAAATGAACCAAACAAATGTTGAAAGGCGCGTAATTGTTCTAAAACATTATTAAATGGGACTGAAAAATCGAAGAAATGATAAAATTGAGCGAAGGAACTTTTCGATTTATCATTGAACGCGTTTTTTTATGAAAATCGTTGCAAATGAAAAGAATACGATTCATATTAAATATTAATTTAACTACTATATTGAAAATTACTGGTTCCAAAAGTGTTTTCTTCCATAATTCAAAAATAAGATATTTCATATATTTTAACAGTTTACTGTAGGAAGTTAAAAATAAACTATGATGGACGTGGGCCTATTTAAATGAACTTTCAACTAAAATATTTAATGTATTTATAAGAGAAGCTGTTGCCTATACAATATTAATCAAGCAAACAATACACAGTGCAATACACTCTGCGAAGGCTAACTGCCGTCCCTAAAGAAAATTCCCATGGATTTTGTATCCATTTATGTAATTTCTCTTAAAATTTTCTGTTTAATGCTTGTTCAGATAGATGAAACTATTATTAATAAATTAACTCGTTTTGTATTTAACTTCTTTTGTACTAATTTTAAAATTTAAGTGAGAATTTGGCGTAACGTTGCCGCTTTATTTAAGCGCCGTTCATGATTTTATTAAGGTATGCTAATAAGTCAAAACGACACTTTGTTCTTTAATAGAACCCGCTGCGTCACCTCAAATCAAGGCGTATGTATTCATGAGTTCGTTGTTTTTGACTTATACGACAATCAGAGACAACTAACGAGTTTTTACGTTTCTCGCTCATTTAGTTTTTTTTTCGTCTGCATAGTTACTTCCAATTCTTTCTCAACAACTTTTTATTTTTAAGATTCTGATTTGTACATTAGCTTTATGTATTTACTTTCTAATAATTTTTCTTGATATAAGGGTATCAAAAGATGTTGATTGCTCAATTTTAATTTGTCAACTTTATACTAAAGTGATCCGATCTGAACATTTGAATAAATTTAAAATTATAGAACTGCCGTGAACAATTACACAATTTTTTTGGTGCCCTAGATATCTTATCAAATTTTGATGGTTTCTAGTGCCCAAATTATGAAATTATTCATGAGAAATTTGAATGTGTTTTTGTTTTTAAGATATTTTGCTTATCTTATATTTTGATCAATTATCGGCTTCTGAGTAATTACATTTATTTTCCAAGTCGTGTTGGGGCTTTTCGCACCGTTTTCGTGCACAGAAACATCTCGTGAACTAAAACTGTTTAGCAAAAATATGAGAAAAACTATACGAAAAATTTTTAGATTTAAATAAACATTAAACGTGAAGGTATCTACGCTCACAGTCTACAAAATGTTCTGTTTCAATCAATAAAAACACCGTTTACTTTTCAAGTTTCATTGAAATATAATATATCTACGTATGTATGTATGTAGGTTTTCGACATTTTTCTCGCTGTTTACTTGAATATACGATATGATCATCTATAAATAATATATGTTATTTTGTTTCATGTTTTCTGATTTTTGTAATGTAAAATGGAAATAGGGGTTTAGTAAAAATAAACGGGAGCAAATCCTACCAAATCATTTATAGTTTCATTACTTTTGTTCGACTACAAAACCACTTTAGAGCAATGTTTAAACCAAACTTTTTGAAAATATCTTAAGTAAAAAAGTTTTCCATACAAAAACAAACAGTTTGTATGCCAGCTATATGATATTGTAGCACGATATCGGATGTACTAACCAATGTTCTGCTGTGAGAAAAGGACGTGAGCAAAATTTCAGATCAATGTCTCAAAAACTGATGGACTAAATCGACCCAGCGCGTCAGGCTGATCATATATGTACATACATACATATATATATGTACATATATACCCCTTCTGGGTGTTACAAGCTTCTTGGCAATTTAGTATACCCCGAACAGGGGTATACATACATGTATACAAACACATTGTAACGATATACCATAAAATAACTTGCGAAAAAACATTGATACTAATTGCAATTATTGTAATATATTAATGAATCATTATAATTGTACCTTACAAAAAGCTGCTCCTGATTATTAACACGCCACGAAACGACAGTTGCGCCTGAAAGAAATTAGAGAACAATTTTAGAGGACATAGTAGAAAAAAAGTTTATAAAAACCAAATATAAAACAAGTAAGAAAGTTCGTAACCGAACATTTTACACTCTCAAAGTTTCCAGTTTAATATAATTATATTAGGAATCTGGGAGCTGGAGGATATACGAGGTTTATATAAAAAGTATCGTAAATTTCGATTTTTTGCGGAATTTTGAAATTTTTGATTGTTTTGTTGTGTCATGTTGGTACTCATATTCCTTGCTTATGCTGAAAAGATTGGCTATTTTAAATTTTGAGTTAATTTTTACAGCTGTTTTACTTGGACTCGTTTTGGTTCGTCTTCGAATTTTGCTAATTAAAAACATGGTTTTGACAACGAATTCTAGCCAAACGGTCGTACGGCCAATAAAAAAATATTACCTGCAAGTTATACGCAATTTGCGCGAAGCAATCCGCCAGAAACGCTCGGATTTGTGGCAGAACAAAAACTGGCTTTTGCACTTTTTTAATCTGCGAATATTTGACCAAAAACAACACATTAATGGTGCACATTAATGGTGTATTCCCTAGACCAGAGCGAAATGAGTAATTTTTTTTGCGGATGAGGGGGTGGAAATGTCTTCCGCACCAGTGCTGTCGTCAGAGCAACGTTATGTGCCACTTGAAGGTCTCTAAAAACCCCCTTCTAAGGAACCGTCGCCTACCTGGGACCACATTTGCATTACTTTAGGGTGGCCTTCCATTTTTCTCGTTGAGAGATTTACAGCTGCGCACCTGCGTTCAGGTTCCGCTTTTTCCTTTCACTCTCCCATCTTTATTGCCATGCTGTTATTGTATCTTTCCTTATTTGTTGTATTTACGCTCTTGTTATTGCCGGATGATTCCTTTAGGTCCCACAGCTTTTTCCTTTCATATGCTAAAAGGTCAATGGGGGCATTGCCGCTTATAACTAATATTGCTTCGCCCGATACTGTTCGGTAGGCTGATACAACTCTGAAGGCTGAAGTACGGTGTACTCTGACCACTACTTTACGCCGGTTTTTCTTTTTAAGTGTGTCTGCCCAGATCACGCATCCGTAAAATAAGACGCTGATTGTCGTCGACATTAGGAGCTTTCACTTTTCTCGGCTGGGGCCTCCTATGTTGGCTATTAATCGGCTAGGTTGAGAGGTGATCTTCGTTGCCTTTCCTGCGGCGTGCTAGATTTGTACCCGAAAGGTTAGTCTGGGGTCCAGTCTTACGCATATGTAGGTAGTTTACTGCTCTTTATGTTCTAATAATATCCGTAGTCGTGTGCATGCTTATCTCGAGGGGTATGTGTTTGTTTGTTAGCCGTAGTAGCTCAGTTTTCTCCGTAGCGAGCTGGAGGTTGTGTGAATCGAGCCATGCTTACGTCCGTAACATAACTCGGTTCAGCTTTCTTCGCGCTTCTTCTGTATCCCTTGCTTTGATTACTGCCGCAATGTCGTCCGTGTAGCCAATTAAATACGATTCATCTGGAATTTCTAGTTTTAATATAGCGCTTTAGCTAATGTTTCATAAGTCTGGGCCTAGAATGGATCCTTGTGCTTCTCCTGACGTGACCGCTATCTGCCGTGATCCCTCTTTAGTTTCGTACAGCAGTTTCCTGTTGCTAAGGTAGCTCCGCACCACAGCCCTGAGGTAGTAGAGTATCTTAAAGCTTTTTTCGAGAGCGTCGATCATATCCTCCCATCTACAGCTGTTGAAGGCGTTTCGGACATCTAGAGTTGCCAGCAACACTATTCTTTTATATTTATGCCATCTACGCTGTGCGGCTTCTACGCTTTCAATTACGCATTTTATATCCATTTGGCAACGCTTGAGACAGGTGGCTTTGCTCGAGCGCCGAGTTTATTGATTACTATTTTATACCTGAGTCCCCAGGGCTTTCTGTTTATATCCTCGCGTAGTTCCTCCCATTTTTTCTTTTTGCTGTCGTCGATGGCGTGCTTCAGCTCCTTTTTTACTGCTTACGGCTTCTTGGGATGTAGCTCCTCTGCGGCTGAATTTCGTATAGGATCTCCGAAGGCGGAGGCATGAGCGTCTGAGTTCTACGATATTTTCAGGAAACCTGCTGCTTAATGTTTGCTGTGGGAAGCATTGGAGATTGATTTTTGACTAGCTCTTGTTATATTAAGCATTGCGTGCTCGATAATTGTTCTTACATTTTTGGGGGAGCTGCTAGATGGATTTTGGTCTTCTATTGCGTAGATCAATTTCGAAGCATTTAGTTTCTAAAGGTTCCACTTTCGTCTTCCAATGCTTTTCCTGTACTGGTTAGCGTTTGTTTGACATTGATAACATCGGCCTCAACACCCGCGCCGTTAGTTCTGCTTTCTCCAGACTGGACAAGGAAGCAAAGCAAATGGGTCTGGCAGTGAACGAGAGCTAGACGAAATATCTCCTGTCATCAAACAAACAGTCTTCGCACTCGCGACTTGGCTCCCACGTCACTGTTGACAGTCACGTGGACAGTCAGAGTATTGAAGTTGTAGATAGTTTCGTATATTTGGGTACCAGCATAAGCACCACCAACAATGTTACAATTGAAAAGTAAAGTCCTTTCTCGACCACTCCGTTAGAAGGGCCAAGTGAAGAAGGACCTGGCTTCGCTTGGAATATCCAATTGGCGCCACGTAGCGAAAAGGAACGACTGGCGCGCTGTTGTTAACTCGACTATAATCGCGTAAGCGGTGTCTACGCCAGTAAAGAGAGGTTAACGTTTGCTCCGGTATCGCACGTGAAGGAAATACACTAGTGATCGCTGTCAGTGTAATCCTCCGGGACTTTCCATTTCTTCATTGAGACTGCCATGTGTTCTGATGATAGGGTAATATGTGGTATAGTGTTCTCGCATCTCGGTCTTCTAAATGTGGCTGAATTTCCCGTGTTGAGCACTACTAGACCTAGCCGCGCAGCCATTTCTAGAATGCGCTTTCCTCTCGAGCCCATGTTTTGCATATCCCACTCTACGGCTTTGGAATTTAGGTCCCCGGCTATAATTAGTTGACCTTCTATAGACCTGGCTATGTCATCAATATTGTCGAGCTTTTCTTGGACTTCCTGTATGCTATCGCTTAGCGTCAAGTAGCAGCTAATTTCTGTAAAAAGATCACATTTGGCCCAGACAAAACCGTTGCCTTCCCTTTGTTTACAGTGAGTATTTTATACTCCCTGGTGGTAACCATATAGCGGCGGTCGAGTTGCTATCTTCTAGCCTTTTGGGTTTTTTTTCAGTCGCAGCCTGCAGTTAACCCAACCAATTTTAATGCGCGAGCGTTATATATGCCCTGACCTGCTCTCTTGTGTTATGTGCTGTTATACTTATCGAGTCTTCTATGGGGTCCTGTAGCGATTTTTTACTGCCTCTGCTCTACCTCTTTTGTTGAAAGGGGGTCGAGGTCTCTAATCTCTATTGTGGACTTTGAATTAAAGTCGGCCCAGTTGCATATTCTTGAAGGGTAATAAAGCTTAGGCTCTTGTTTTGCGCATCCCTTTGATATTAACCTCTGCTTCTTTAAGATTTATCTTGCTACGGATATTCTTGAGGACCTCGGCGTAGATATTTCCTTTTACTGGGTGTATAATCACGACCTCTGATTGTCGTTTTTGCCTACTATTTGCTCTTTGGTTTGTAGCCAAAAGAGGCACAACATGGGGGGAATGTTGTGCCTCTTTTGCGTTTTTGTGTTCCGTTCCTTCGTTTGCGCGGGTCTTCCCTGCTTTTTTGGGAAAGGCTTTTTGCCACTGGCCATCCTTTTCATTTCGTGGTCGCACTGTTTCTCGAGGCTCCAACGGGCTTGTAGTCCGCCGCTTCGAGGTTGTTGGCTCTGGGGTCGTGATGTGCTTTCTGCGATGAGCAATAACTCCTGATTACGTCAAAGAGTTCATCTAGCTGTGCCGCTGTTCTTGACGTCCAAACTGACGTTCTTTTGCTTTGCCATCACCGTCTTCATAATTTGCACGATACCCTTGCATTTGCAAGGATTCTTCTTTTGCTCGTTTCATTTGAGTAATGTACTCCTGTTTCGGTGAGTTTTGAGGTTTTTCTGTGGTGGCAACTGCAGTGCTCTTTCCTTCTCTTTGTTTTGCTGGTAGTGCTTGTGTGGCTGGAGTTTCCTGTGAGGCTATATTTTCTCCAGTTTTCTCAGGTTGTTTAGAAGTGATGGTGAGTGTAGGGGATCTTCTTCTTTCTTCTTCAACGGAACACGACCCCGTATTTCTCGTCTTGGCCATTTTTAGTTTTTTTGTTCCTTCTGTTGCGGTTTTTGTTGTTGTTGCGTTGTATTCATTTTTGTTCTAATGGGTCTCCGCTTCAAGCCATCTCCGCTATCAAGCTATCTCCGCACGTTGTAACAGTTGCCCTTTATGAACCAGAGTTATCTATGCAGGGAGGCCACGCAAGGGCTGACACAAGTCCTTATGGGAACTGAATCTGCGCGGACAAAAAATTATGGCGACGTGCATTGAACAAACTAGAAGACCTGTCATGGTTTTATTGAGGCGAAGGTGAGAAGAGTATTAACCTGCCAGCCATTTCGGTAAGATGTCACTCTTACTTAATGACGTGATAGAATACTGCCCTCACCAGCCCTTTGTCAAACTAATCCGTTACGGGTTTTTAGTACTTTGTCGTATAATCAGAATCTTACTGACCTCGATTCTGATGGGCGCTTGCCCAGGGTTTTCGTCGACATCTGTGCACTTTTGTTGGCGCTCGCTGTATGGTTTCCTCGTCGCTTTGTTGCCTCCCTCTCGTGGGTAGGTTCTCCCTCGGTGCAACCCTGGTGGGGGTTGTGGACCCTTATTTAAAGGCAGCATCTTCTTGCTTCTTCGCCGGAGCATCATTGGGCGCATTAGGCGTTTTGAGCCTAGCCCTTCTCTCTTGCAGCTCTTGGTCGGGGGCTGCGTATTACTATTCGCAGGAAGTGCTTTTAACGGAGTCCGGCTGGAAGTTGAAGTACGGTGAGATGACTAAGTGGAGAGGCTGTTACCAGTTTATTAGTTTCTAAGTACCATTTTTTCATATTGGACTTTGACCAGCAAAAGGGAGTCTGAAAAAGTGACTATCATAGTACAAGTTTTATTGTTATCCAATACAAGAACCAAATTATATTTCCGTTGTTTAAGTTTTTTTAGCTGTAAAGTATACACCAAAATCGGTAGACGATTATGATAGTAGCCACATATTTATTTTTACTAACTATTGGCTAACTAACCGTCTCACCACCACTTGGACTTTGACCTATGAAAAATACCCTATAATCACAAAAAATGTATAATAGCTTCGTACCCCGCCCCCTGAAGGGGGTCAAGAAATACCAACAAGTCAACCGAAAAAATTAGTTTGTGAAATAGATGAACTAAAACAAAAAATTTAAAGAATTAGAGCAATTATGCCAACAATTGAAAAGTGAGAATCAAAAGTTTAAAAAACAAAATAATCTATAGACCTGTGACAAAAATGTTGTCTGCGACGGTAGCACCATGGTATTCCTTTGAAGACAAACAAAACCGCCTAATAAAGGTTATGATTAAAAATATCCATCATTCGTGTAGCATTAGTGATACTATCGCGAATTTAAAAAAACAAGGTTTAAATGTTATGAACGTCGTAAATAAACTCAAGTGGAAAACACGAGAATCTTTAAAAATGTTTTTAGCGACTCTTGATTCTAATGGAGACATCATCGCTAGAGGGCGAGACTTAGTCCAGGCAGATCAAGAAACGGGGTGTGAGTTTGTATCGACCGAAACATCAACTTACTGACCAACGGATACCAACAAAATACCAGATGTAACAGACTTCTTTATAACTAAGAATATATATCGAAAATTGGACTACGCTCAAACAAATACTTCGGACTAAAATAAAGTGTCCAAAAATCACAACAATTGAACAACTAGATTTAGAAGTTGACACATTTACGAAAGAAATCCAACAAGCAGCTTGGGATATTACTCCAGAGATAAAGCGGAAAATTATAGGTTCAAATTACTTTAAAGATATAAAAATCCTCATAATATTATTACATTACATATAAACACGCTCACCACTCGACAAAACCAACCTTAATAAGGCAACAGCTGAAGTAAAACGAAAATTAGGAATGAGTCAATTAAAAAATACATATGTATCTTAACTATCCGCTGACAAATACTGACTAAATATCTTAAACGTCTAACAAGCCACGTTGCACAATTAAAAATTGCTTCTAATACATGGGCTAGAAGTGATTGTGATAAGGCTAATGCATTTGAAAAATACCTAGCTGAAACCTATTCTCATTTGGCCTGAATAGTGAGATCGCGTTCCTTAGTAGTATTCAAGAGGCTCATACAACAATACCAGCAATCACTGAAGCACGCCTATCTTTTCAATACAGCAATCCGTCTGACACATTTTCCAAGAAATGGATAGTTGCAGAAGTTGTTAAGGTTCCTAAGCCAGAAAAGGATCCTCATATTGTCTAGTCATATAGCCCAATTTCACTACTTCCACAAATCTAAAAACTTTTTGAAAAATGAATTTATCAAAGGTTGAAATCTATACTCAACGAAAAGCAGTTAATCCGGCTTTTGCAAAAACTAAAATCATGTCTTCCGATTAAGTATTATGCTTTTCTAGAATCGTATACTACCGTGAGCTTTTTCCGTGTAAAACAAGGAAATGAATTCTCGAAACTAAAAGATATTGAAGCACGAATACCTCAGGGAAATACCTTACGTCTACTTTTAGTGCTATTCAAACCAGACGGCGAAGTTCTGATAAGAAGCATACATCAACTTCTTTGTAGAATATGGTCGGACGAAAGCATATCTGACGATTGGAATTTAAGTGTACTCGGCACAAAAAGCGAGACCCCACAATCTGCGCCAAACAGACTGCCTACCTCGCATCGTTACAATCGACCACAACAATTTGCTAAGCTCACAACATTTTTTTTACGTACGGCGTTAAGCTCATGGTGGTAAAGAAAATGAAAAGACAAATAATTTGATACTGCCTGTTTATGGAATAATGAATGTGAAAAATATGCGACAGTGCTTAATAATTTTTTAGTACCCGCTATTGAAGGGCATTATTCTTTTGGAGATCGCCACCATCATGCCAAATGGCTAAGTTTTCATTGGAAACAAATCGTGTATAAAACATCTATACAATATTGGTGTACATGATCCTATTTAGCTTGAATTTTTATTTTTAGCTGGCCAGTACGTTTAACGATCTAAAGATTCAACGCTTGGATTGGTCTGGAAACTCGCTCGATTTAAACTCTATTGAGCACTTATGGCATATAATGAAGAGTGAAGTTGCTAAATAGAAGCCAACAAATAAAAGTCAAATAATAAAGTTTTTAGGTTTGGTTTAGTATGGTCCCGTTATAAGGAAATTAGTTTAGTTCCTAATGAATTTCATGGCTTCAAGGATTAAGGCTAGAAGTAAAACGACTCGTTATTAGAAGAGCCTATTGTGTCTATATTTACACCGTTAGTGGTGAAAATGATGTAGTCGCTTTAAATTAACTTCACATTGTTTTCTTTTAATTAATCAAGAAAACCATGGAATGTACACATTTGTTAATTTTTTTTATTAATTGGATATTCCTTATAAAAAAAATTTTCGACAAAACTTTGTAAACAAATTACTAATGTCATCTCATTTTAATTATATTTGATTTGATTGTGCGTTTTTATTGACCGCAAATGATTAAACACAGCAGATTATGAATTTACTCCGGTGTAATTGCAAAGATACCTAGCGTAGAAAATAATAGTCATGAAAAAATGTTGATAAATAAAAAAGTAATTAACGTTTTTTTTTTAATTTTCACCATGTTTTTTTACATAAATTTTGTCACATTGTCAATAATTATAATATATACATATATAGGGACGATAGCCAGGCGTTTTGTGAACATTTAAAAAAAAATTAAGCAAATCGGTAGTTCGACCGGAATCATGTCCGCCAGTTTAAAAAAAATGTGTTTTGAGAAAAACGCTTTTAAAGTTCGAGCGCTCCGAACGTCGAGCGGTATTATTATTTTTGGGCCTTTTCGAAACCTTCCAATGGTTAAGTGGGTTTCTACATTAATTCTAAGGGAATAAGGGAACAGATAATGCAAAAAAAATTTAAAAATATTACCCTTTTTACCCCTTAAGGGGGTACTCTCATGTGAACGCATACATTTTACCACTTTTTAGGAAAATTTTTTTTATGCGACAAAAAAATTCAATAATTTTAATGTATTTTTAAATGTACAAACAATTTTTTTTTTGTTTTTTACATTTTTAATATATATTTTTTTAAATCAAAGTAGTCCCCAACAAAAAAAAAAATAGTTCACTGGTCATGGTGATAGCGGCTGTTCATGTTGTCTGAAATAAAAAAGTCGAATGGATTATTATTCAGTAGTTCTGCGGCTATCGTCCCTACCAAATATAATCAATTTCATTAAAAAAAATGTCGAACTTCAAAAACAAAAGTCACGACAATCTTGTTTTTTTTTTGTTAAAAATCGTTTAAAAAAATATGAAAATATTTTCGAAAAAAAACAATTCTGGTAGGGACGATGACTATATACGAGTTGATGAACATATGTATGTAAATTTTAAATCAATCGGTTGAATACTTTTTTTAGGACCATGATGGTTTCAGAAAATGATGATTCGAAAAAAAGCGTTTAACCCTCATCGAGACCCTCGGGTCTGGCCAGGCATATTTTGTTTTTAAATGTTATTTAAATATATTTAGAGTGTAGCAAACGACTTGCGGTTCCAGGTAGCTTCCTAGAATTTTATTGTCTATAGAATTCAGAAAAAAAATCAAGGATATCGTATCGAAAAGGACGAAAAAAGGATATTATAATATTACACCTTAGACCTTGTCTAGACCCCATATATTTTGTATGAAAATATATGAACTTTGGTATGTTTCTATCACTTTGCACGGTTGATTTATCTGTTTTCATGTTTGTTACATGTCCAAATTGGTTTGTATCTTTATCTAGGTCAAATACTTTAGCCGCTAGAGCGTTTTAAAGGTTAAGAAAAATGTAATTTTTCTCAAAATGTTACAGTTTTTGTGAACGCTATTGCCACGCCTCTGGTAGGGATAGAGGGGAGGTTGAGGGCTTTCCTGAAATCCCCAGGGGTGAACTAACTCGCAAAATGGTTTTGATTCCCCCCGGCCCCACACCCCCCCAACTGTAGTGAAACAAAAGGGGGGACATGGTGAAATTCGCCTATTGCCACGCCCCCGGTGGGGCCTTGGGGGCAAATTATACATTTCCTGAAAGCTCTCTAAATTACCTAACCGGTGCACTTTATTTGACCTACCTAGGTTAAACACTTTAGCCGCTAGAGCGTTTTAAAAGGTTAAGAAAAAATTTAATTTTTCTCAAAATGTTACATTTTTTGTGAACGCTATTGCCACGCCAAGCGTGAACAAGGCAGTCAATTTGATTTCAACCAAATCGAGAGGTAAGAAATTTCAAAAATGTATTTATATTGTACATATATGAGCGTAAATACAACACGTATTTCCATACAAATGTATGTAAACACCACTTGGCCTAGCCAAACACCATTGGTCTCGACTAAGTGTATCAGACCGTTGGTCTCGACCAGGGTTAAAGTTTCAAGAGCTGCAGACTTGTCATGGCGCCTGGTAGACAGTCGGCGAATATGAGCTGTAACTTATCAAGTATGAATTTCGGTCTGAATTTTTCACAGCATGTTTTCAATAGGTTTTACTGTCAAAATATAAAAAAAATCGATTTTTCGAAGTGATTACATGAGAATACCCCCTTAAGGGGCTATACCAGTGTGACGCATGAAAAATTAAGCGATTTTCGTGAATTTTTTTAAAAGAAAGTATTAGATTGAATGTTTCGACGTTCTATGGTCATAATAAAGTATATTTTGAGCTATATTAATTTTTTTTTACAAAAATATTGAAAAATAACGGAGTTATGTGCTGTCTGCGGAAAAAAAGTGCCTCAACCGCTGGCATGATTCCGGTCGAATGAGTAGCTGAAACAAATAAATTCAAAATGTTTAATAAACTTAAATACATATTCTATACCATGAACTACGATCTTTTACGAAAAAAACTATACCCAGTTTTAATTTTATCTCGATCGGTCAATTCTCGTTAAGTTATGATGTCAGCAATTTTGATGTGTCGCTTCGAGAAAAACGTGTTTAAAGTTTCACTTATATATGTTAGCACTTCTGAGCGGTCGCTGTTTAGAACGCTGCCATTCAAAAACTATTCAAGATACAAGACGATTTCACAGGATATTTTTGAATATATATGTGGGATTTTATTATGTTTGATCTATAAAAAGGATTTAAATATTATTTAGTTTAATTTATCTTATCATCTATGTGGGATTTTATTATGCGTGATGAGGAGAATTGATGCGCGTCGTCTTTTATGCCACGTCGTTTCGCGTCCGTCGTTTTATTCAAACTCCTTGTTGTAAGCTCGTAGAATTCTTCTTCTTTCAAGGCGTCGGTGGATGGTGGATGTCGATGCTTCTTCTTATTTACTGTGTGCGACGGCTGTCGTTTAACCCTTTATCACCCACATTCGGCCATCCTGTTGTACATTCGACCCGAATGTTGCGTCGTTGTCTTTCGCCCATGGCTTCATATATTCAGCTGTAGTTGTTGTGTTGATGGGACCTTCTGCGTTTGTAAGTTTTCGTACGTCGTATGAGTTATTATTTTTGATTTTAGTTATTTGATAGGGTCCTAAAAATTTAGATTTTAGTTTAAGACCGCTACCAAATTGCGTGCGCTTGATTGCCACCAAGTCATTGATTTTATACTGCTGTGCTTGTTTGCGTCTCAGGTTGTACGTCTTCTTGTTCTCGCTCTGAATTTTAAGTATTTGTAATTTTGCTTGCTTACGTTGTTCACAGCGTTCGTTGTTGAATAATTCTGTAATCTCTTGCTGGATGAGATCGTGTATTTGAGGGTCATCTTTTGTTCGCATCTTCGTGCCGATTAATAATTCAAAAGGCGTAGTTTTTATACTTCTTGAATACGTTGAATTAACTGCTTGTTGAACTCTGTCCACGTATCTGTACCATTTCGAGGGGTCGTCTATGCTGAGTTTCGATAAGACTGAAATAATGATAGCGTTCAGCCTTTCGACTTGTCCGTTTACTCGAGGTAGTCCTGTTGTTATCTGGAACATCTTTATGTTTTCATTGTCACAATATTTTTGGAAGTCGTTTGAGGAAAAAGCAGCACCTCTGTCGCAGATAATATTTGCTGGATTACCGAAAATCATGCTCTGATTTTGTAGTTTCGATATTACTTCGGACGTAGTAGTCGATTTAGAGGGATACAGCCAACAAAACTTAGTAAATGAGTCAACCACTGCCAAAATATGCTTGTAGTTTTTATTTGTTGACTCTAGCGGACCCAGAAAATCTATATGAAAAGTATGTAGTCGTGTTTCCTCTTTGTTCAGCGGATGTAGTAAGCCTTCTTGTTTGCCATGTTTACGATTGCTTAGTATACAAGGTATGCAGCAACTAATGTATTTCTTAATTTTATCGTCGACGTTTTGTATGAAATATTCTTGAATGATGAGATCTTTTGTCTTTCTAACGGCGAAATGGCCTCTGTCATGAGCACGTGCAATAATTTGATTTTGCATGCATTCCGGGACTACTATTAATTCATTACCATTATAGATTTTGTATAAAATATTCGATCTAAGAAAATAGTCATCATAGGAACTTTTATTACTGTTGAGTAATTCTCGGATTGCGATTAATTTTTCGTCTTGTTGTTGTGCTTGGCTTATTCTAATGGTTAAGTCATCGCAGTGTATCATCATAATTGCGTACCGGCTAAGAGCGTCGACATGTTTCATACGATTGCCACTTCTGTGTTCAACCACATAGTCGAATTCTTGTAACAATAGTATCCATCTTGCTACACGTGTACACAGGTTTTTTTTTTCTAGCGTCTTCGTGAATGCGTTACAGTCCGTAACTAATTTAAATTTTATACCCAATAAGTACACTCTAAACTTTGTTAGCGCTTCTACCACCGCAAGTATTTCAAGTTCATAGCTTGTGAATTTTCTCTGATCATCAGTCGTTTTTCTACTCATGTAGTAAATTGGATGAAGTTGTCCGTCGTTTGGAGACTTCTGTAATAGCATAGCCCCGAAACCGTCTATAGAAGCGTCAGTATGAAGCTCCGTTTCGTACTTCTGATTATAAATACCAAGTACGGGATTTTCGACTAGAGCTTTCTTGAGTAAATCGAAAGCTGTTTCTTCTTCATGTCCGATTTTAAATGAACAATTTTGTTTAGTCATGTCTGTTAATGGTTTGGTAATAATAGAATAATTTGGTATGAACTTTCTAAAATGACCTGCCAATCCTAAAAAACTAAGAAGTTGTTTTGTCGTCTGTGGTGTTTTATAGTTTAAAACAGCTTCTATTTTCTCTGGTGATGCCCGTAGCGTCTGGTTTTCTATAACGTATCCGAGAAATGTGACTTTCTTTTTCAAGAACTGACATTTTTTAATGTTTAACTGCAACCCGTAGTCTCTGCATGTGTTGATTACTTTCTCTAGATTACTTACTGCGTGTTCTTCGTTTTTACCTGGGATTATGATGTCGTCGATGTATGGCAATGCAATACCTTGTCGTGTAAAATTTCTGAAGATTGCGTTTATGTGCCTTTGAAAAGCTCCCGGAGAATTCGATAATCCAAACGGTACTTTATTAAATTGGTATTGACCATTTTGTGTTACAAACGATGTGTATTTTTTACTGCATTCTGCTACCGGAACGTGGAAAAATCCATTTTTAAGGTCTATGGTACTAAAAATTGTTGCATCTTGTAATCGATCAAATTGGTCGTCTATAAGTGGAAGTGGGTATCGATCTTTAATAATTACTTTGTTAATTTGTCGATAATCAACGCAAAGTCTATGTGACCCGTCTCTTTTTTTAACTAACACAACTGGACTTGTAAAGTCAGAGTTTGATTCTTCGATTATACCGTCTTTAAGCCATTCATCGATTTGATTATTAACGATAGCTACTTGCGAGAAAGGTACCCGGCGTGGTCTACAAAAAATTGGCGATTCATCACTAAGTACAATTCGCATTTCTACATCAGTTGTAGCAATCTTTTTGGGTTCATAATTGTATATTAATTCGCGTACTTTTTGTTTGGTGATTGCACTCGCGTCATTACCAATATCTAATTCAAAATTGTCAGTCAACGCATCTATCTTCATAAATGGCACTTCTTCATTATTTTCGTTGTCCGCTTGGATCTTTTTAATTGTTAAACCTTCACGGCTAATTGTTATTTCTGCTTTTAAACATAAATCTTCGTCCAGGACCACATCGATATCCATACACTTGGTTGGAACAACGTAGAACGTTAAATGAAATATTTGACCGTCTATTTGTATATCGTGATCGAAGTAACCGTCTGGTTTGATTTTATTTTCTTTCATGTTTCCACCAAACCCGATTAATGATATATTACATGCACGTAATTTTGTTTTGTGTAAATTGTTATACACCGCTTTTGTTACTATATTAAATTTGCTACCAGTGTCGAACAATGATATGTAGTATTTATCACCGATTTTGACGTTTTTATTAGTTAAATCACGACTTGATACGATTTGGCGAGTATTTGCATTTGTCTCTTTTCTCTTTTGTTCACAGTTAACCGAAATGTGTCCGAATTGATTACATTTGAAACACTTTCTGCCTCTTTCCTTATTCTTGCAGTTGTTAGACAAATGTCCTTTTTCACCGCAGTTAAAACAGTTGATTTCTTTTTTTACATTACTTTGTATACTCTTTATTATTGTGGTTATACCTTGTTTATTCGTATTGCGTTTGCACATAATTTCATAGAATTTCAACTTTTCTTTAAAATCTTTTAAATTTTTGCCACCATATAACATCGCTTTGTTTACACTTAAGTCAGTAATGCCATCAATTATATATTGCATTAACGCATCATTTTCGATATTACCTTGCGAGGCAATTTCTTTCATAGTGTAGAAATATTCTTGCACACTTTCGTTTTCTCGTATTTTACGTTCACATAGTTGCTTGTGTAACACTGCACTATTTGTTGTTGATTTAAATTCACTTATCAGAACGTCTTTCAGTTTTTGCCACGAATTTAGGCCTCTTTCACTTAACACAAATTGTTTAGCTATACCGTGTATCGATTTTTTTGCGAATACCAGTTTTTGTAAATTGTCCCATTGCATCACGATTGCTTGTTCTTCGAATTCTTCTACCCATAGTTCTATTGGAATCTTATCAGAACCATCGAAAATTCTAATTGAGTCCTCTACGTCGCGCATTGATATTGCAAATTTTGGTATATGTTTTGAAACACTATTGCTCATGCGTATATCGTTGTTTCTCGCGTTTGTTTGGTTCGTGTCTTGTTCATCATCATCTCTTTCAGTTGCACCTGTAGGGAAACTGTAGTAGTTTGTAATTTCACCCTTATTTTCGTTAAGCTTGCTGTTACTCTCTGCATCGTTATTACTCTCGTTGTCGTCAATTTCGGCGTTGTTGTTTTCGTCGTCTTCGTCTTCGTCTTCAATTATATCAGCTTCGTCTCTGTTTCGATCGGCCAACAAGTGGTTACGTCGTAAGTTTTTGAAAATGTGCAGCTTTATGTCAGCTACATTGTAGTCGATTTCTAACATGTTGCATATTGTTACTAGGTCGCTTTCGTTTAGATTCGTATTTATGTAATCTGCTTTCTGTTTGTATTCAGCGCTGCCTTCGTCGTATGTGAATCCAGAAAATTCTCTGAGGCGTCGGCAGTTACTTCTGTCGCCTTCGCTTTCAAAGATGTATTTATGTAACGTCGCAATTTTAGGCTTGCTGCTATTGCGCAGGCTGTACTGCATGAAATCGTTGAGACATGCCATTTCGGCTATGCTTTTTTTTTTTTTTTGTGCTTTTGATTTTTTTTTTTTTTTTTTCACGTTAATTTACACTTTCAGTTTGCACTTTATTTTTTAGGTTGAGCCCCCATTTATGTGGGATTTTATTATGTTTGATCTATAAAAAGGATTTAAATATTATTTAGTTTAATTTATCTTATCATCTATGTGGGATTTTATTATGCGTGATGAGGAGAATTGATGCGCGTCGTCTTTTATGCCACGTCGTTTCGCGTCCGTCGTTTTATTCAAACTCCTTGTTGTAAGCTCGTAGAATTCTTCTTCTTTCAAGGCGTCGGTGGATGGTGGATGTCGATGCTTCTTCTTATTTACTGTGTGCGACGGCTGTCGTTTAACCCTTTATCACCCACATATAAACTATCGAAAAAGCAAAAAAAAATTTTTTTTGAAAGTGTCACACTGGTATAGCCCCTTAACCCATTTTGTAGCTTATACTATTCTTACTGGTATTTGCATTCGTATTTTAAATAGTGAACACGTGTTCATTTAGACGCGTATTGATTATGCGAAATATGTTTTATTTACTTCAACGGTTTTTCGGATCGAAAGGGTTAAAGGAGATGGAGATAGGGTCGCAATATTAAAAAATTAATAGAATTATTGAAAATATTAAAATATTTTAGACATGTTAGGTAAAATTGTATATAATGTTATAAATTATCATACAACACAGCAACAAAAAGTCAGCAGCTCATTGCTTACAATTGCCAGTTCACATACGGATTCTTTTGTCGCCCAAAAAAGGTTTTTTGTGGGCGGGGGGACAACGAGGAAGGACGAAAGGACCGTGGCTCCTGTGGTCGGGTGTGTTAAGGAACGTATTCCTTAAAATATATACATAATGTATCAAAACAAAATATCAACTAATAATAAGTAAACACACTAGTTAGTATAAATAGAAGTAAGATTTATGTAATGAGTTAGTCTTAAGAATATTAAAGTTATTAAGGATAAAAATAAGATAGCTAATTCAAATATGTAATGACATTTAGAAGTATTAAATGCAATAGTATAAGTTAGCACAGGTAACCAAACATCCGGCAAAAATATCACTTGCACCGAATTCGCTGACGGCGCGTCTGCAACTTTGTAAGAACTCAATACCGCATTAAGTATGCATCCAGCCATTATGCTGATCGCACGTTTTTAGCCTTGCGCGTGACAACAACAAACAAAGTGTGTTTACTTTGATAATAATACTAACCACTTTCGCACACTTTCGCACTTAAATACAGATGCTCACACGTTTTAAATGTATACTAATTTTAATTTATTGTTTACTTAAGACGTACTTATGTTTACAAAATATAAAGTTATAGTCGAAAGCCGAATGTACGGAGTGAGTGGATATTATTTGCCAACCGGACCGCTGAGCGATTGTAGAAGATGTCGATGTGGCGCGTAGAATCGAATATCTTGATGAATGTTGATGAGCAATGTTGTTGATTGTAGATGCTGGCGAAAGTTGACGTGAATTGTGATTGACTTTTATGATTAAGGGAGAGTAGCGTGAGGTGTTATCGCGACGCAGTGAAAGTAAGAAACGATTGTGGCTGGGCGGCTTGTGTAGAACGAATTGTGTCTGCTTTCTCCTTGTCCATCCTTTTTGAAGAGTGGGTGTATAGGTATGGTGAGTTGTGTTGGTGTCATCAGCTGTGGTGAATTAAGCTGTCTTATTAAGATGCGCCAGTTTACCCAGGTAGAGTGGGTGGATGCTTAACTCATTTAAACAAAGTGTAAGCAACTAAGAAGTCACACGACCAATAACGTGCAGCAACTAAAGTTAGGGCAAAGTAGTGTAGGTATTTAGACGCTAACGTCGCTCGTATGTAATTCAGTTATTTCAACTCTTCCGCTGAGACCGGCTGCCCTTGGTATTACCAAGGGAAATAAAATTTTTAAAACAAATTCAAAGAGAAATTGTTTACTGGCGCCCAACGTGGGGCCAAACAAAAAAATCCTTATAAAAGGACACGCAAGTTTGGCCGTGGGTTCGGACCCATCTCCTTACTAGTTTAAATAAAACCATCAGTGCCACCATAGAAGTGCCACCAAATATAAACAAAATTTTTTTTTAATAAAACTATCAGTGCCACCATAGAAGTGCCACCAAATATAAACAAAATTTTTTTTAATAAAACTATCAGTGCCACCATAGAAGTGCCACCAAATATTATTTAAAAAACATCAGTGCCACCATAGAAGTGCCATCAATGCCATCATAGAAGTGCCACCAAATATTACGAACAAAAATTTTAAATAAAACCACCAGTGCCACCATAGAAGTGCCACCAAATATTATGAGCTAAAGATTTTAAGCCATCAGTGCCACCAAATATTATTTTAAAAACTACCAGTGCCATCATAGAAGTGCTATCAAATATTACGAGCTAAAAATTTTAAATAAAACCATTAGTGACACCAAAGAAGTACCACAATAAGATCATCAATAAATCATCAAGCCACGCAGAGGCGTTACTTTCGAGGGTCAATAATCAAGCATCAATCATCCATTGAAGACCGAAAGCAACTTAACATGGGAATATTTATGTAAGTAGAAAGTTCAGCAGCTACTATTCTGAAAATTCCATTCGAGAGTAATATAGTATTCGAATCAGATAATTTGATAAATTGTTAAAATAAATACAATTACAAATACAAAATCAGAGATTTTTTTTTTAAATTCTAAACGATGGACCAAACCCTCCAGATCCTTCTTAATACCGCAATCCGTACGGCAACGGAACATTCAAGGCAGGAATTCCAAACTCGCATAGATGAGTTGACAAACAGGCTAGCCAGAATTGAAACTCCAACCCAGGTCGTCCAATATGAACCAGTCACAATCGAACCAAACGTAGTGTGTGACGAATCTTTGGATCTGGTAAAAACCATGCCAGAATTCAAGGGCGACCCTACCCGCTATGTATCTTGGAGGCAAGCCGCGCACATTGCGTATAAGGTTTTTGAAAATTTCCAGGGTAGCTCTAGGCACTACCAAGCCGTAGGCATCATCAGGAATAAGGTGGTAGGTGCAGCAGATGGTGTTCTGTCGTCCTTCAACACCATTTTAAATTTTCATGCAATTATTTCACGGCTAGACTTCGCCTACGCCGATAAGAGGCCTATCCATTTGATAGAGCAGGAACTCTCCACTTTGAGGCAGGGTAAACTTTCAGTGATAGGATTCTACGATGAGGTTGAAAAGAAGCTGACCCTAATAATTAACAAAACCATTATGACCCATGGTGGAAATGCCACCCTAATAGAATCACTCAATAATAAGTATCGCGAAGACGCTCTTCGTGTTTTTATCTCAGGACTCAAACGTCCTTTGTGCGACATATTGTTTTCCTCCAGGCCTAGCGATCTCCCCTCTGCATTAGCTTTAGCACAGGAGCTTGAATCAAATCAAGCTAGGTCAATGTTTGCCCAGTCCTTTAACAGGCAAACAATTCAGGCTCCCAACCAATTTTCATATTTACCACAATACCGAACGATTCGGCCTGACCAACAGCGACAAACTCAGGCACAAAGGGTCGTACCAATGGATGTAGATACATCGCTCTCAAGGTTCAGACAAAATGGACCCCCACAAATAAACAAGAATGACGAGAGGATCCATCAAGGAGCCTATCCAAGAGCTCCTCGTCCGGGTATTGGCAACCCCAGTGGCTTGTCCAACCGAAACACCACTCAAACCTTCGGAAAACAGGTACCAGATTTTTTGAGTAGGGAAAGGCCAGAGAAAAGACCACACGGGAGTGGCCAGCAGGCGCTACCAAAGGTACAAAGGATAAACAACCTTACCCACGAACAGGATGAGTCTGAAGGAGAATATTGGAATAGTGACAATAATGATTATTACCACCAGAGTGAGGTTTATGAAGAGTTTAAACCAGTCGAATACCAAAACGAAGCAAATGACGAGGTGAATTTTTTAGGGCAAAATCCCTCTTACCCTACATCGAGCGGACAATCGGGGGAAGAGGTATAAAATTCCTTATCGACACTGGTGCCGCGAAGAGTTACATAAGATATCTCAACGATCTAAAGGGAATCAAACCCGCAAACCGCACCTTTACAGCCAAATCCATCCACGGCACCACTGAAATTGACAAATATTGTACAATCAATATTTTTAACAAAAATACTAGATTTTTTTATCCTACCCAACCTGGACACTTTCGACGGTATCATAGGTTTTGATCTATTAACTGAAGTGAACGGTAAAATAGATTGTAAAAATGGTCTTCTTAGTTAAAATGGTGGGCAGGAAAGGCTCTTTTATCACTATTGCCCGGACTTGAATAAATTAATAGAAACAAACGTGAGCGAGTTGGATATTCCTAAGTTACTGTAACAACATGCTAAAGTTTTCGCGGACCCCAATGAAGCTCTACCCTATAACACCAATATCATAGGAACAATAAGGACCACCGATGACCTTCCGGTTTACTCAAGAAGCTACCCATACCCCATAGCTTCAGCCGAGTTTGTCAATAAGGAGATTTCGAACCTCTTGCGTGATGGTATAATAAGACCATCCCGCTCTCCTTATGATAATCCGATTTGGGTTGTAAGTAAAAAGGGCGTCGATGAAGATGGCAATAGGAGGTCCAGACTCGTGATAGATTTTAGGAAACTGAACAACAAAACGGTTAGTGACAAGTATCCAATCCCGGATACTTCTGTAATTCTGGCTAACATGGGAAATGCCAGGTTTTTTTCAACAATAGACCTCAAGTCCGGCTTCCACCAAATTAAGTTAGCTGAAAAGGATCGGGAAAAAACAGCATTCTCAGTCAATAACGGCAAGTACGAGTTCTGTAGGCTCCCTTTTGGCTTAAAAAATGCGCCCAGCATCTTCCAGAGAGCTATCGATGACGTATTAAGAGAAGAAATCGGTAAAATATGCCATGTCTACGTGGACGATGTGATAATTTTTTCAGAAAGTGCTGAGCAACATTCAAAGGACATAGACCAGGTACTACACAAACTTCATGCCGCTAACATGCGAGTGTCCGCTGAAAAATCTAAATTTTTCAAGAAAGCGTCGAATTTCTGGGCTTTACAGTGTCTAAAGAAGGTATAAAGACATGCCCCGATAAAGTCAGGGACATTTTGGACTTCGCTGTTCCCAAATCCTTGAGAGCCTTACGCTCATTCTTGGGATTGGCCGGCTATTACAGACGATTCGTAAAAGACTACGCTGCGATTACAAAGCCTCTAACAAAATACTTGCGTGGGGAAAATGGAAATATCGGTGCTAACCAATCCCGGAAAATCGAAATAACATTAGATGAAGAAGCACTTAACGCCTTTGGTAGAATTAAAAAGATTCTTGCATCAGAGGATGTACTGCTCCTTTACCCAGACTACAAACAGCCCTTTGATCTGACAACGGACGCCTCTTCACATGCCATAGGCGCTGTTTTGTCGCAAAACGGCAGACCCATCACCATGATCTCGAGAACTCTGTCTCAGACAGAGGAAATCTATGCGACCAATGAACGAGAGCTCTTGGCGATCGTATGGGCCCTACAAAAATTGCGCAACTATTTGTACGGCGTAAAACACCTAAACATCTATACTGATCATCAACCACTCACCTTTGCTCTGTCCGATAAAAACCCAAATGCAAAGATGAAAAGGTGGCGCGCTTTTGTTGAGGAGTTTTCACCCAAGTTTCACTACAAACCTGGCAAAGAAAACTTTATCGCCGATGCACTTTCCCGGCAATACATAAATGCCTTGGATCATGAGGCAGACACAGAAAGTATGGCCACCAACAGCGAGTTATCACTCACTCAAGTAATAACTACAGTAAAGAACCCCATTAATTGTTTCCAAACTCAGATTATTCTGGAAGAGGGAGCCAAATTACCAGTTAGCACGTCAATCCTCTTTAGGACACGAGTAAGGCATCGAATATCGTTCAGTAATCTACAGGATTTACTGAAATCCATTAAACAATGTGTTAACCCGAACGTCGTTAACGGGTTGCTATGCGAACTCCCCACTCTGGCACTGATCCAAAGCGAACTTACCACATCTTTCCCGGGAATAAAGTTCCGTCACACTACAAAACAGGTTATCGACGTTTTCAATAAGGAAGACCAAAGAGAGATCCTCCAAACCGAACACAGTCGCGCACATAGATCCTGTCGCGAAAATGAACAACAAGTCTTAGAGAATTACTACTTTCCTGACTTAAGGAAAATGTTAAAAGAAATAGTTTCAAACTGCAAAATTTGTCACGAAGCCAAATACCGACGACATCCCCCAAACCCTGAAATAGGGTCAACCCCCATACCTTCCTACCCAGGAGAAATCCTTCACGTTGACATTTATTCAACAGACAAAACGCATTTTCTCACAACAATAGATAAATTCTCTAAATTTGCAATAGTTTTTCCAATAAAATCTAGAGCCATAGTAGATATTAAGGAACCAATCTATGAACTCCTCAACCTTTACAAAAATACTAAAGTTCTGGTTTGCGATAACGAGAGGTCATTGAATTCTGAGACTATTAGAGCAATCCTAAAAAACCACTTCGGAGTCACGATCTACACCACACCACCGGCTCATAGTGCGACTAACGGCCAAGTGGAAAGGTTCCACAGTACATTAACGGAAATCGCACGCTGCCAAAAGCTCGAGACCTGCATTTCCGACACTGCCGAATTAATCCTGCTAGCCACGGTTAAATACAACCGCACCATACACTCCGTAACAGGCAAGAAACCCATAGATGTCATACATGCAGCGCCTGACGAACTTCTTAACGAAATAAAAAACAAACTTATATGCACCCAACAAAAGGACTTAAGAATACACAATATAAAAAAACAAACAAGACAATATAAGTCAGGAGAAAAAGTTTTTGTAAAGACCAACAGGAGAATAGGAAACAAATTTACTAGACTTTACACCGAAAAAACAGTCCAAAACGATTTAGGTACCTATGTTTTGATAGACGGACGCAAAGTTCACAAATCCAACTTAAAAAACTAAAACTTCTCCCTCCTCCTTAGGATAACCCTACTCTTGGCAATGAACCATTGGACTACCGCGAGGATATTCAACTATACCACCTCTCACTACATTCCATTAACAACAGGGAAAGTAATCCTCCATGAACAATACGAGTTTTTACTACACAAGACAAACTTATCAGAATTCGAGACGATAGCCGAAGAGACGGACACAATATTAAAGCAATTTCCGCATTCCCACGCCAGGCAACTACTTCGAAACGACGCTAACGAAATATTAAAACTACTAGACGCGGTCAGAGTACATCACCGACATGCGCGAAGCATCAATATCCTAGGGACTGCATTAAAATACATAACCGGCACCCCGGACTTTGATGACTTTCAAACAATTGAGACCAGAGCTGAAGCCCTAATAGAAGCAAACGAACAGCAGGCAACAATTAATTTAGTTACACAGAAACAAATAAACGAATTGACGGTGACAGTTAATAAACTTTTAGCACAGGCAAAACAGACACAGATCGACACTGGAAATCTCTTTTCTTTAGTCAGTACTAGAAATAGAGCGGTGATAATGGAATTAGAAACCATTATAACGTCGGTAGCTCTAGGAAAAGTAAATGTTATTAACCCCATTCTGCTTAATGGCATGGAAATAAATAATATATTAGCTGCTGAGCTCTCTACAAATACCAGTATAACTGACATACTTTCTGTTTCTAAACTTAAGATATTTCAAAATACACAATTTATTTATTTCATTATTAAATACCCAAAAATAGCTAGAGTTTGTAATAAGTTGCTGCCCGTAATCCAGGAAGGAAAGATTATTTCCTTGGAAACAAATCTTATTGCCGAATGCAACAGAGAATACATCCCACTTTAAAATTGCAAGGAAGCCATAATATCAAACTTCTGCCAACCCTTGAAAGAAAGTTCCTGTGTACGACAACTATTGAACCAGCACTTCGCAGAATGTAAATCCAAATCCGCCGATCACGTTCTCGCTCTTGAGGAGATCAATAACGGTGTAATTCTAATTAATGATCAACCCGCTGTAATAAAAAATGAAAATTTGACAAGATTAGCTAGAGGAACCTTTTTGATAACATTCAAAGGGGAAATTACAATAAACTCCACCGTTTATAGCAATTGGAACGAGGTAATACTTTCGCATCCTGAAGCAGTACCCGCGCAGCACGTTAACTTTACAGAACATATCGAGTTGTTATCACTCCCACACCTACAAAGAGTTAATATAAAAAACCTCAGGCACATAGCGCACCTACAGAATCTTATTGAAACCCGCTCCATACAATCGGGAACCGCCTTGATCCTAATCCTAATTGCCACAGCTATGAGCATAGCAATATTTCTGCGAAAACGACAAAGAAATATGGTAGTACTGAAGAACATCATAAAGGAAACCGGGGACGCACAGGTAACCAAACATCCGGCAAAAATATCACTTGCACCGAATTCGCTGACGGCGCGTCTGCAACTTTATAAGAACTCAATACCGCATTAAGTATGCATCCGGCCATTATGCTGATCGCACGCTTTTAGCCTTGCGCGTGACAACAACAAACAAAGTGTAAGCAACTAAGAAGTCACACAGCCAATAACGTGCAGCAACTAAAGTTAGGGCAAAGTAGTGTAGGTATTTAGACGCTAACGTCGCTCGTATGTAATTCAGTTATTTCAACTCTTCCGCTGAGACCGGCTGCCCTTGGTATTACCAAGGGAAATAAAATTTTTAAAACAAATTCAAAGAGAAATTGTTTACTTATATATAAATTAATTTTAATGAAAACGGAGTTACTTTTATTTTTGTAAATTTACATAAAAGTATTAAGATGCTTTAATTTTTATTTGTTTTAACCGATTCAAGTATCATTTTAACTAAAATAAGAAATATAATTAATTCATGAGTGTTTCAGTAGATAAATTCCCATCATAAATTTGGCCTTGAAAATACTATGAGCTGGTATTATAAGTAAGTAATAAGTGTCGCATAGTCGAACTCCATTTCGTTGATAGCTCTTATTCTAAATTGCGATACGCTGTCACTAAGAGCAAACAGTGGTTTCGTTTTTTACAAACGGCGTTTACGGTTTGATGACAAATTCGACCCGATTCGAAATGTGTGGAATTTGTTTTTTTTTTAATTTATCGACAACTTTACTCCGAGAAGTTATGTGACGCTTAAGAGGCAACTGTTGACATTTAGCAGTAGATCGTCAGTTTGAATTTATATGCCGAACCCGCGAAGTGGACTAAAAATAGTAAAAATGTGTGAAAGTGGCACTAAATATGTGTATGGTAAATACGATGCCATACCTCAGAAAAAGGTCTACCTATGGAAATCAGCCTCTGATCGAGTATTTCGTCAAAGAATTGACCAAGAGTATTCATGGAACTAACAGAAATGTTACAATGGATAATTAGTTTACATCAATTCTTCTGGCAATAACTTTATTTAGAGAACCATATAATTTAACTATTGCTAAGAGATTTTTCAACTCAAAAGAAAAAAGTCTTGAACAAAAACCTAATAAAATTATTATCTTATTGTCCTCGTGCATAATTAATGTAAAACAAAAAAGCCAAATATGATAGGTTTTTATAACGTCAGCAAAGGAGGAGTAGACAGGTTAGAGCACCAGAATGATAAAATACAAGATTACGCCAATGATTTACCGTTACTTTTTTCGGTTTAGGCTGTGATAAATTGTTACAAAAACAAATTACAAATGCTTTTGAGTTGAGAAGAAGAAATAAGAAGGAATGGAATAATGTTGCGTGAAATATATGGGTATTTTTTTCATATAAACATTTTCTCATATCACACGTTCAGTCATTGAGACCCACTGAGAACTATGTAACCTTATATTTTAAAAATATTTTTTTTTATTAATTTTAGATATGTTACAATTTAGAAAATTACATTGGAGCACAAATACCTTAACTTTATCGTACTTAAATAACCTAAAACACAAAATGTAATTCAAAACAGGAAGGTGCATACCATATAATCATAATGAGTTTCGTGCAAAGAACATTTCCCTTAGCGTTGCTTCATCACTATCCCAGTAACGACTGAATGATAAAGGGTAACTGCGTCAATGACAAATTTCTGTCTAAAATTTCTCATGCCCTTGCTTACAAGTATGAGAATTTTAACTTTATTAAATGCTGACGAAAGGTACAGTACGTAAAAAGGTTATATGTAATAAGAAAATAGGCGGATTCTCTACCTCTTGCAAGATTGCACGGAATACAAAAACTTTTTAAAAAAATATTTTGAACACCACATTACAGAAACAAAAAATATCTGCGAAATGTATATGAGTATATGTAATATGACAAATGCCACACGGTTATAATTATTTCATGAAAAATATCATGAGTTTTGGGGTAGCATATTTTGCAGCCATTGCATTTTTTGTTGTTACGCCCAGAGAACGTGAATTATAGAAAAGGTTCAATTGCGGAGAGTCGTGTGAACTGTCAAGAGCTATTAATTTTCTATTAGTGAATTTCACCACTATTGGCTCGGAAAGAGAAATTTTAAGTGAAACGAGTGAACAGAGCTCAGCATTGAATGAAAATTATGCTCAGAAATGTACATTGCTATTACAGACGTATGTATGTTGGGCCCTTTGGCTTATATATTATTTTTATACGTTTACATGCAATCATATCAATTGATATGAAAATCATTTTGCGAATTTTTGTGAATGAATGCAAAATTGATAATATTATAATTAAATTATTCAATAACATATAATAATAACAAACAATATTTGTAGTTAACGTGCAAACTACTACTTTTTAAATTTTTCTTATCTTTGATAATATAATATAACTTCAATGTATGTAAATATGTTGTATAAATGATATACTATCTACTATAAAAACGTAATATATTACAATAATAATATATGTAAATTACACCTTTTATCATTTAAAACTTGCATACGCATTTATCCTGCAGATATGGCTGTATGTAAGTACAGATCAAGATTTGTCATTTATCAGTAATATAATATGAGCGCGCTGCTCTATATGTACATACATACATATGTATGTATGTATGCGCGTACATTCTCTGCCAACTATGAGCGGTTAAAAACCAGTGAAACAGTAGGTAGTAAGTGTAAGGTAAGAGTTGCACTTTCCATTTTTAAACAGCTGATGCAGGGTTGCATTTTCTTTTCCCTAATTTAAAATATTTTTAAAATTCTAAAATTCTAAAATTCTAAACTTCTTAAATTTTTTTATTTTTCTTTATTAATAAAATTTTTTAAAAATTACAAATATGTACATATGTTCGATAAAAAAAATTATTAATATCTGAAAATAAAGATTAATTATATAAAATGATAATAATGCCTGAAAGAAAAGATTAATATTATCTGAAAAAACAACAAAATATATTAAATACAAATAGAATTGACACTGAAAGAAAGATTATTTATATAAAAATCATAACAATATCTGAAAGAAAAGAATAATATTGTCTCATTATTTAAAATATAAAACAAACATTTGTTTTCACATCTTATATCGGATTGTGCAGGCCGCCTTAAACGCATAAAATACATACTTATCTACATTTGTAATTATTTTTGCGTATTATATTGGACTGCGCAATCCAATTTCATATAACACACACTTATTTTCACATATGTACATAACAATTTATATTTGCTGCTTCTGATAATATTGCTGCTGCTGCTATTTACAATTCAGTTCTGCTTTCCAATGCTATAAAAACCAAAGGAAGTAATTATTTGCAAATTATTAAAAAAAAATCACATAAAAATCATTCACTTACCTTCTTGTTGTACGAGCCTCCTTTACGATGGTACGATTACGAATGACATGCGTCTTTCAATCGTTTTTTATTACCCTTTTTGGGATTTTCTTTTGGCACTATTGACAATTATGTTTTCTCCTTCGCATTCATTCAAATAAATCAAAAAAATCAATTTTTCATCACATTTAGGTAAACAAAAAATAACCCGAAAATGTGCATAGAGAAAAAATGTGTAGTTATATTGAAATATTTGAGAAAAGTGGTTAGCCGTGGCCTTCGTGCTCGTACAACAAGAAGGTAATTAAGTGAATTTTATGTGATTTTTTTTTAAATAATTTGCAAATAATTACTTCATTTGTTTTTATAGCATTGGAAATCATAATGAATTGGAAATAGCAGCAGCAGCAATATCATCAGAAGCAGCAAATATCAATTGTTAAGTATGTGAAAATAAGTGTGTGTTGTTTGAAATTGAACAGCGCAGTCCAATATAATACGCAAAAATAAATACATACATATGTATGTATTTTATGCGTTTAAGGCGGCCTGCACAATCCAATATAATAACTGAGCACAAATGTTTGTTTTATATTTTAAATTATCAGACAATATTAATCTTTTCTTTCAGATGCTATTGTTCTTTTTATCTAATTACAATTTTTTTCAGATTTTATCACTATTTTTATTTAATTAAGCTTTATTTTCAGATATTAATAATTTTTTTATTGAACATATGTACATATTTGTAATTCTATAAAAAATGTTCATTAATAAAGAAAAATAAAAAAATTTAAATGTAAAATGTTTAAAATTTTAAAAATATTTTAAATTAGGAAAGAGAAAATGCAACCCTACATCAGCTGTCGATTGGGGATATTAGAGCAGGACAGATATACTTGTTTATATGACATTGCTGAATGAGCGCAACAAAGATGTATGATCACATGTATACGTACGAGAGGTAAGAATCTTCACGCGGCCTATGGCCATCTAACCACTTTTCAACCTACTGTTTCACTAGTTTTTTAACCGCTCTTGGCTAGCAGGGTTCCCACACAAATGATGTACATACTCGTATAAACAACATACATACATACTTATCTGCGTAAAAATGTTGCCCGTAAAAACTATAAATGTGTTTCTACAATCGTTTCAAACATCATCATACATATGTATGTACTTATATGCGAACACATGTAAATATCTGCAAACAATCGTCTAAAATAGCATCACAAATCAATATGGCAGCCAAATTGCTGACGTCAAAATTTATAGTAAATTACGCAACAACAAAATTTTCATTCATGAACGCAAACGCACTTACAAAAAGCAAATTCGAATCATTCATAATAGCAGACGCCATTACATCACCCCGAGCATGCCTTTACCTACAAGCGGTTTTTCTCGACGATGGCAAAAGCTAAAAATCATAAATTGAACTGTTTCTGGTGGCGCCACCTATTGGTGGGTATATGTAATAAAAAGTTTGATCTCTTGTTGACATTTCGTAAAATTAGGACAATTTGATAACTACAATCGATGTTATCGATCAAAAAGTGACAGCAGCTTTTGGTCATCGGTCGTAAAATGCATTTTGAACAAAGAGCAAATATTAAATTTTGTTTTAAACTTGGGAAAACGTTTACTGAAATATTTTAAATGATGAAAAAAGTGTATGGTGATCAGTGCCTATCCCGTAGTAATGTGCATGAGTGGTTTAAGCGATTCTAAGAAGGTCGTGAGGACCTCTGTGACGATCAGAAGTCGGTCGTCTTCAGAAGTCAAAAATAAAGACAATGCTGATTTGTTTTTACGATTCCGAGGGTATTGTACACCGAGAGTTCGTCCCACTTGGCCAAACGATTAATGCTGTGTTTTACCTTGGTGTTATGAAACGTCTTTTATCACGCATTAGTCGTTCTCGACCACAATACCGTGAGGCAGGGTCCTGGCGCCTGTTGCACGATAATGCGCCGTGTCATCGGTCGACGCTTGTCACTGATTTTTTGACAAAAAACTCCATATTAATCATTAATCACTCACCCCACTCACCTGATCTGGCACCCTGTGATTTTTACCTATTTGGAAAACTTCATTTGCTCATGAAAGCACACTGGTTTCAGGACATTTCAGCTATCCAAAAGGCGACGACCGATATTCTCAAGAGCATTCCGAAAAAAGACCTTAAACACTCATTTGAAATGCTAATTGACCGGGCTATACGCTGTATCGAAGCACAAGGAAACTACTTTGAATAAAAAAATATAACTTTTGAAAAATATTAATTTTTTGTTGTTTTTTTAACAGTCCTGTTTCTTTTGCGACAGACCTTGTATTTCTGAAATTAATGAGAAGGGAAAAGAAACAATCCTGCAAATATAAGTATTGAAATATTTTAGAATAACATAGTTCATGTCGATTATCAAGTCAAGAAATGTTTCAAAGAAAATATACAATATTCCTCTGATTTATTTGTGCAGTCATTCCCCGTTAAGTAGTACTCCGCTTAAGTGCCATTTCCTCTTAACTTCCTGTATCTTGCTGCATCTCAAGCTTTGTTTTTTTAAATACATTCAAATTATTGTTTTAAGTACGACTCGCTTAAGTATCCGCACTCCCTTATGTACCTTATTATTTTTTTTATTTTTAACAAACCACAAAAATCTGTATCTTTGATTGTGGCACATAACCGGCATTGGCTGTATTTGTCAGGGAATGTAAAAAAATATTTTATAATTCTGAAATATTTTTACGCGGCTCCCAAAAATCTCCGTCGATATGTATGCAAGTTCACACACAAACATACGTAAACAATAGGTGTATATATTTATTTACATACAAAGTTGTGTGTAGACAAATTTACAAATATTATGCGTATGGTTTTTTAAAATCTTTTTACATGTAAACATAATTACATGCGTATGTGAATGCAGGAGGGCTTGGTTATAAGATGTTATCAAAACTTCTAATGCCCAAAGCAAATAAATTCATATATAAATATGTATATAATTTTTCAAACCAATATTAATTAAATATTTAGGTAATAATACAAAAATGACTTTCAGGGGTATTGTGGAATCTGATAGTTGTCGGAATCAAAATTGAAACCGATCAAAAAACGTAGTAGGTGTCATGAATTCAGATGTTATTGGTTTGATATTCGAAACAGAATTCGTATCGGTTTTGGGTGTCACGGAAACCAATTTTATCGGGTTTGCTGTCAGAAACAAAGCAAGAGGATAGTCGCACACAGATTTGAAATGTAAGTTAAGAAATCAAGTAATTTTATTGTTACGAATTGATTTATCTTTATTTCTATAGGAAAAAAACATAAGAATAAAACACGAAATGTCTTAATTATTCAGTCTTGGAAAAAAATGCGGATATTTAAGGGGGGAGGAGAGGCTTCAAAAAGATGCTTAAAAAAATCGATTTTTTTGATTTTTTTTTGGGAGGGGAAAGAAATATTGATTAACCCGAAAATTTTTTGGATACGAATTCTTTGATACTCTTCATGTGCATTTGTCTGACGGCGGGCAGTATGCAGGTCGCAATGTCGATCGGAAACAAAAAAGTCAAAGAGATTCATATTTGTTAATAACTTATGATCACGTTGAACTAGGAAAATTTAAAAAGAAAGTTTAAAATTCTAAAATTTGTTATAATTTGAATAAAATATGGTTTTTGACCAAAAAAATTTTACTTTATGTTGTTTAAACATATGTTCAAACTTAACTTTTCTTAGTTTTTTTAGTTTAAATAGAAGATAATTGAATGCCAAAAATAATAAAGTTTGCCCCAATTCCATACGTTTAGTTTTTTTCAATCTTGACCGCCAATTAAGAAAAATCGTAAAAATGAAAAACCGAGTCAAACCTTTTGCTTTCTGCCCAAGCGCTCATATATGTATCTGCCAGACGCTCAGTCACTATTTCCCTTCTAGCTTCGACAAAATTTCGAATTCCCATCTATAACTTTAGGGACATATTCTCAGATAATTTTTGAAGAGATTTAAGTAAAAAAAAAATCAATTTTTTGAAGCTTCGAAAGCAGGCTTCATTCATTCGATAAATATTATCTCTTAAAATCTTTCTTTAATTCGGAACCCATTAAAAACTTTAATAGGATTGCTTCCAAATGTATTCATTAGCAAGTTTTGTCACATTAGGAAACAGCTGGTTCGAATTCGAACTGGTTTAAAATTATAATTGGTTTGCATTTCTGGCAGCTAAGCAATTCTGTCTTGCATTCCACAACACCCCTAATTGAGAATATCTATAAATTATAGTCATAGTCGTTTGCACATTGTAAATATGCAAATCTGTTTCTAAACATTGAAATTAGCATTATTTTTCTCATTTAACACTGAAAATGCTCAATTCTGCCATTTTCGACCCCATCCCCTCATGTTAAATATTGGTGAAACCCCGCTAATAATATTTTTGTGGTGAAATCCTCTAATAGAAACGAGTAACTCTCCAAAAAGAGGAACGTTTCGACAGTCAGCACACCATGAACCTTCGCTCTAATTCACTTTCTCTGGTTACGCCTTTGCAAGGATCAGAAAATTTAGCAATCCGTGCACCGTAAAAGGGTTTCGTAGGAGCAAATGAATCCCCCAAATATATACATATGTAAATACATTATGTATATGTATACATTTGTGTTAAAATTACAAAGTAACAATCATAAATCATTGGCAAATATGGATACAGTGTTTAAAGTTCTCAAGATGCATACACATGTAAGGCATAAGAAAAATATATAGGCTAATTTCGGGCAGAACCAAACATTAGACACCTCATAAGCATTAAAAATATTAATAATTGTAAATATTTTTCAATCATAATTTTTATTTAAAAGCCTTTTCATATATTAAACAAAAAAGTTTAACTTCTGCTACATACAAGAACTTAATTTTGATTGATAAATGTTGAGTGGTATATATTTCCAAAAGATATCTTGTCAAATAAAAAAGTTTTGCATACAATAACTTGACATTTGACAATACTCTCAATTTGTGTGGCAGCAACTGCTCTGACAAATGAGCAGCTTCAAATCAGGAGAAAAAAGGACGTGTACAAAATTTCACATCAATATCTTAAAAACTCTAGTGTTCACTTTTGGCGTATATACCGACAGACAGACGGACATGGTTAAATACTCACTCGTAACGTAAATTATATTATATCGTAAATTATATATGTATGTCTGTACACTCGTGGCCACGCAAAGCTTACCACTCAAAATTTTCAAGTGTTGTGAATATTTGACAAAACTTTATAGCGGTACTATTGCGGTATAAACATTTTTTATTTAGAAATGAGTTAATCACACGTTATTTATCAAAACTATTAAACATTAAAAACAAAATACATTCAGCTATAGACAAAATCATTGGAAAGTTAGTGAGCTTTACAAAATGAGCTCGAAATGTAATAGACTGATATGCGATTTCATGTACACCATAATTGAAATTAGTGTTTTATTTTATTTATTTTTTTTTTAACTGAGACACAAAGTTTGGTCGCGGTAATTAATATCTAATAATATATATATGTCTCTTTTCTATAAGCACAGAAAATCTAGTTTGTCTTTTACTCATTAAACGTAATAAATTAAAAACTATAATTGTAATTAGACTATATAACTTTGTTTACTTCTGCTTACTAAAAACTTAACAAAAAACAAAATTGAAAAAAAATCCTGGAGGAAAATAATGGCGAAGAAATAAGAAAGAGTTAATTCCGGGTGAATCTGAACATTGTATATTCTCGCAATTACCAAGGATCATAAGCGGAGCAATACGTCCAGATGTTGATGAAAGCGTGAATTGATCATATACAATAACGAATCTTTTATTCAAAACATTTGGAAGGATTAAAAACTAAATTTTCATTGTTTAATCCCAATTAAAAACTAGATTTTTTAATATATATAAAGTACACAAACAATTAAAACAATTTCTTTTTTAAAAAGCATATAATTGCTTTGGATAACAATTTCCAATCCGGTTTGTGGGATCAATTTTTTTTTAATTCATTTATTGATTAAAATTATCAATTATATTTTAATGCATTATTTGCAACCCTGCATACAATGGATCATTAATCATATTTGGCACCTTAACTTTTGGACGACACACTTTTTATACTTTACATCAAAGATACTTACAAACTGTATTTACTATATAAAATAATTTTAAAATTAAATATGTTTTTGAACTTTGACAAGGGTAACAGTTAATAAAATACCACAATTAACACACACAAAAGTTATTAGTATAAAGATCTCGTTTAACAAAAGTAAATATTGTATGGGCTGTTTTACGTCTCAAAATGTTTTCTGAAGGTTAATAAATTATATTATAGGTTCTTAACTCCTCTAGTTAAATTACTTATTTGTAAACAATTTTTTGAAATTGGTTAAGTTAGTGTTGAGTTATTAGTGGTACTCATTTACTTACGCAAACTTGTAGCATGTACTACAAACTTCGCAAAATGGCAATGTCGCAAAACAGCTACTATTTCTTACATGCAATTTTGCGTTAATTAAATATTTAAAGAAAAATATTTAAATGAGGAACAACTGATTTATTGCAATATTACCACGGGGCGCTTATTTAACCGAAGCTGCCATTTTGCCACTATTTTATAAATGCCATATTAAATGTGTGGTGTTATTGTGTTTCACTTGAAGGTAGAACACCATTAATTCCAATTTCTACACATATCAAAATCTTCCATGCCATCTTGCGATAATGTGTTTCACCTAAAGATAGCAGACCTTTAATTCCAATTTTTGCACATGTAGTGCTCTTATTGTAAAATTTAGTGCTTCTGGCTGTTTGTTTAGTGAGTAGTCGCACTTTCAGTGGTTTTCAACAGACCATAGATATATGTATTTGATATAGATTGATAGATATTTAAGGATATCTACGTTAACCCTCGGGTTGAAACCATGCCCAATTGTTAAATAATCGCAAACCACGGATACCCTCCCTACTTCTATTCCCTATATTACAGTTTTGTACGCAGCAGTCACTCAAAATACTAAGTTTCATTAAGATTTCTCAATATATCAATTGTAAGGACAGTTGATCGGACGGAGGTACAGACCGCCAGTGGGATTACAGCTCATCCCGATGTCTTATATAAAATCACTACTTTTTGTCCAAAATGTTTCAATTTTCAGTTAAATTTCCCATAAGAGGACACTGGCAGGACCAGGATTTCTGTCCGCTTAATAGATTGTCCTTAATCACCCTCAAAAAATTTTGGGCCAGCAAATGTCTAGAGTTTATGGAGACATCTGCTTAGAAGAGAGTGCGATTAATAGAGCTTTCACTGCATTTACACATATTTACGTATGTATATACGTATGACATTTCAATTCGCTCGTTCAATATACAAATTGTGATTGATAAATGATTTCTATCGAAATATGGTAAAAAATTCTGAGAAGTAAGAATGCTACAACATTTAATACTTTAATTTTTGTACAAAATTAATTGATATAAGCATTGTCAATATAAGGAACTTATATTACGAATACTCACCATGCAGATTTATGGTACATGTTGTATTGTTACCGCGATCCAGAACCACGACACTGGTAGCGTGTGCTGTCGCCGACGCAGTTGCTCCTGAAGTCGCCATTTGGACACAATTTTCCGCTTTGAAAGTTTTGTGTAGAAGTAAACTTTTCGAGTTAATCTGCAAAACTATCCTAAATAGTTTTCTTATATTACATTTAGACTCCGATTGGTGATGATTGATATTGTCTTAGTTAAGGTCTGCAAGTCCATACAATAATCTTTTCTGCTTTTAACACAAGAAAATTTTTAGGCAATTTTAAATGGTTAATAAGAAAAAAATATTAATAACCATGGATACTTTTCATGAGAACAAACGTATTCGTCTTTAGAGCTCGGTTATTTTTTAAATCGTTGTCTTATTTTGAGGCGAAGGCAATAATTTACGTATATATATATATATATATTAGAGTGATTCAAAAAAAAATTTTTTTTTTCGTTTGGTACTCGGAAAAATAGGTTCCTAGACACCTCTAAGAAAGCCTCTCCAAACATGAGTTTTTAATTGTAACGGGAAGGTCCTCCTACATACAGTTTTCTATTTTTTTTATTATCAGATAGAAAAATTTATATCTCGCTTCCAACTACATAAAAAAATATCTTGTTTCTTAGATTTTGTGGGGAAATTGAATGCTCTACAAAAAAGGTCTAATATGATTTTTTCGTAAACCCAAACGTTTAAAAGATATTAAAGGAGGACCTTCCCGTTACAGTTAAAAACTCATGTTTGGAGAGGCTTTCTTAGAGGTGTCTAGGAACCTATTTTTCCGAGTACCAAACGAAAAAAAAAATTTTTTTTTGAATCACTCTAATATATATACATATATGTATATATATATATTTATGAATAAATATTTACGAATAAATAAATATATATGTATATATATATATTTATATATATGTATATATATATATATATTTATAAATATATTTATGTATATATTTTTATAAATATATTTAACACACATTTTTCTTTTAATTTAGTTTTTGGTTTTAACATCACAATTCTGCAGAATTCAGATCACTTAGTGTGATAGTGCGGCTATGCAACTCCGAAGTGTTCATAATTCATCCGCGGAAACTCCTATGCGGAAAGGAGTTCGTTTATTAAAAAAAAATATTTTGGTTGTAAATAAACAAAAAAGAAGAATTATTTAAAAAATTTGCTTTCCGATTTCCGCGGTTACCTATGTATGGATAGGGGAGGTTATCCAGATTAAGAATATATATATAATATACTTGCAACCAACAAAAACCCACCTCCACTTTTTTAGACTATCCTAAGCAATACTTACTGATCTAGTAAGCACTGAGAAATCAATTATTTTTTATGAATAGTGGTTGAACACCGTTCAGTTATAGTAGTGCCAAAACATCAGAAGTTAAGCCGTGACCAAACAAATCGCTATATGGTATAAGATGAAGAAAAAGATCTCATCGGCAAATAGCAGGTAGACTTGGTTGTAGGCATTCAAGTATTGTTCGTCTTTTACAAAAAAAAACCCGAAATTTTTAAACGCGTTTTTCTCAGAATGGCGTTTTTCAAAACGTCTTCCACCGCTTACATTTTTCTTTGAAGAATGCTTCGAAGAAAATTCTATGTAGAGTTCTTTCATACCAGGTAATATATAAAAGTAAGCTATGCGGCTAAATTCTACAGCGTTCATATTTACAATCAAGCAAGTACATGAAAAACGTTACAATACAATATGTAAACAACAAATACAAGCGCAAAATTTATATGTAAATATTTTCATTACATGGTCAAATCGTCAAGCATTTGAAGAAAATTTGCAGAAAGTTGGTTGTGTTTAGGTGAGCTGCTATTTTAATCAAAATTTTGCTTATTTTTGTGTTTAGACTTTGAATAAAGTAATAAAAGAATATTCTCGAAAAGGCATATGAGAAAACTAATTAAAAATGAAGAAAGTGAAGCACTTTAATGCGTTACTATTTGGTAAGTTTTTCGTGTTTTTATCATTGAAGGAAATTTATAACTATATACGGTTTCAACTTTTTTTGTAGAATGTGTAAAAGTAGAAGGCTTCACTGAATCGGAGTATGCTCACCAAATTCAAAAAAGTCTCGTTGCTTGAAAAAAAAAAAACGAAAAGAGACTCAGCCACTAAATTTAAATAAAACCATTCCTTTTTATACATATAATAAATACTTATTTTCATAACGAAAACATGTACTTTCATAAATAAAGCAAAATTAATATGCAATTTTTTCTATTCTAATATTGACCTTGGCATAGAAAAATTCTTCGTTAATTTTGGCACCGAAGAATTCTTTTTTAACTGTGGCATCGAAGAATTCTTCGTTAACTTTGGCATCGAAGAATTCTTCATCCCTAAGGTAAGCGAAAGGGACGATCTCTCACTTTTCCAATTCCCACGACAGCCGGTTCTACGCACCGGAATTGACTCGGATTTCATCCGACCAAGGGCTGTTTTTTCGGAGATCTAACCCCGTTTGAATCGGTGAGTGTTGATTTGTGTTTATCGTCATTGAGAGCAATGCCTTGCAGCAGGGTTGCTCCGTATCCTCCTGACTCGTGCTGGCATTGAGTCCAACCCGGGCCCAGAGGAATTTTTCTGCTGCGTTTGCGCAAAAAGGCTCCATTCAAACTCCACCTCGGTTAGGTGTAATACATGCAATGGATGGAGCCATCTTAAGACCTGCTCAGATCTTAAGACTCACAGGGAGTGGACCACGAGTTACGTGGCCCCATGTTGCCTACGCAATACTGCGACACTAGCCTCTACGGCTGTGCAATCTGCACATAGTTTGCGCGCTGCGCCGCCACTCACCCCGAGTGGCCAACCGAGGACCTCCACGGTCCCTAGGAGCCAAATCTTCATCCCACTCCAATCCTCGTGCGAGAACCAATCAGCTACTCTTGGTTCCTCGCACAGTCTGTTCCGTGTGTCAGACCGCCATACGTCGGAGCGTTACATCAGTTAAGTGCAATTCCTGCACTGGCTGGTGTCACTTCCCGGCGTGTTCCGGCCAGAGTAAGATCGAGGAGATAGTTGCACTTATGAATCGGGAACACGTATTGATAGCTGCGTTCCAAGAAACCAAACTAAACAGCCGCTCAGATCTTCTGAGATGTGCCGGTTTCAACGTAATACGTAAAGATCGCAAGCGAGATTATGGTGGTGACCTAGCTTTCATATTACACAACACCATGTAGTATCGTCTAATCGATGAAGACATCGACCGCAGGGATACTACCTTAGAATGTCAGGGTATAGCTATCCGGTCAGGCGATGTCGAGCTCGAAATATTTAATATATACATCCCCCCAGTTACATGTTGCCCTACAGGGTATCACCCAAATATAGGCGCGCTACTTCGTGGTGAAAACCGTTTGGTACTAGGCGACTTTAACGCGCACCACGATCTTTGGCATCCCTACTTGTCAAATGATAGTAGGGGGATGGAGCTGGCAGAACAGATTGACGACTCGACATTCTGCACAATGAATGACGAAGCCCCCACCAGAGTTATGGTCACCTGTAATAGCTCGCCCGATATAACCATTGCTAGCGGTGGTCTGATAAATAGCATAACCTGGCGACCTATGCTAACTCTCCCATCAGACCATCTGTCCATAATTATCTCGATCGAGAAACCTCCTGATTTCGTTTCTGTGGAAAACTGTACATTCCTTAACTTTAATAAAGCTAACTGGGTCGGCTTCACAGAATTTACTGAGAGCACCTTCAACGCTATACGCATTCCTACGACATATGCGTTGGCGAACGTCGATTCCGCAAGGTGATCGCAGTAGCTACCGCTCGCTTCATCCCGGCTGGAAGAACAGCGGAAATCCGCCACAATTTCACAGCCGAAGCAGCCGTTTTAGCTAACAAGCGCGAACCCTTACGCCATGCCGATCCCGGGGATCCCCGAATAAGGGATCTCAATTTGGAGATTCGGCGTATGGTAAATCAACATAAGCGGACGAAATGGATAGAGCACCTCAAGTCCCGCAACCTCTCCAGCGGTGTGAGTAAGCTTTGGGCTACTGTCAAAGCTTTGTCTAAACCGAAGAGACACGACGACCGAGTTGAAGTTCAATTCAATGGTCAGCCGGCAGTTCACACTGCACCCTTCGGTAGACAAAGCCAAGAGATGTGTTAACCGTCGGCTGCGCAAAATGCCAAACGACTGCGCGCCACTTACTTTCACCGATGAGGAGGTTCAGAGTGTCATCAACAAAGCAAAATCCTCTAAATCCATTGGCCCTGATGGAATTAACATGCTAATGCTAAAGCAGCTAGGCTCGACGGGAGTAAGTTATCTCACCAAGGTCCTCAACCTGTCGCTGACCACTCTTGAAATACCCGATGTGTGGAAAGTCGGAAGAGTGGTCCCACTACTGAAACCTGGGAAACGCGCCAACAAAGGGGAATCTTATCGTCCGATAACTCTCCTCTCCCCAGTAGTGAAGACACTTGAGGCCTTCACTCACCACCTGAGCGTAGCCATCCACCAGCATGGATTCCGAAAAGTGCACAGCACCACCACAGCACTTAGCGTCATAAACGCTCAGATAGTTCGGGGCCTCAACCAGAAACCAGCCTGTGAGAGAACGATCCTCGTAGCGTTGAACTTGTCAAAAGCTTTTGACACAGTCAACCACACAACGCTATTGCAGGACATTGAGAAAACCACGCTCCCTCCAGGTTTAAAGGGGTGGACCATGAACTACCTGAACGGTCGTCAATCATCCGTACTATTTCGAGGTGAAACATCTAAACTGAGAAGAATTAAAGAGGGGGTTCCGCAAGGTGGTGTCCTCTCCCCGTTACTGTTTAACTTCTACATCTCGAAACTCCCGCAGCCAACAGAGGGGTTTCCATAACCTCGTACGCAGATGATTGCACGATATTAACGTCGGGCAATGGTATCGATGGCACGTGTTCAAAGGTAAACAACTACCTCTCCGACCTTTCTCGTTTCCTCACTGTACGGAACCTCACACTTTCCCCCACCAAATCCACAGCGTCCATTTTTACGAACTGGACGAAGAAGTATAGACTTGAACTCAATATTGCAGTCGATGGCGTGAAAATTCCGACTGTCAATAACCCTAATTTTAGGTGTAACCTTTGGCTCCTTCACTCCCCATACGACCGCGATTATCGCCAAAGTACAAAAAACGTTGTTGGCAACATACAAGGCAATCGGGCGGCCGGTAGTCAACTACGCAACACCTATACGGTCGCCTGGATGCAGTAGTACGCAGATGAGGAAACTCCAGACCTGCCAAATACTGCACTTCGGACGACGACGGGATGCCTTTTGATGTCTCCTATCGAACACCTTCACAGTGAGACGCTTATGCTCCCAGTTAAAGAGCATAATGAACTCCTCTCCAAGTAGTTCCTGCTAGGATGTTTTCGTAGAAATCACCATTGCAGCCATCTGCTCGGAGCGGAACCGCCTCCTGGGAGCATCAAAAGGTCTTTCCTTGACTACGTCGACGACGTCGTACAGTACGCCGACCGAACTTCGAACGCAACTGACATTCGACAGGTACTAACTGCCATTCACAGTGGAGCCATTAACACCTTCACCGACTCCCTTCCCGTGAATGACGTTCTTGGAGTCAAACCACCACCCATCGCAGACGAAGAGCTCGAGTTGCCGCGAGAAACGCGAGTGACCCTAGCGCAGCTTCGTTCTGGATATTGTAGCAGGTTAAACTCCCTGGCATACCCGATGTACATATGTATGTATCTAACACCCTTTTCCCTTTGGTCCGACCCCGTCGAAACAGCACATTTCCTGGGCCCCTCGTTAGATGACGTCGATGACAACACAGATAACCCTTACCATCCTAACGGGGATTGATAACCGTTAAAACAACAACAACATCTCCTACTTTTAAAAAAATTTAAAAAACAAAAAAGCTTCAATGGCGCAATAACGACTTTCCTACAGATTAATAATCGTTTCGAAATTTTTGTTTTAGACCATAATTGCGGCCGCAATGATGAACATCGTACAGGACTTTTTTTACGTGTCATTTCAACAATTTATTTACCTTTTATAATTTTGCATTCGTAATGAATGTATGTATGTATTTTTTTATAAAAACAAAAAACTCGAAAATCAATGATTTTTCGGGGAGTCACACTGAGACGATCGCTTAAGTGTCGTTGCTTAGAGATGACGCCTTGCTAAAAAGCCACTATTAACATAAAAAATTAAGACTGCACGTCGTAAATGAGCTATAAGATATCAAAATTGGCATTAATATGATTGGCAATAGATTATGTTGTTTGACGAAATTAAATTTAATTTGCTAAGCTTACAAATTTTGCTTTACGTGCGCCGTTCAAATAGTGAGAGGTTCCTCGATAATTATGTAGTAAAGAAAATTAAGTTTTCTCAAGGACAAATAATTTGATGCTGATTTTCATACCATGTTTTCGCACCTCTATACCTTGTTGATGAAATAATGAATGTACAAAAATATGCGACAGTGGTAAACAATTTTTTAGTACCCACAATTGAAGGGCAATATCCTTCTAGAGATCGCTTAATCCTCCAGGATGATTCAGCGCAAAACCATCGTGCAAAATGGTTAAGTTTTGATTGGAAACAAATCGTGTATAAAACATCTATACAATATTGGTGTATATGATCCTAATCAGCTCGAAATTTTATTTTTAGTTGGCCGATAAATTTAACGAACTAAGGATTCAACGCTTAGATTGGCTGTGAACTCTCCCGATTTGAACTCTATTAAGCACTTATTGCACATAAAGAAATGTGAAGTTGCTAAACAGAAGCCAACAAATAAAAGTCAATTGACAAAGATTTTAGAACTTGTTTAGTATTGTCCCGTTATAAGGAAATCGGTTGAGGTCCTAGTGAATTCCATCCCTTCAAGGATTAAGGCAGTTATTGAGGCTAGAAGTAGAACGACTCGTTATTAGAAGATTATATTGTGAAAACTATATTTGTACTATTCGAAGTGAAAATAATGTAGCCACTTTAAATTAACTTCACATGTTCAATTTTTTTAATTGTCTATTTCATATAAAAACTATTTTCGAGAAAAAATTTGTGGGTAACTAATTTACTTTATGTGGGTATACAAATAAAAATGGGCCTAATATTTTACCTTTATAAACAAATTGCAATTCAATTATACTTCGTGGTGCGTTTTTATGGGCCACAAGTGTAGTTTGCGCTGACTTATGGTTTTTGTGATTTCAAAAATTCAACTTTTTAAAGTGCGTATTTCTCTAATTTATAAAGTTTTTTTTACCGAAATGTAAGTGGGTATGAAAGTTAACACTATAAGTGTAAAATTCATATAAATATAACACTATAAATCAAATATCCCAAAAACCATAAGCCAGAGGCAACTGTGTGGCAAAAAAGTAAGACTTTTTAATTTAAATTTGGTCAGAAAACCCATTCGAAGAATTTTTTTCGAGATTAGTATGACTGTCAGTTACAGCTGTGCCAAATGTCACATCAAAATAATCATTAGTGTTTGGTATACGCTTATCTTTCTAAAGTACATAAAGTACATTCAGCGATTTTTAAGTTGAGTGAAATTATTCAACAAAGAAATTTCATTAAATTTTGTGTGCGGAATCAAATTTTTGATGCTGAAACGTATAGAATCTTGGAAAAGGCATTTGGTGATAATTGTTTGACGCAAGCATTTATATTAAATAATGCAAAAATAACTGTTATTCAATATCTAATTTTTGTACAATTCAGACAATAACATAAGAGTTGCATTCTAACCAATAATCAAAGTTATCTTAGGTATATATTTTACAAAAGAATCAAAAAAATAAGAAAACAAATAATACTTGGGGAAAATATAAAACATATTTATCAAGGTAATACAAATTGAAAAAGAATTTCGGTATAAAAGGTACAATTATATGGTATAAATTAACTAAATTTTTTACATTTTTTACTTTGTACATATATTGAAATATTCACTTTAAACATTGAAATAAGTTCACTTTTTGTTTTTGCCAAATTTATTAATTTAAAAATCACACTAATCGCTGAGAAGGTTAGTGTTTACAATTATGAGGAAAACGGGCGTTGCCACATCTTAAAAACCAAATACGAAGGATTTTTCAACGACAGCGTTTTCTTTGTTTGTACTTCCGCGTGATTATTTTTTCTTTATTAGCAAAGTACTCCTTTCAGTGTTGGCGGCTTTAAGTCGCGCTCTAAAAAATATAACCCTGGTCGAGCGAATACCCGGGGTGACTGAAGTCTCCTTTAAAAAAATATATGGTTTTCCTCGGAATTATAAACACTCTAAACTTTTCAGCCAAGAATTTGATAAGTGATTTTTAAATGAATAAACTTAGCTGAAAAATTACAAAATAAATGTGAAATGTGAACTTATTTCAATGTTTAGAGTGTATATTTACATATACGAAGTGAAAAACGTGGAAAAATTTAGTAAAACATAGAGAAATACCATGTGTTATTAGTGCAAATTTTTGAATTTTTAATCGTAAATATTTTAAAAAGTATAAGCTATTTTTATTTTTGGATATTCCTCCTCTGTAGAAGCTCCCCTATCCGCACATACCTCATTTATACGGAAATTCGGTTTTTTTACTGCTCCGCCAAAGTAATTGGAATCGTGCCATGCTCTGGTTGCTTGCAAACGTGTTCTTATTATATCAATAAACGGATTTCAAAGAAAGTTAAATATGGAACTAAAGTTATTTTTGCACTTTTTACTACAAAACAAAGGTATTTTTAACTTTTATATCCACTAATTCGGTTCTAATTAGTGGATGTAAAAGTTAAAAATATAAGTGTTTAGCCCATTATAAATCGGAGAAACAAGCAAATATCTCTAAAACCATATGTATATATATATATATTCTTGATTTTGAGGACCTCCTCTATCCGTACATACCGATAACCCCGAAATCGGGGAAGACTGCGATTTAGATGGCATCCCCGTCTTCGGGGTTAAAATGGTTATGTACGGAAAGAGGAGGTCCGCCAGATCAAGAATAGATAGTTGCCGCTGACTTATGGTTATTGAGATATTTGCATTTAAAGTTTAAAAAATTAACTGTTTAAAATGCGTGTTTCTCCGATTTATAATAAATTTTACACTTATATTTTTAACTTTTATATCCACTAACACTTCACTAATTCCTTTCTAACCATTTAATTTATATTAAATAATGCAAAAATAACTTTTATTTAACACTTAACTTTTGTTCAATTTGCTGTAATAATGCAGCGTTAAACCAGATTAATTGCATTTTTCGGGATTAATTCAGGAGTTACCACAGCTAACTCCGTTGCTGAATCCAAAAATAACTCTCAAAATTTTAGGGAGTTTGTGAGATTTTCGTTGGCAACATTGTTAAAAATGGCCAATTTTTATCTATTGTGAATGAAATACAAGCAACCCTGACAGCTGTTTATCAAATTCTCAATATAATGCCAATAAAATTTCTATGTTATGATGCAGTTTTAAAAATAATGTGTTGATATGCTTTTGTAATAAAAAATGATTTGGTAAAAATTGGTCGGCTAACAACCGTAATGTTTATCTTCTATCAATTTTCATTGAAAATATTATAAAAAGGACAATGAGCTGTTTATGAGAGTTTCAAACTCGCATAGCTGCCGTCTGTCACCTACAAATTTGGATCTGATTAAGTGCGCAGTTAATCCGGATTAACGCTGCCGTCTGTCAAGGCTATTACAGTACAGTGCGAAAACTCAAATTTTGTTTCAATATGTGTGAGTGCATGATAACCGTAAAATATAACCACTTTATATCCAAAACTCATATTTTAAATATATCGTCACCTAAAATACAAACCAATGTATCATAAAAAATAAATGGAAATTGCTGACAGATATAATAACCAAAATGTATAAATTTTATAACGAAAACTTAAATCTTGTTTGAATATGAGTGCATAATAACCAAAGAATATAACCACTTTCACCACTTTATAAGAAAAAGTCAATATCTTTTTTTATTTTTAACGCAGAAAGAAGTACTACGCGAAAGTATTTAGTCACCCCGGGTATTCGCTCGGCCAGAGTTATTTTTTTAGAGAGCGGCCGAAGGCCGCCAACGCAGAAAGGAGTACCACGCGAAAGTACATCAGTCACCCCGGGTATTTGCTCGGCCAGAGTTATTTTTTTAGCCAACGCAGAAAGGAGTACTACGCGATAGTACTTCAGTCACCCCGGGTAGGATTACTACGCGAAAGTACTTCAGTCACCCCGGGTATTCGCTCGACCAGGGTTATTTTTTTAAAGCGCGGCCGAAGGCCGCCCACGCAGAAAAGAGTACTTCGCCAAAGTACTTCAGTCACATAATTTACGTATTACACATATACATATGTAGAAAGTATTTTTTTATAGTTAATATAGAAAAAATAATTAGTAATTTTTACATTATTTTTGGATATTCCTCCTCTGGAGAAGCTCCCCTATCCGTACATACCCCATTTATACGGAAATTCGGTTTTTTTACCCCTCCGCCAAAGTAATCGGAATCGTGCCTTTTGTTCACATAACGGTTGTTTGTAAGTCCTAAAACTAAAAGAGTTAGATATAGGGTTATATATACCAAAGTGATCAGGGTGACGAGTAGAGTTGAAATCCGGATGTCTGTCTGTCCGTCCGTCGGTCTGTCCGTCCGTCCGTCCGTGCAAGCTGTAACTTGAGTAAAAATTGAGATATCATGATGGTACACGTATTTCTTGGCTCCATAAGAAGGTTAAGTTCGAAGATGGGCAAAATCGGCCAACTGCCACGCCCACAAAATGGCGAAAACCGAAAACCTATAAAGTGTCATAACTAAGCCATAAATAAAGATATTAAAGAGAAATTTGGCACAAAGGATCGCATTAGGGAGGGGCAAATTTGGATGTAATTTTTTTGGAAAAGTTGGAGTGGCCCCGCCCCCTACAAATTTTTTTGTACATATCTCGGAAAAACTATGTCAACCAAACTCTATAAAGTCGTTTCCTTCAGGCATTTCCATATACAGTTCAAAAATGGAAGAAATCGCATAAAAATCACGCCCACCTCCCACACTAAAGTTATGTTGAAAATCACTAAAAGTGCGTTAACCGACTAACAAAAAACGTCAGGCTTTTTTTTTAAATTGAAAATGGGCGTGGCGTCGCCCACTTATGGACCAAAAACCATATCTCAGGAACTACTTGACCGATTTCAATGAAATTCGGTATATAATATTCACGTAACACCCTGATGACATGTACGAAATATGGGTGAAATCAGTTTACAACCACGCCTTCTTCCAATATAACGCTATTTTGAATTCCATCTGATGCCTTCTATGTATAATACGAGTATATACATACATTAGGAATCAATGATGATAGAGGAATAAAACTTTACACAAATACGGTATTTGAAAAATATGTAAATGACGGATAATGAAATCTCGATTATCACTTTATCATTCGAGAGTTTAAAATGTTCGGTGACACCCGAACTTAGCCCTTCCTTATTTGTTAAAATAAAGATTTCTTCGGTGAAAAGACTGTTAAAAGTGTAAAATGTGGATTTATTTAAAAGTTTATAGTTTAATTTAATTAATTTGAAATGAAAAATGTGAGTAAAGTGTGTTTAATGTGGTAAAATCGCTTGTTGAAATGTTCGAATTTTGGGAATTTTTGAACTTTAAGGTCGAATATCTCGTAAACTAAGCGTATGCGGTACCTATGTATAACCCTATATATTTTTTAATCAGGAGGACTTCCTCTTTCCAACGGTACCTTCAAATCGCGGCGCCAAAGAAATCGGAATTGTGCCCTCAGTTCTTTTGCGTTGAATTCTTTTTTGCGTTGGCGGCCTTCGGCCGCGCTTAAAAAAATATAACACTGGCCGATCCAACACCGGGATTTATCAAGATAATGAGAATTCTGAAATGTTTTTCTTTACATCACACGATAATGAATTTAGTTATGACTTCATAATCTTTCTTTTTTCTTATTTTTATTCCATTACAACATATGATAACACTAATGTTTTGCTTGTTTACAACCATTTTCTTATTTTATTAATAAATGGATTTTAACTAAAGTTTGATATGGAATTAAAGTTATTTTTGCACTATTTATTATAAAATAAATGATTAGAAGCGAATTAGTGAAGTGTTAGTGAATATAAAGGTTAAAAATATAAGTGTAAAATGCATTATAAATCGGAGAAACACGCATTTTAAATAGTTTATTTTTTTAACTTTAAATGCAAATATCTCAAAAACCATAAGTCAGCGGCAACTATGTATGTATATATATGTATATATATTCTTAATCTGGAGGACCTCCCCTATCCGTACATAACCCTTTTAACCCCGAAATTCGGGGATGCTATTCTAAATCGCTTCCATATATTTACCAAAAAATTATATGTAATTGCATGTATGTGTACAAAAGTACATACAATATACTTATATGCGGGAAATACATATATTCATTATCTGCATTTGCCATTGACAAGGTTACGATTCATATCTTCTAACACTTTTAGGGTTTTTTGAAATATCTAAATCACATGGTATTGTTTTTACTTTAGTTTTGTTATGTACTTTTTTCACTTAAAGGAACACTATTCTCTTTAGCGCTTTCCTGCACAAAATAAATGTAATTATTATACACAACGAATTTCAATATCTTACTTTACAGTGACTTCAGTATTTACAATACATATACATACATATATAATATACATATATAAGTTTTGTAAAACTTCTGCGGTTTTCTAACTTCTTTTGGGGAATGAGCGTAAATTACTTAATTTTTTATAATGATATAGACCTCTTTCACAATTACATATGTATGCACAAATTTAAAATTTATGTATTTAACAATACACTTCCCAAACACGTACAAATCACTACTATGCTAGCTGTTCACTTTTCAATTCTTTCTTCTACCATTTTTTTCTTTACGATTTTTCTACACAAGAAAAAAGTGTTCAAAATAAAACACAGAATAGCATTATAATGACAATGCACTATACAACAATTTCTATGGTAACTCAATAAAACAAGTTGTGTCGTTCGTCAGAGTCTGTTCAAACGCGAAAATGTGGTTGCGGTGTCGCATCCTATTGTTTTGCGAAAGAGTAGAACCAGAGAACGTAAATTATAGAGAAGGTCCAACTACGAACAAGCGTGTATTGTCAAAAGCTAATAAAATGCGTTCAGCGTGTTTCACCACAGCTAGCTCGGAAGGAGTAATTTTATCTTGGCCGGAGAACGTATGTATGTATGTATATGAATGAGAAGGTTCACAGTGAAGATAACGTAAAAATATTTCTGGGCAACTCAGAAGGAGAAATTTTTAACAGTAGCGCTTGAACAGAGCTGAGCGTTGAATAAAAATTAAGCTCCGAACTATATATTACCAGAGACCATTGATTATAGAGAATGTTCATGGTGTGCCGATTGTCAAAACGTTCCCCTTTTTGGAGGGTACTCGTCAAGATTAGAGGATTTCACCACAAAAAATTATTATCGGATTTCACCAACATTCAACATCAGGGGAATGGAAAATAGCAGAATTGAGCATTTCTTCTGAGGCAAGTAGGTCCTTGTGGCATTTACTACAGTGGTCATATAAAGGAGCGCAAATTCGGTGTGGGCTTCGTGGGGAAGGGAGACTTCGAGTACTGTAATTCACCCTGGGGGATGTACGTCGAGCCACAATCCGCATCAAAGCGAAGTTCTTCAACATATCGCTCATTTGCGTCCACGCCCCGACGGGAGAGAAAGACGATGTGACCAAAGATGCCTTCTAAGAGCTCTTGGAGCGCACCTATGAGAACTGCCCCCTCCAAGACGCAAGTATCCTCTGGTTAGCCTAAGAACATCCGTTCGAAGGTGAGCTAAAGTGAGAAGGCGAAACATCCCCTGCATAGGGTTGTGCGCTGGGTTTGGGACCCGCCACGTAAAAAGCCTACCCCAATGAACAGTAACAACCAGCCTCGGATGAGAGACCCCCCTTTTGATGACGACCACATCAAACGAAATAAGGACTACGATTTAAGGGCATGCACCTGGAATGTCCGGTCCCTTAATTGGGAAGGTGCCGCTGCCCAGCTGGTTGATGTCCTCGTGAAAATAAAGGCTGACATCACCGCCGTCCAAGAAATGCGATGGACGGGACAAGGACAAAGACGAGTAGGTCCTTGTGACATTTACTACAGTGGCCATATAAAGGAGCGCAAGTTTGGTGTGGGATTCGTGGTGGGAGAGAGACTCCGTCGCCGAGTACTATCATTCACTCCGGTGAATGAACGTCTAGCCACAATCCGCATCAAAGCGAGGTTCTTCAACATATCGCTGATCTGCGCCCACGCTCCGACGGATGAGAAGGACGATGTCACCAAAGATGCCTTTTATGAGTGCTTGGAACGCACTTATGAGAGATGCCCCCGCCACGATGTCAAAATCGTGCTTGGCGACTTTAACGCCAGGGTGGGCAAAGAAGGTATCTTTGGCACTATGGTCGGTAAATTCAGCCTCCACGAGGAAACATCCCCAAATGGGTTGAGGCTGATCGACTTCGCCGGGGCCCGAAATATGGTTATCTGTAGTACTAGATTCCAGCACAAAAAAATTCATCAAGCTACCTGGCTGTCTCCGGATCGAAAAACTACCAACCAGATCGATCATGTTGTGATAGACGGAAGACACGTCTCCAGTGTTTTAGATGTGCGTGCGCTCCGAGGTCCTAACATCGACTCGGACCACTATCTTGTTGCAGCCAAGATTCGCACCCGCCTCTGTGCAGCAAAAAACGCACGCCAACAAACACAAGGAAGGTTCCACGTCGAAAAGCTGCAATCACAACAGACTGCCGAACGATTTTCTACTCGGCTTGCACTCCTGCTCTCTGAGAGCACTCATCAACAACTCGGTATAAGGGAACTGTGGGACGGCATTTCAAACTCCTTACGTACAGCTGCATCCGAAACCCTTGGTTTTCGGAAAGTGCAAAGGAACAACTGGTACGACGAGGAGTGCCGCGCCGCAGCGGAGAGAAAACAGGCTGCCTACCTCGCAACGTTACGATCGACCACAACACGTGCGGGATGGGATAGATACCGAGAATTGAAGAGGGAAGCGAGACGCATCTGCAGACAGAAAAAGAAAGAGGCCGAAATGCGTGAGTATGAAGAGCTTGATAAGCTGGCCGACAGGGGTAATGCTCGAAAATTCTACGAAAAAATGCGGCGGCTTACAGAAGGTTTCAAGACCGGAGCATACTCTTGTAGAACCCCCAAAGGTGATCTAGTGACCGATGCCCAGAGCATACTTAAATTATGGAGGGAACACTTCTCCAGCCTGCTGAATGGCAGTGAATGCACAACGCCAGGAGAAAGCGAACCCGATTCCCCAATCGATGACGATGGAGCAGACGTTCCATTACCCGACCATGAAGAAGTTCGAATAGCAATTGCCCGCCTGAAGAACAACAAAGCGGAAGGGGCCGACGGATTGCCGGCCGAGCTATTCAAACACGGCGGCGAAGAACTGATAAGGTGCATGCATCAGCTTCTTTGTAAAATATGGTCGGACGAAAGCATGCCCAACGATTGGAATTTAAGTGTGCTATGCCCAATCCATAAAAAAGGAGACCCCACAATCTGCGCCAACTACCGTGGGATTAGCCTCCTCAACATCGCATATAAGGTTCTATCGAGCGTATTGAGTGAAAGATTAAAGCCCACCGTCAACAAACTGATTGGACCTTATCAGTGTGGCTTTAGACCTGGAAAATCAACAACCGACCAGATATTCACCATGCGCCAAATCTTGGAAAAGACCCGTGAAAGGAGAATCGACACACACCACCTCTTCGTCGATTTCAAAGCTGCTTTCGACAGCACGAAAAGGAGCTGCCTCTATGCCGCGATGTCTGAATTTGGTATCCCCGCAAAACTAATACGGCTGTGTAAACTGACTCTGAGCAACACGAAGAGCTCCGTCAGAATCGGGAAGGACCTCTCCGAGCCGTTCGATACCAAACGAGGTTTCAGACAAGGCGATTCCCTATCGTGTGACTTTTTCAACCTGCTTCTGGAGAAAATAGTTCGAGCTGCAGAACTTAGTAGAGAAGGTACCATCTTTTATAAGAGTGTACAGCTGCTGGCGTATGCTGATGATATTGATATCATCGGCCTTAACACCCGCGCCGTTAGTTCTGCTTTCTCCAGACTAGACAAGGAAGCAAAACAAATGGGTCTGGCAGTGAACGAGGGCAAGACGAAATATCTCCTGTCATCAAACAAACAGTCGTCGCACTCGCGACTTGGCACTCACGTCACTGTTGACAGTCATAACTTTGAAGTTGTAGATAATTTCGTCTATTTAGGAACCAGTATTAACACCACCAACAATGTCAGCCTGGAAATCCAACGCAGGATTGCTCTTGCCAACAGGTGCTACTTCGGACTGAGTAGGCAATTGAAAAGTAAAGTCCTCTCTCGACGAACAAAAGCCAAACTCTATAAGTCGCTCATAATTCCCGTCCTGCTATATGGTGCAGAGGCTTGGACGATGTCAACAACTGATGAGTCGACATTGCGAGTTTTCGAGAGAAAAGTTCTGCGAAAGATTTATGGTCCTTTGCGCGTTGGCCACGGCGAATATCGCATTCGATGGAACGATGAGCTGTACGAGATATACGACGACATTGACATAGTTCAGCGAATTAAAAGACAGCGGCTACGCTGGCTAGGTCATGTTGTCCGGATGGACGAAAACACTCCAGCTCTGAAAGTATTCGACGCTGTACCCGCCGGGGGAAGCAGAGGAAGAGGAAGACCTCCACTCCGTTGGAAGGACCAAGTGGAGAAGGACCTGGCTACGCTTGGAATATCCAATTGGCGCCACGTAGCGAAAAGGAGAAACGACTGGCGCGCTGTTGTTAGCTCGGCTATAATCGCGTAAGCGGTGTCTACGCCAATTAAGAAGAAGAGTATTAAGGACAATCTATTAAGCGGACAGAAATCCTGGTCCTGCCAGTGTCCTCTTATGGGAGATTTAACTGCAAATTGAAACATTTTGGACAAAAATTAATGATTTTATATAAGACATAATCCCGCTGGCGGTCTGTACCTCCGTCCGATCAACTGGAAATGGAAGTAGGGAGGGTATCCGTGGTTTGCGATTATTTAACAATTGGGCATGGTTTCAACCCGAGGGTTAACGTAGATATCCTTAAATATCTATCAATCTATATCAGATACATATATCTATGGTTTGTTGAAAACCACTGAAAGTGCGAGTACTCACTAAACAAACAGCCAGAAGCACTAAATTTTACAATAAGAGCTCTATATGTGCAAAAATTGGAATTAAAGGTCTTCTATTTTAGGTGAAACACATTATCGCAAGATGGCATGGAAGATTCTTATATGTGTAGAAATCGGAATTAATGGTGTTCTACCTTCAGGTGAAACACAATAACACCACACATTTAATATGGCATTTATAAAATAGTGGCAAAATGGCAGCTTCGGTTAAATAAGCGCCCCGTGGTAATATTGCAATAAATCAGTTGTTCCTCATTTAAATATTTTTCTTTAAATATTTAATTAACGCAAAATTGCATGTAAGAAATAGTAGCTGTTTTGCGACATTGCCATTTTGCGAAGTTTGTAGTACATGCTACAAGTTTGCGTAAGTAAATGAGTACCACTAATAACTCAACACTAACTTAACCAATTTCAAAAAATTGTTTACAAATAAGTAATTTAACTAGAGGAGTTAAGAACCTATAATATAATTTATTAACCTTCAGAAAACATTTTGAGACGTAAAACAGCCCATACAATATTTACTTTTGTTAAACGAGATCTTTATACTAATAACTTTTGTGTGTGTTAATTGTGGTATTTTATTAACTGTTACCCTTGTCAAAGTTCAAAAACATATTTAATTTTAAAATTATTTTATATAGTAAATACAGTTTGTAAGTATCTTTGATGTAAAGTATAAAAAGTGTGTCGTCCAAAAGTTAAGGTGCCAAATATGATTAATGATCCATTGTATGCAGGGTTGCAAATAATGCATTAAAATATAATTGATAATTTTAATCAATAAATGAATTAAAAAAATTGATCCCACAAACCGGATTGGAAAATAAAAAATAAAAATTGTTATCCAAAGCAATTATATGCTTTTTAAAAAAGAAATTGTTTTAATTGTTTGTGTACTTTATATATATTAAAAAATCTAGTTTTTAATTGGGATTAAACAATGAAAATTTAGTTTTTAATCCTTCCAAATGTTTTGAATAAAAGATTCGTTATTGTATATGATCAATTCACGCTTTCATCAACATCTGGACGTATTGCTCCGCTTATGATCCTTGGTAATTGCGAGAATATACAATGTTCAGATTCACCCGGAATTAACTCTTTCTTATTTCTTCGCCATTATTTTCCTCCAGGATTTTTTTTCAATTTTGTTTTTTGTTAAGTTTTTAGTAAGCAAAAGTAAACAAAGTTATATAATCTAATTATAATTATAGTTTTTAATTTATTACGTTTAATGAGTAAAAGACAAACTAGACTTTCTGTGCTTATAGAAAAGAGACTGATATTAATTACCGCGACTAAACTTTGTGTCTCAGTTAAAAAAAAAATAAATAAAATAAAACACTAATTTCAATTATGGTGTAAATGAAATCGCATATCAGTCTATTACATTTCGAGCTCATTTTGTAAAGCTCACTAACTTTCAAATGATTTTGTCTATAGCTGAATGTATTTTGTTTTTAATTTTTAATAGTTTTGATAAATAACATGTGATTAACTTATTTCTAAATAAAAAATGTTTATAACGCAATAGTACCGCTATAAAGTTTTGTCAAATATGCACAACACTTGAAAATTTTGAGTGGTAAGCTTTGCGTGGCCACGAGTGTACACACATACATATACATATAATTTACGATATAATATAATTTACGTTACGAGTGAGTCCATTTAACCATGTCCGTCTGTCTGTCGGTATATACGCCAAAAGTGAACACTAGAGTTTTTAAGATATTGATGTGAAATTTTGTACACGTCCTTTTTTCTCCTGATTTGAAGCTGCTCATTTGTCAGAGCAGTTGCTGCCACACAAATTGACAGTATTGTCAAATGTCAAGTCATTGTATGCAAAACTGTTTTATTTGACAAGATATCTTTTGGAAATATATACCACTCAACATTTATCAATCAAAATTAAGTTTGTTTAAATGAGTTAAGCCTCCGCAACTCTATCCGAGAAAAACTGGCGCACCCTAGCACAACTCAACTCCCCTGAGACGAACACCACACTCAACATCGGAAAACAACATGCACTAATACAACACACCTGGGGACAAATTGCATTTCACCACAGCAGGATGACAACTATCTAACTAACAAAAGGATTGCATCATCGCTACTTTGGACATTCGCCTAAGCACTGCGGCGGGTCGACACCTACGCTTTTCTACCGCGATTCTACTTTGTGACATCGATGTGCGGAAACTTGGTCGTCAACAAAAATCAAATCATCTTCGAGTATATTCTCGCCGCCTCGCTTGTTGGCCTTTAATTTTATTAAAATTAAACGTTAAAACATTTTGATATTAAAATTTATAAGTGCCGTAATTTATGTATATTGTCAAAATAAAACCAAAATATATTTATATTTAAGAGCGCGTGTTCTTATAAATTTTGTATCTCTTTTAGACATGGTCCTTCGAGCCGGACCATAAATATATAAAATAACAAATAAATATTTTTAATAATATAACAAAAATGGTCAATAACAAAAATCAAAGTACACCTGGAGCTACACGCTCAAAACAGGTTGCTAGATTTATTTCAGAAAGTGACAGTTTAACAAGATACTGCACTAGATTTGCCTCTTCACCGATTCACGAAAACTCGGAATCTTTACTAGAAATCAAAAATATAAATCTCAACAATTTTTGGATTCGACTCCAAGCGGCTCATGACGCCATAGTAGAATCTGACGATTCAGATCTACCTCAAAATTTTAAATCATCGGCTTACGATACTTACGAAAACTGCTTAGACCAGTTCGAAGAAACAAAAGCTATGATCTCCGATCAACTAAAGCTCATTAAAGCAATTGCACCTACTCCCCACAGTAGAGTAGAGCTGCCACAAATAGACAGTCAAAAGGCAAGTTCAGGCATCCATCTCGAGGTGCCCCCATGTGACACAGAAATATTCAATGGAGGTTATGAAGAATGGCCGTCCTTCCGGGACATGTTTACAGCTGTTTACATCAATCATCCAGAATTATCAAAAGCACAAAAATTGTATCACCTCCGATACAAGACAAAAGGTCAATCAGGCGCCATAGTAAAACAATTCGCTCTTAATGACGATAATTTCAATTTGGCTTGGGAAGCTCTAAAAGCGAGATTTGAAAACGAAAGTATACTGGTCGATAAGCAAGAAACGACACTATTAAACTTGCCTAAAATCAAGAAAGAAACAAGTGAAGAATTTGTAAGACTACAATCCACTGTTTAATTGTTTGTCGATTCTGTCGACACAAAATATTCCCACAGACAGCTGGGACCCAATTCTGGTAAACATTTGCACCGCCGCATTACCAAAAAAGTCGTTACTTCTATGGGAGCAATCGCTCTCATCACGAAAAAAGTGCTCAACGTGGCAACAAATGAAAGATTTTCTCACCACCCAATATGAAATTGCGGAAAGGTTAGAAGAAAATATAATTAATACTAAGAACATTAAACACGACCAAAACCGAAGCTTCAATAGGCCCCAAGCTAGAAGCAACAAAAATTTAAACAAAAACTTTCATAAAACGCAATCGTTCACATCCGAACAACGAAAACATACGTCATGCGAACTATGTAAAAAAAGGCATAAACTTAAATCTTGCGAGAGGTTTAAAAGCTTAAAAGTTAACGAACGAAATAATTTTGTCAGGTCAAAAAGACTTTGCACAGATTGTCTGTCACATGCGCATACGTATAAAAATTGCAAAAGCAAATTTAATTGCTTCCATTGTCACAAAAGACACCATACAATGCTTCATTATAGCACTTATCCGCTATCACTCCAAAAAATTGCGCATATTAAAAAAACCACGGGTTTAATTGCAAAAGCTAATCCCGAAACCCAAAACTGTAAAAATTGCCAAGAGACACCATGTTGCTTAAAGGCACAAAAATTCAAACGCTGCACATCCAAACACAAAGTGGACTAGTTACAGAACTAGTTACCACCACACCAACTCAAGTTGAGAAAAAATCAAATAAATACCTTAACTCAAAATTAAGGAAATTGCAAAAGTTAAGGAAACTTCCAACAACAAACAAAATTATAAAAGATCAGTATTGTGAGCACTTCTCTAAAGCCACAACCACTCGATCAAATAATGGCCGGTATGTCGTACGACAACCAATAGAGCCACAATTTTCTAATACCCCACATAAAGGTAGAAAAACCAAAGTCAGAATTCAATCTGACAATAATAAAAATTAAAATATCTGCCACTTTTCGACCCCCAGGGTGGCCTTCGCCACTTATGATTACTGACGCAACATTTATGGGAATCAGCTATACAAAGCATCAAATTAATTGCGAAGAACTTTCCATTCACGGCCATTCTCTCGCAAGATCCCTCGAATCTCATAGTCCTAACTGAAGGGCTAAGGAGTACCCATTCTGGCCACATCTGAGCCAGGCGTGGAGTTACCATCCTTCATAAGCCGATAACGCAGAAAAGGCAAATAATAAAAAACTAGTTTAACAAGCCGATGGTAATGAAATTTGAAATAAGAACACAAATATAAACCCATCAAAGGAACAACCGCAAATATAACAGCTATGAAAAGCAGTTACAAACTCATAAATCCGTAAAATATAGTTTCTTATTCATTTACAGGTATTCTGCGCCCTCGAGTACACTACAGAAGTACTCCGCTATGCATGCAATCTCATATATTGCACATACGTGTAATACTAGGCAAAAAATTTGCCTAGGGGGCCCAGTATGTTTAAATGAGTTAAGCCTCCCCAGCTCTATCCGAGAAAAACTGGCGCACCCTAGCACAACTCAACTCCCCTGAGGCGAACACCACACTCAACATCGGAAAACAACATGCACTAATACAACACACCTGGGGACAAATTGCTTTTCACCACAGCAGGATGACAACTATCTAACTAACAAAAGGATTGCATCATCACTACTTTGGACATTCGCCTAAGCACTGCGCCGGGTCGACACCTACGCTTTTCTACCGCGATTCTACTTTGTGACATCGATGTGCGGAAACTTCGTCGTCAACAAAAATCAAATCATCTTTGAGTATATTCTCGCCGCCGGCCGTATCTTTTTTCGAGTGGTCGAAATTGGCGTCGCAAATATTTTTTTCAAAAATTTCACAACTTCTTTGTTAATACAGTAGCTTTTTGTTTGAGCAATAAATTTCAATAAAATATTTAATTTTTTTATGTGAGAAAAATGTTTGAATAAAGGATGTTTTTTTACCCGATGTAACGCCTTAACAACTTCAGTTCAGAGAATCAGTCTTTATCTTTCACTTTATGGGAAATAATAGTATAATTTCTTATGAAAAAACTCTTTTTCAGAACATTAACTTAAAACGTTTTTCCGTATGAGTTCTATAACATATCTTAAATGTTAAGAATAGTTTGTATTATTAAAAATCTTTGCTTATAGGATTAATATACTTTTCTAAAATATTTTTCAAACATATTAATTGACCAGATGACTTACTCTTCACATAAAAAAACTTCAAACTAACTCCCATTATTCATCATTAGTGATTTCTTTAATTGCTGAAGGTGATTAAAACTTTAGCACTCAATTTAGCCTATAAAAGTACATCCATCTTGCATCCAACTTCATACATCGATTTGATGTCTGCAAAGTTAATTCACCTCTTTACGTATTTGGCCGCTCACCTTTCACGCACCTGTCTGCTCGAGTTTAGAGTCACGTTTAACACGTGCATCGCCACAACGAATACGAATACGTTTTTCTTCATTTGCTATTTTATTGTTTACAAACAAGTAAATTGTTGAAATCAATAGTTCACGCGGCACGGCACGGCACAACCGTACATCAATCAAAAACTTCGACATAAACACGGAACGCAACGTGGCTATTTGGCGGCAGTTTATAATAATATGTAAATGCTTATACACATTTAGCATATTTATGTATAACACTAACCGCAAACGGTTATTAACGTTTATGTATGTGCGTTGTACAAAATCACTGGACCATGCAAACCTCTTAGACGAGTTGCAGACTTATTGCTGACAAAGCCGTTAAAAGCCTAGCACAGCATTTAAACACTTCTCCACTGACATGGAACGTTGATATCAAATGCACCGACATATGTATGTATAAGCAATTCGTGCTATAAATTCGATTTTCTGTCCGTAGTGTTTAGTTATGGAACCCTCAATTGTTTGAGTTCTGTCGTCTGTATAAGGAAAGAAATTGACTGCATCTTGTCTGTAGCTTATAAACTGATAACGCCATTGCAGTATCCACCGGAACAGTGAAGGTAGGTGGAAGTTTTTCGTTTAGAGAGAAATTCCTTTATACCTTGCACATACATATGAACAAATATATATTGAGTTGCTTCATGTATGTATGCTGACCGGTAATACACCACAGCAAATCCGCGACTTTCAGGTTCCACATGGAACAAAAACATTCGTTCGTGAATTTATTTTTTTATTCAGGAAACTTACTATCTTGAGCGCTGGAGTGTTTTAGTGAATGAATCGCATGCCAGCATCCATTTTTACAACAATGGCGCATTATGCACCGCAGTTTGGCAGCGCATGCAACCGCATTATCTTGCTGACTTAGGTATTAGTGTCAATTTACATATACAGGGTGTATGTTATATTTAGTAGTAAAGTCGATTTTTTCTGTTTATCCGTAAGCTGAAATCGGCATTTCATTACTCTGTAACATACTTTTTCCATTAACCTTTTTTGACATATGACGAGTGAGTCATGGAAAGGCTTACGGCTGAATCGTTCACTTTATTACGAAAATAACGTTCTGTAATGAATGTCGTTTCGCTGTGTCAACTTACGATCAATATATCAATCTGCTGAGCGTACTATTCTCAAACGATCACCTATCTTAACAGCATTCATTATTGAATAATATTCGACCGAATAGACTGTCATCAGCACCATAATGACAGTGTATATGGCAAGGATTTGAGAGTGTACACACTTAGTATAAAGTCGATTCTTGGCGCTCTTCCGCAAAACTCGGATACTGACGTATGGAAATCATTATCTTGGCGCATTTACGGCGAGGTCTTAAACTTCTTGTACAAAAATGCAGCTTGGCAACAAAAGCCGCTCGACCTTCCCCAAAGATGACGTTTCGCTCTATTGGCTCTTGAAAAGTTTTCTTGATATTCACCTTTAGACAAACCATATTCGAGATGAGGCCCAATTAAAATCGATGGGTTTGTAACATATTTAAAATTAGCGCATTTGGGACGAAAGTTAAGAAGATGTTCAAGAACTCTTTCATATTTAACGGTTTGGTCGTTTTGTCGGTCGGTGGAATTTATCAGTCCATATTTCCATAAATCATTATGGCTTGAGAATTTAATCGTCCAATGGTGACCGTTATCGTTTCATGATAACAGATAGTTGATAACTGAAATTGAAGCTCGGCCACATTCTTATATTTCAACAAAGCGCCACTTCCCACATCGCATCAATCAATGGATTTATTGAAGAACATTTCGGTGTGTTTAGATTATTTCATATTTCGGGCCGGTCGATTGGCCACGATATCGTGTGATATCACAACATTAGATATTTTTGTGAGAATATGTGAAGTCTAAGGTTTATATGGACAATTGCATTCTATTAAGGACTTAGAGCAAAATATCACAACGTCATTCGCCATTGCCAGTCATGCTCGAGCAAGTCATACATAATTGGATTTAACGGATGGACCATCTGAGACATCACGGCCAATCTTATTTTAAGGATGGGGTCCAAAAATAAATGCCATAGAATTTTCTTTCGATATGATAATAAATATTCCCTATTTAATATGAAGTTTTATGTTTTTTTGTTCTTTTTTTTTTAAGTGGGGTCAACCTCCATAATGACACCGTTTAAATAGAAGATTTCGAAACTTTATCTTAGGTCCCTAAAGTCTATTTTATAGTACATCAGTCGCATATTGCAAGTTTGCAGCATATTCGAATAAGCAACTGATAAAGATGTCAGAATTATTGTTATTGGTATTTATGATTCTTGGGCACATAAAATACACGTTTTTCGTAAACAAAGTTAATAGTTATGCTTACTGACTACAAACTTTTTAGTTCGGTCAAATATGTTGGCTCATTATTACTACCAATTTTTGGGATACACCTTAATAATGCGCTTTTGCCGCAGTAAAACATGATTTCTCATTGCTATACATACATATTAAGAAATTATAAATATTTCTCTTCACTCAATGTTTTGTCTGTTTAACAAGTTCACATTATTATTATTTTTTTTTGGTTTCCATTATTTTTTTATGTTTTTAAAATTTTGAAATTTAAAATATTCAAAGTCTTTATTTCTGTCATTCATTAAAATACAAAACACCAGACGATTATATTATAAAACTTATTTTTTTAACAAAATATGCATTAAGCAAATCTTTATTTTTGTTTCTCAGGCGCGTACTAAACACCAGGATGAAACAATTCTTAACATCCGGCGCGTTCAAACAAACCAACCCTTCTTGTGAACTGCGGCCAGATGCAAGAAACACGCCAGCATCACACCACACAGGCGAAATGAACGTGCGATTGTGAGAAAGCGGGATATTCACACACATAGCAATACGTGTACATATACATATGTATATATTTGTGTTCTTAAGATAATAAGCCTTCATTTCTGCAAATGTTTCAATAAATCGACCAACGGAGGAAAGGTATTTTTCAAAAAAATCGATATTAATCCGCTGCTCGTCATTCGAAGTGAGCGAGATATTATTCTGCGTTGCATATGTATGGTGTTTCTTTTTGTTGTTTACCGCACCCCTTAACGATTCGTGGCGTCCTTGTTCGGGCAATTGGCGCATAACGCAGTCCACACAATCACTTGCAATGACAGCCATTCTTAAGCTGTGAACGCGTTGAAAAGGAAGCTGTTTATTATATCTACACACAGACAATTACATTTGAATCCACACACAATCATATATTTTAACATTTTAAGTATTGTATGCTGCATTCATATCATAATGAATAGAGTAAAATCACATTTAAACAGGTCAAATAATGATAATTTGATACAATTGTTTTCTTTGAAACCAATATTGCAATCGATATTGAAAATCCGTCTGGCATCATTATACACATGTACGACATAAAAGCCTAAATTTGCTACAAAACTATGAGTTTTCCGATTTTAATAATAATTTTTTTGATTGAGCAACAAAATTTATAAGAAAAAAAAATTTGCTTTAAATTAATTAACCGTTTATCGTTAGTACCATTTAAACGTCTGGTTTACGAAAAATCGTTAGACGTTTTTGTATAGTGTTCTTAATTTTCTAAGCGACACCAAAGTCTATAACAAAAAAAAGATTTGAAGTAGTTGAAGAATCTATTTTTATGTATCTCATAATAAGAAAAAAATAAATAAAAATAGGAAACTGTAGGCGAAGGAGCTTCCCTTTACAATTAAGAGCTTATATCTAAAGGAACTTTATTAAAGGTGTCTAAGAACAATAAAGAGTACCAAGTGAAAAATATAATTGTTTTTTTTTTTTTTTTTGACTATTAATATAAGCAACCATTTTTTAATTGAAATTACGAATCTGTTTTGATCACAGTTTTTAATTGAAAATATCTATTGACCAGTACCGGATGAATTATATTTTATATATTCCATTTTTGCACAAAGAATGTCACTATTCAAAACATTTTTGGAACGAAGTTCCTTACGGCAGGCTTGAGAAGATAGGGATTTTGCTGCAGGACCTAACTGAAAAAAAGTGATAGTAAAACCGTAAGAAAAAGCCCGTAAGAAATAACCCGTAAGAAAAAGACTGTAAGATCGCTAGTTATAGCCTACCTTTAGGTTTTGCAAAATAATTAGGCATGAAAATCTGTAACATTATTGTGTATGCAAATTAGTTTTGAGTGAAGTGCGGAACACAAAGAGCGCGACAGACTGCAAACTACATCTGTCAAATATTAAAATACAGACGTTCTTATGGACACTGTTATTTTGACAGCTGCACGACTACACGACTGCAGGCCGACAGTTGTCGTTCCCGCTAACTTGAATATTTTTTCTTTTTTTTTTCTTTCTTAATTCTTATCTGTACTTAAATAAAAACTAATCCGCGAAATTTGAGAGAAAAATCAGGACAACCTACATAAAATTAAACACCATTTTTTTTGCGAATTGTATCGATTCTACATTATCCGAAGGAACTTCGTTCCTACCTGGTGTCCCACGACAGCACATTTCTTGTTTGTAAATATATCTATGTTTACTATATATCATATCAAAGGTGCAATTTAAAATTATAAAGAATTTATTTTTCAGCTGTTGACAGAGAGCACACAATACTAATTCTACGAGTGATGTTTAAAGCTTCTTCAAAAATTAATAATAACTTTATTAGACCTTGATGTTTTAAGGGACATACCTGAGTAAAATAACAAACAAAAAATGGTCAAAGTTACGAAGTTTTAATAAAAAAATTTTTTGTCTCATATTTGGGATTACAAAAACTAATCTACAACAACTATATGGATGTCTGCTAACCAGCCATTGAGAAACAACTTTCAGAGTTCGATGTAAAAAAAAAAATCATTTTTGTGACCCACCCTAATAAATCTATTGTGAATGTATAGTATACATATACCATATTAAGGTTAAAAACTCCAAGTGATATTTAAAAGCTTCTTCTAAAAATCGTCAACCACTTTCATTCGGTTTTTAGTAACATTGCCAGTGTTAGATTTAAAAATAAATGTTTTTTTGTTATTTTGTTAGTCTATATCTTCGAAAATAATATACCAAATTTTAAATCGATTTCTAATATAGTTTTCGAGTTACAGCCACCTAAAGTGTAGTCGCTCAGTTCAATAACCTTAGTTAAGGGATCGTCTCAGTGTGTTTTTCGAAAAGGTTCCTATTCTCAAAGGAAGAGTTTTGAAGATATCTAGTTCCAACTTTAGAGAGGACGTCATTTTCTAACGCGCTATGGATCGCGCTTTTTTTTTTTGCTTTTTTTTGAAATCTTCCTATTTTTTCTCTACGAAAACTGTCGAAAAAAGTGCCAAAATCGATATTTTTTGTTTAAACCGTCACCATTTTGTAAAATTAAAAAAAAAAACTTTCATATCGCGATAGCGATTTCCTACAGGTCAATAATCTTTTTCAATTTTTTTAGATCAAAATTGCGGCAAAAATTGGCCGCAATCGAGGAGATCTTACAGGACTTTTGTTTTTACGTGTCATTCCAACAATTTATTTAACCAATAACCCAATAAATAAACATAAAAATAATTTTGTATTTGTCATGAATATATTTATTTATTAAAAAAACCGGACCGATTAGTTAGTTTTCAACATTAAAAGTGAGTTTTCGGAGGGTCACACTGGACGATCCCACTCAATTGAAATCAGTTTTTATCAAAAACTACATTTTTCAAATTTGCTTGAGTGATTACTTGGGACAAATGCTCCAGCCTATATCAATTTCTGCACGTTTTTCCGGTCTTTAGTTCTCAATTCAAAGACTTACAGTTTGTTTGAGAATTTTAGCAGTTCTAAAACAATCAAATGTTTTCTAAATTTTACTTTTTTTTAAGATGGAGCAATTTTGTTAATTTTTAGCTTTTTTCTACCGTAGGTTATTCTGATTTTACGACTTTTTAGTGCCGTCGAAGATCACGTGAAAATCGGAAAATATTTAATTTTTTCTTCAAGATGTTTTACTCACTTGTATTTTTAAATATATGTATATAACCCATAAAAATAGCTTTTTTAAGACGTCATACTACATGTATCCCATAAGATTTTAATTTTAAATATATATTTTTAATTTTATGCTTTCTAAAATACCATTGGCTTTATAAACAGTTTATTGTAACACGTTTATTTGTCGATTTAAAAGAAAATATTTTTATAGCCGTATTTCTCAAATTATATAAGCTTCCTCTTGATAAACTCTAGATTCACTTTTAAACTTCTTGACTTTCTCGTCAAAACTAGTATTAATATTCCGAGAGTATTAGGCAGCGTTACGAAATTTCGTAGTACTATCTCAATTTTGTTGCAAAGGCCACTTTTCCTGATTTATTTAGAAAGAAAAAAATGTCTATAATTTAAAATCAATACAAAAGAGTTTTATCTTGCCTAATAGTCGCTTAATCTGATTGGGTTTTGTTCGTGCATCTCGACAGAGTCCAATTCCATAGTAAAAACAGTAGACGCTCTCTGTTTGAGTTAACATAATATTCTATCGTGTCGATTACATATGTACATACTTACCTTAAGATCTTCTAATACTCACTAAATATCCTGATTTATTTATTACTTGAAATACTAGAAGTGGCTTCTCATATTGTTTTCTTAATATCGCGTTGTGTGGACGATTCGGCAGACAGGGCAGACTACATAAAGCATCCAATTGTTTCGATTTGTAATAAAGCTCGATTTTTTCTCAAATTAAAGTAAGGATGATCTTCAAGCTTTAAAATCAAAATTTAACCCAACTGAAACACTTATTCAGAGTGACCAGACATTTATTTTAAATAAAATATATGCGTTTTTAAACAGAAAATGGACATACCCTAAAACGGTCGTATAAGACCGCATACCCCATATAATTATTTCATGCACAGATTTCAACACAAACTGTAGCCCAAAAAAATTCTCAGTTAAACGAATACAAAAGCATAAAGCGTGTTTATTATTTGTACGAGTGAATCAAATTTAATTGAATAAAATAACTAACAAAAAGGCGAATGTCAAAAAGCGAACAAACAGAGAAACACATATAGTCTTTGTATAAAAAAATTCACCAGTCAAATCACTGCACAATACATAATAAGATTAAAAAATACTCCCAGTGCGCGCGCCACGTTTGATGCCACCGAACAAAATTTAAATTCGTAAAAAGTCAAAAGTAAGCTAACAACGCCGCTCAAACTGACGAAGGCACCGGAATCACTGGCTGGAACAAGTGTAGACGCGCATCGGCGTGTCCCAATTTGTTGGTGGCATTGCAGTAGTAATCACCAAAGTCGTGTTCGGCAACACTTGCTATACGTAGCACCGATGTGGTGGTTTCATGTGCGGATGCCGTATTGGAGACCTCATAACGTGAACTCGATTCCAG